>NC_072381.2:21419318-21722348 GCF_028885625.2 Pongo pygmaeus | reverse complement strand
AAAGCACTGTCAACACAGAAATCTAAATCCAACCACAATGCCCTTCAAAAATAAAGATGAAATAGGTACTTTCAGATAAAAGAAAGCAAACACAATTTATCACCAAAAGATACGCCCTGCAAGAAAGGCTAAAGAAATTCTTCAGAATTAAGACAAATGATGCTAGAAAATGCAAATCTTCAGAAGACTACCACAAATGGTAAATATCTGGGTAAACTTAGAAGACTTTTAGCCCTTAAGTTCTTAACATTACATGATTATTGAAAGCCAAAATTATATTGTTGTTTTCTGGGGCTTATAATATATGTAGTTCCAACACACATGACAAAAGCATAACTGACAACAAACAGAGGTGATATAAAAGAACAACTTACAAGCTTTGTATACTTTACAACTTGTACAATATTACCCATAAGTGGTAATACTATAAAAACAGACTGAAAAGAGTAAAGAAATATACTTAAATTGCTAGAGGAATGTGCAAAAGAATTAAGTTGAAACCCTTCCTGATACTATATTTAAAAATTAATTCAAAAGTCAATCGCAGATCTAAATGTAAGAGCTAAAACTATACAACTTTAGAAAAAAACATAGGAGGTAAGCTTTAGGACTTGGTTGAACAACAGTTTTTAGACATAACACTAAAAACAGAGGCAATAAAAGAAAAAATAACTAGAATTTACCAAACCTACAGACTTTTTTGCTACAAACAAAACCATCAGGAAAGTAAAAGGATGGAAGAAATATTTACAGGTCGCATGTCTGACAAGTAGTTTGTATCCAGGATACAGAGCTCTTCCATTCAAAAATAAAAAGCTATACAGCCCAGTTAAAAATTGAACAAAGGATCTAAATAGACACTTCTCCAAAGAAAATATATAAATGACCAATAAGCACATGAAAAGATGCTCAACGTCATTAATCATTAAGGATTAAAAATCAACACCAGGCCAGGTGCAGTGGCTCACGCCTGTAATCTCAACAATTTGGGAGGTCTAGGCGGGTGGATCACCTGAAGTCAGGAGTTTGAGACTAGCCTGGCTGTCATGGTGAAACTCCATCTCTTCTAAAATTACAAAAATTAGCCAAGTGTGATGGCGGGCACCTGTAATCCCAGGTACTCAGGAGGCTGAGGCAGGAGAATCGCTTGAACCCGGGAGGCAGAGGTTGCCGTGAGCCAAGATATCACACCACTGTACTCCAGCCTGAACAACAGAGTGAGACTCCGTCTAAAAAATAATATAATGAAAAAAATAACTAAAAATCAACACCACAATCAAATACTACCTCATGCCCTGTAGGATAGCTAAAATCAAAAGCCAAACAATAAAAAATGTTGGCAAAGAGATGAAGAAATTAAAACCTTCATATAGGCTGGGTGCAGTGGCTCACACCTGTAATCCCAGCACTCTGGGAGGCTAACATGGGCGGATCACCTGAGGTCAGGAGTTCAAGACTAGCTTGGCCAATATGGTGAAACCCCATCTCTACAAAAATACAAAAATTAGCCCGGCATGATGGCGGGTGCCTGTAATCCCAGCTACTCGGGAGGCTGAGGCAGAAGAATCACTTGAACCCGCGAGGTGAAGACTGCATTGGGCCGAGATTGCGCCATTGCACTCCAGCCTGGGCAACAGAGGGAGACTCCGTCTCAAAAAAAAAAAAAAACCTTCATCTATTGTTGCTGGTAATTTAAAATGTTACAGCCTCTTTGTCAGTTTTTCAAAAGGTTAAACAGAATTACAGCATGAAACAAAAATCCTATGCCCAAGAGAATTGAAAACAAATGTCTGGATTTGCAGACAAAGGTTCATAATAATATTATTCATAATATTGCAAAAGTATATACAACCTAAATGTCTATCAATTAATGAATGAGTAAAGAAAATGTAGTATAGCCATGCAATAGAATATTATTTGACAACACAAGGGAATGAAGTTCTAATGCTACAAAACAAATGCGTGTACATTATGCTAGGAGAAAGAAGCCACTCACAATACACCATATATCATATGATTCCATTTATATGAAATGTCCCAAATAGGGATAGAAACAGTAATGAAGATTAGTGATTGCCAGGAGCTGGGGAAGTAGGGTAATGGAGACCGACTGTTAATGGGCCAAAGGGCTGCTTCTTGAGAGGATACAAGTGTTCTAAAATTGATTGTAGTGATGTAGACACTGTTTCAAAACAAAACAATTGGCCAGGCGCAGTGGCTCACGCCTGTAACCCCGCACTTCAGGAGGCCGAGGCGGGCGATTCACCTGAGGTCGGGAGTTCAAAACCAGCCTGATCAACATGGAGAAACCCCATTTCTACTAAAAATACAAAAATTAGCCAGGTGTGGTGGCACATGCCTATAATCCTAGCTACTTGTGAGGATGAGGCAGGAGAATCGCTTGAACCCGGGAAGCGGAGGTTGCGGTGAGCCCAGATTGTGCCATTGCACTCCAGTCTGGGCAACAACAGCAAAATTCCATCTCAAAAAAAAAAAAAAAAAAAAAAATTGTGTACTAGCACAGATAGAAAAGTAAACACAAGGTGTCTGTAAGAAACACACTTTAAGTAAACACACAAACAGGTCAAAAGTAAATGGAATGGCTGGGCATGGTGGCTCACACCTATAATCCCAGCACTTTGGGAAGCCGAGGTGGGTGGATCACAAGGTAGGAGATCGAGACCAGCCTGTCAACATGGTGAAACCCTATCTCTACTAAAAATACAAAAATTAGCTGGGCATGGTGGCATGTGCCTGTAGTCCCAGCTACTCGGGAAGCTGAGGCAGAAGAATGGCGTGAACCCGGAGGCGGAGCTTGCAGTGAGCCGAGATCGTGCCACTGCACTCCAGCCTGGGCGACAGAGTGAGACTCCGTCTCAAAAAAAAAAAAAGTAAATGGATAGGCTGGGTGCGCGGTGGTTCAGGTCTGTAATCCCAGCACTTTGGGCGGGCACTTGATCACTTGAGGCCAGGAGTTCGAGACCAGCCTGGCCAACATGGCAAAGCCCCATCTCTACCAAAAATACAAAAATTAGCCAGGCATGGTGGCACACACCTATAGTCCCAGCTATTAGGGTGGCTGAAACAGGTGAACTGCTTGAATCTGGGAGGCAAAGGCTGCAGTGAGCCAAGATCACACCACTGCACTCCAGCCTGGGTGACAGAGTAAAACCTCATCTCAAAAACAAACAAACAAACAAACAACAAGAAAAAAAAAGATGGTGAGTGGCTACAAAGTAAAGAGAGGGAGGGGAATTTCACAGTAAGTCAGACAATGAAGAAATCATAACAATTATAAATGTATGCACCTAAAAACAAGGCTTCAAAATACATGAAGCAAAAATTAGCATAAGGCATAGTCAGAATACTCAGTGCCCCAAACATGGTAAGATATTTTAACACTCCTCTTTGTGACTGACAAAACCAGATCAAATAAAAATAATAATAATAATAATAAAAATAATCTAAGCAATGTTAAAACCACTATAAACATTCTTTTCAGGTAAACTTGGTGCATATCCCATGAAAGACCACATACTGAGCCATAAAGCAAGACACAATAAAACGAAAATAATGGAAATCATACAGATTATGTTCCCTAACCACATCAGAAAAAAAGATATAAAATTAATGACCTAGCAGCCGGGTATGGTGGCTCACGCCTGTAATCCCAACACTTTGGGAGGCCAAGACAGGTGGATCACCTGAGGTCGCAAGTCCAAGACCAGCATGGCCTACATGATGAAACCCCGTCTCTATTAAAGATACAAAAATTAGCTGGGCATGGCAGCGGGTGGCCGTAATCCAAGCTACTCAGGAGGCTGAGCTGAGGCAGGAGAATCGCTTGAACCCGGGATGCAGAGGTTGCAGTAAGCCAAGATCGCACCACTGCACTCTAGCCTGGGTGGCAGCACAAAACTCTGTCTCAAAATAAAATAAAATAAAATAAAATAAGAACCTACATATAAAAGGGTAAAGTAAACCCAAAGTAAGTAGAAAAAAGAAAGAAATAGTAAAAATAAGAGCAGAAGAAATGAAACAGAAAAGTAACAGAAAATTTGAAGTCAAAGTTGGTCCTTTTGTCAGAGACTTCTGAACCAGAGTGCCTCTATCTTGAACAGGGGCTGGGGAAAATAAGCCTGAGTCCTGCTGGACTGCAGTAAGTTATGCATTCTAAGTCACAGAATGAGCTAAGAGGCTGGCACAAGATACAAGACATAAAAACCTTGCTGATAAAACAGGTTGTAATAAAGAAGGGGGCCAAAACCCACCAAAGCCAAGATGGTGACAAAACTGACCTCTGGTCGTCCTCACTGCTCATTATACACTAATTATAATACATTAACATGCTAAGAGACACTCCCACAAGGGCCATGACAGTTTACAAATGCCATAGCAATGCCAGGAAGTTACCCTATATAGTCTAAAAAGGGGAGGAACCACTAGTTCTGGGAATTGCCCACCCCTTTCCCAGAAAACTCATGAATAATCCGCCCCTTGTTTAGCATACAATCAAGAAATACTCATAAAAATGGGAAACCAGCGGCCCATGGCACTGCTCTCCCTATGGAGTAGCCATTCTTTTATTCCTTTACTTTCTTAATAAACTTGCTTTCACTTTACTGTATGAATCCGCCTCAAATTTTTTCTTGCACAAGATCCAAGAACCCCTCAATCCAAGGGGGTCTGGATTGGGACCCCCTTTCTGGTAACACTTTGAAAAACCTAAAAAGTTGACAATCTGCAAGCTAAATTAATTTTTTTTTAAATAGGAAGAATACAAATCGCCAATATCAAGAATAAAATGGGAATTACCTCTACAATCCCAAAGATATTAAGAGGGCCAAAGATTATTATTAATGACTTTATGCTAACCAATTCAACAGCTTAGATGAAAAAAAAAAATTATTTGAAAACAAAACTTATCAAAACTGATAAAACAGAAAATCTGAGAAGCATTTTAAGTTGAATTCATTATCAAAATCCTGCCCAAAAAGAAAACACTAGATTCAGATTTTTTCACTGATAAGTTCCTTCAAACACTAAAGAAATAATAGAATCAATCTCACACAAACATTTCCAGAAAACAGAGAAGACAACGCTTCCCAAATCATTTTCTAAGTTTAGCATGAAGAATACCAATGAATATACCAAAAATACCAGCACTTGACAAAAAGCAACAAGGTTACAACAAAATCCCTCACATACAAAGTTGCAAAAATATTTACTATTAGCAATTTAAGTCCAACAATATATAAGAAGAATAGGCCAGCTGTGGTGGCTCACATGGATTACGAAAGTAATCCCAGCACTTTCGGAGGCCAACGCGGGAGGATCACTTGAGGTCAGGAGACCTACCTGGCCAACATGGTGAAACCCTGTCTCCACAAAAAAAATTAGCCGGGCATGGTGGCACGTGCCTGTAATCTCAGCTACTCGGGAGGCTGAGGCAGAAGAATCACTTGAACCCAGGAGGTGGAGGTTATACTGAGCAGAGACTGCCAATGTACCCATCTCCAAAAAAAAAAAAAAAGAATAATACACCATGACACCAAATGGCATTTAGCGTAACATTTGAAAATAAAACAATGAAATTTACATTAATATCTTTAAAAACATAGCATTATCTCAATAGATACAGAAAAAGCTTTTGAGAAAACTCAATATCCATTCATGACACAAACCCTCAGGAAGCTACTCAACTGTGTATTCTCCATGGCATGGCATGACTATTCCTCTTGGGGTCTGTGACTATAACAAACTGTCTTTTCAATGGCCGTCATGCTGGGTTCTGTTGGCCTTGCCATATCTAAATAGTAATAAAACCTATATTTGAAAGCAATCTGATAAACTTCATCAATAAAACCCCTACATCTGACTTATAATTGATGGTGTAACACTGAATGCTCTCCTCTAAGAATGAAAACAAGATTAAGTCCATTTTGTAAGGGAAGAGAATAAAAGGAATTACAACTGGGGAAAAAAGAGATAAAACAGTGTTTTATGACAATCATCTATTAGAAAAATCTAAGTAATCTACCTAAAAAACTAGTAGAATTAATATGACTTAAGTAAGGTTGTAAGAAACAGGTCAATATACAAAAATTCTATTTCCAACAAAAAATTAGAAATTTTTATAATACTTTATAATTGCTAAAAAATGTATTTAATATTTTAAAGTAGCATCAAAAAAAGACAAAATACTTAAAAATAATTTTAGGCTAGGCGTGGTGGCTCATGCCTGTAATCCCAGCACTTTGGGAGGCCGAAGCAGGCAGATCATTTGAGGTCAGGAGTTGACCAGCCTGGCCAACATGGTGAAACCCTATCTCTACTAAAAACATAAAAATTAGCTGGGCTTAGTGGTACATGCCTGTAATCCCAGCTGCTTGGAAGGCTGAGGCAGGAGAATTGTCTGAACCCAGGAGATGGAGTCAGCCAAGATTGCGCCACTGCACTCCAGCAAGGCAAGAGTGAGACTCTGTCTCAAAAAAAAGGAAAAAAAATAAGTAATTTTAAAAACAGAAGACATGCAAGACCAAAGGCTAAAAGCAACAAACGACTGCTCAGACAAAGCAAAAAAGACCTAAACAAATGGAGAGATATACTATACTAATGATTAAGACTCAATTGTTGTTAAGGTGTCAGTTCTCCTCAAACTGATCAACAGATTCAAGACAATTATAATCATGATCCCATCAGCCTTTTTTGGAGAAGACAGAAAAGAGATTATTAAAATTTATATGGAAATGTGAAGGACGGAGAATATGCAGAACTTCGAAAAAGAAGAAAAAGGTTTTAGGACTTGCAATTCTGACTTCAAGACAATATAAAGTTACAAAAATAATCAGAATACTCTAACAGGGCTAGACAAACAGATTTTTGGAGCAGAATAAAGATTTCTGAAAGAGATCCCACTTATGCAGCCATGTGATGTTCCCAAAGCAACCCAGTGAGAAAAGGAGACTCTTTTCAACAAATGGTGAAAAACAACTGGATAGCCATATGCAAAATACTCAAACCTACAAAAATAATTTCAGATGCATCACAGACCTAAATATAAATTAGCAAAAGCAAAACCTTTTAGAGGAAATAAAGGAAATTACCTTCATGACTTCGAGGTTAGGCAAAAGGGTCTTAGCTCACAGTAAGCAATAACTACAAAAGAAAACACTGATAAATTAAACTTATCAGATATAAATATTTCCGCTCATCAAAAAGTACAGTTAAGATAAATAGGTAAACCACATAGACTTGGGGAAAGTATTTACAAAACATTTATCAGACAAAGGATCAGTATTTAGGACATATAAACACCTGCAACTCAAACAGATGAAAAAAGAAAACAAAGAATAGTAAAGGCTAAATGAACAAACTCATCACAAAAGAGAACACACGAATGGTCAACACACAAGCTAAAACGTGCAGAATATCACCAGTTATCATGAAAAAGTAAATTAAAACCACAATGATACCACTTCTGGTCAAGACGGAGTGAATAAAGGGGACCAGATTTAGCCTCCTTGCGTGAAATAATAAAAACCTAATAAAATGAATGAAACAACAGCACTGAAGATACTGGACAAGTAACAAAACACAGTGATCCCTGGAAGACAAAAAACAAATGGGCTGCATGTGTGCCCAGCTTACTGCCTTGATAGAGTTTCCAGGTCGTGGAACAGGGAGGAGGAACCCAGGCAGAGCCTGTGGTCTCCCCAAGTTGAGGAAATGGAGCTGGAAGTCCAAGGAGGCCAAGGTGCCTAGAGCTCACAAGGGAGACCAGCACTGAGTAGAGAGCTGGAGAGAGAGAGAGAAATGAAGAGATCTACAAAGGCTCACCCTAGAACTTTTGGTTGAATGACAAATCAGCACTTGCAATGTAAAGGAGCTATCCAATGGCAAGGTGAGAAACCACCAAAAGAATTAGAGGTAACAGCATCCAGAACTGACATAAGGATGTGAATAGTACCCATACCCAAAAGTCCAAAAGGAAATGATGTGATATAATTTATATCACATTGGAGATATGACATTGGAGTACTAAGAAAGAAAAGGCTTCAGAAGGAGGAAAAAATTAACCCTAAACACAGCCCTGGTCCAGTCAAAGAAAACATGAAAGACCCAACAGAAAGAAACTGTTTTCAAGCAGCTTAATAATGCCACAGAACAAAGTCCACAAATATTTGTAAAAGGCAAACAAAACTAGAGAAACTAGAAAACAAGGTATAATTCACACTGGCTAAAAAGTCAATCAAAATTTATAAGACTTACATAGAAGCAGGAAGTTACACCCCATAATGAAACAAAAAATAAACCAATTTTGAAATGAAACAGAAAACAGAATTAGTAGACAAGTCCTTTAAAACAATTATGATGATATTTCATATGATCAGAAGGCCAGAAGAGACAAACATATTAAGTAAAAATGTGAAACATTTTTAAAATTTGAACTTCTAAATTGAAAAGTACAAAGTCTAAGATGAAAAATACACTTTGAGATTTACAACCCATGAAACCAAAATTACTAACCTAAATGAAACACAGAAAATAAAAACCATTAAAAAATGTAATATGTGATAACTGAAACAATTTCAAGAGGCCAAACACACTTGTAACTGGAGCCACAAAACAGGAGATAATATAGAAAAAAAAATCTTTAGAAATCACGGCCAACAACTTTCACATATTTGATGGAAATTATAAGCACGTATAACAGGGCACTCTTTTAATGAACTATCAGTCACTAGAAACATGAAGAAAAGTGGCTGAGCACAGTGGCTCACGCCTGTAATCCCAGCACTTTGGGAGGCTGAGGTGGGAAAATCACTTCAGGCCAGGAGTTCAAGACCAGTGTGGGCAAAATTGCAGAACCCTGTCTCTAAAAAAAACACACACACACACAAAAATTGGCCTGGCGCGGTGGCTCACGCCTGTAATCCCAGCACTTTGGGAGGCCGAGGCGGGCAGGTCACCTGAGGTCAGGAGTTCGAGACCAGCCTGATCAACATGGACAAACCCCATCTCTACTGAAAATACAAAATTAGCCGGGCATGGTGACACATGCCTGTAATCCCAGCTACTCAGGACACAGAGGCAGGAGAATTGCTTGAACCCAGGAGGCGGAGATTGCGATGAGCCGAGATCATGCCATTGCACTCTAGCCTGGGCAGCACTCTAGCCTGGGCAACAAGAGCGACACTCCATCTCAAAAAATAAAAACAAAAAACACACAAAAATTAGCCACGAGTAGTGGCACACATCTGTGGTCCTTCTAGCTACTCGGGAAGGCTAAGGCAGGAGGAGGTCGAGGCCATAGTGAGTCATGATTGTGCCACTACACTCCAGCCCAGGTGACAGAGCAACACAGGGAGACCTGGCCTCTACAAAAAGATTTTTAAAAATTAACTGGGTGGGCCGGGCATGGTGGCTCACATCTGTAATCCCAGCACTTTGGGAGCCTGAGGCGGGCAGATCACCTGAAGTCAGGAATTCGAGTCCAGCCTGGCCAACATGGTGAAACCCTGTCTCTGCTAAAAATACAAAAATTAGCCAGGTGTGGTGGCGCACAACAGTAATCCTAGCTACTCAGGAGGCTGAGGCAGGAGAATCGCTTGAACCCAGGAGGTGGAGTTTGCAGTGAGCCAAGATCACGCCACTGCACTCTAGCCTGGGCGAGAGCGAGATTCCATCTCAAAAAAAAAAAAAAATTGGCTGGGTGTGGTAGCATATGCCTGTAAACCCAGCTACTGGGGAGGCTGAGGTGGGAGGATCACTTGAGCCCAGGAAGTGGAGGCTCAATGAGCGATGATTGTGCATGCCACTGCACTCCAGCCTAGGTGACAAAGCAACATCATGTTCAAAAAAAAGGAATGATAATAATAGTAGGACCACAGACAGAAAATCAGTAAGGATACAGAAGCTTGAATAACACTATTAATCAAACTGACCTAACTAACTATAGAACACTCCACACAAACTACCAGAATACGCATTCTATTCAAGTGCATTTGGAACATTCACCAAGATATACCATATTCAGGCCAAAAAAACAACTCTCGGTAAATTTAAAAGGTTTCAGTTGTTACCATGAATTTTTTCTTACCACTGTGATATTAACTTAGAAATCAGTGACAGAAAAAAAAAATCAAAGACAATCCCAATATTTGGAATCAAAACATACTTCTAAAATAACCAGTGGAGGCCAGGAGCAGTGGCTCATGCCTGTAATTCCAGCACTTTGGGAGGTCGAGGCAGGTGTATCACAGAGTTCAAGACCAGCCTGACCAAGACGGTGAAACCCCGTCTCTACTAAAAATACAAAATTAGCCGGGCATGGTAACAGGCTCCTGTAACCGCAGCTACTCAGGAGGGTGAGGCAGAGAATTGCTTAAACCCGGTAGGCGGAGGTTGCAGTGAGCCAAGATTGCGCTGCTGCACTCCAGCCTGGAGACAGTGAGAATCTGTCTCAAAATATAAAATGAAATGAAATGAAATAAAATAAAATAACCAAGGGGTAAAAAAAAAGACAAAAATATCAAGTATTTTTAAGACAGTTAAAGCAGTAATTGAAATAGAAATTTATACAATTACATGACTATATTAGAAAAGAAACAAATCAGTGATTTCACCTTGTTCCTTAAGAAACTAGAGGAGCAAAAGAAAGAAAGATCAGAGCAGAAGTCAATGAAATAGAAAACAGAAAAACAGGGCACACTCAATGAAATCAAAGGTTACACTTACACTTCTGGGAGGATGGAATGGACATACTTTTCCCTATTCCTCCCACTAAGTACAAATTTACAATGTGAACATTATAAATAAAATGAATTTTCTCTGAAACGTGGAGAGAAGGCAAATTAGCTCAGGATCACAGGACATAAGGCACAATATAGCAGTAAATTCCCTGGGTATTCTTCTTTTTGCCTAATGTATCCTACTCCTGGAATGGAAGAAGTGAGTACATCAGGAACACCGATGGGCACTGACCAAATAAAAGAATCCCCAACAAGGTCAGGTGCGGTGGCTCATGCCTATAATCCCAGCACCTTGGGAGCCCAAGGCGGGTGGATCACCAGAGGTCAGGAGTTGGAGACCAGCCTGGCCAACATGACAAAACCCCGTCTCTACTAAAAATAAAAATTACCCGGGCGTGTTGGAAGGCACCTATGATCCCAGCTACTCCGGAGGCTGAGGCACAAGAATTGCTTGAACTCCAGTGGCGGAGGTTGCAGTGAGCAGAGATCGCACCACTGCACTCCAGCCTGGGTGATAGAGAGAGACTATGTCTCAAAAAAAAAAAAAAAGCCCCAACAAAAGCCTTCTCTCTCCAGACCAGATTACCAGTAAAGTGGTATGTTAACCAGAAAGAAAACTTGAAGAGTAACTGCTATAATCCAGCATAACACCATAGAAAACCTAGCCCCACCCATACCAGCAATGATCACATGGGGAACCTAGATATCCACCCTCATGAGACTGTAATGAAAACAATCCAAGATTCCCACCAGGTAGTGTCAGAGCAAATTAAGCAGGGGATTGGAACTTTCATTCCAATTGGCTAGTTAATGAGCATCCACTCCCCGCTGTGTCAGTAGAGAAAAGTAGGGAAGACTGGACTTCCACCACCAACTGCCAGTAATGAGGCATCCCTCCCTGTCCCTACTGGAATGGTAGCAGAGAAGACCTAGTAAAGAGTCAGAACTTTCACCTACACACGGTAACAAACAAGGCCACATCCACCACAGAGATCAGGTGGGGAGCCACAACTCCCAATTCTGCAAAGAACTAAAAGGGAGTTTGCCTAAAATGTCAACACAGACAAGGTAGATAACCTGAACTTTATCCCCTACCTGGCTTAACGAAGTGGCACCAACACTCTACCCTTGTTAGATAAGTGTAAGAGAACACTAGTTAAAACAGTTGTTTAAGTAAGATGCATAGTCTCATGACAATACAAAAATGCCCAGGTTTCAATCAAAAGTTATTTGTGATACCAAAAAGATACCAAGGCCGGGCACGGTGGCTCATGCCTATAATCCCATCACTTTGGGAGGCCGAGGTGGGTGGATCACCTCAAGTCAGGAGTTCGAGAACAGCCTGACCAACATGGACAAACTCTGTCTCTACTAAAAATACAAAATTAGCCAGGTGTGGTGGCACATGCCTGTAATCCCAGCTACTTGGGAGGCTGAAGCAGGAGAATCGCTTGAACCCAGAAGGCAGAGGTTGAGGTGAGCCAAGATCATGCCATCGCACTTCAGCCTGGGCAACAAGAGCAAAACTTCGTATCAAAAAGGAAGAAAAAAAATTTCAGTGGAACAAATATCCAAACCATATCAACGAACTAAAAAAAACAGATATAAAACACAATAAAGAAAAATGGTTTGGCACAGTGAATTGGGGTAGGAAAAAAAAATAAGAAAAATGGAATTCCAAAAATGTTCAAGTAACCCAAAAGAAAGCAAGAAAAACAGTCAAAAAACAAAAACTAAAACGAGGCATGGTGGCTCAGGCCTGTAATTCTAGGACTTTGGGAGGCCAAGGAGGTGAATCACCTAAGGCCGGGAGTTCAAGACCAGCCTGGCCAACATGGTGAAACCCCATCTCTACTAAAAATATAAACATTAGCTGGGCTTACATAGATGCCTGTAATCCCATCTACTCGGGAGACTGAGGCACAAGAACTACTTGAACCCAGGATGCAGAGGTTGCAGTGGGCCAAGATTGAGCCACTGCACTCCAGCCTAGGCAAGAGTAAGACTTTGTCTCAAAAAAAAAAAAGCCGGGGGGGGAGGGCAGTCTGACAACATCTGTAACTATGTAAATGACCCAAATACCTAAATACAGCAAATAAAAGACAAAAACTGGCTAGGTGCAGTGGCTCACGACCGTAATCCCAGCACTTTGGGAGGCCGAGGAAAGCAGTTCACCTGAGGTTTGATGTTCGAGACCAGCCTGACCAACACAGTGAAAACTCGTCTCTACTAAAAATACAAAAAAAAATTTAGCCAGGCATGGTGGTGTGCACCTGTAATAGCTACTCTGGAGGCTGAGTCAGGAGAATCGTTTGAACCCACTAGGCGGAGGCTGCAGTGAGCTGAGATCATACCACTGCACTCTACCCAGGGTGACAGAGCAATACTCCATCTCAAAAAAAAAAAAGGCCAAAGATTGACAGACTGGATTTTAAAAACATAATCTAAAGCCAAGCATGGTGGCTCATGCCTGTAATGCCAGCAGTTTGGGAGGCCATGACAGGAAGGTCTCTTGAGCCCAGGAGTTCGAGACCAGGCTGGGCAACATAACAAGACCTGGTCTCTACAAATAATAAAAAAATTAGCCAGGTGTGACAGTGCACACGTGTGGTCCCAGTTACTTGGGAGGCTGAGATGGGGGGATTGTTTGAGCCCAGGAGGTCCAGGCTGCAGTAAACCATGATTGTGCCACTGCAATGCAGCCTGGGTGACAGAGCAAGACCATGTCTCAAAAAAAAAAAAAAAGGCCAGGCGCGGTGGCTCACACCTGTAATCTCAGCACTTTGGGAGGCCGAGGAAGGCAGATCACAAGGTCAAGAGTTCGAGACCAGATTGGTCAACACAGTGAAACCCTGTCTCTACTAAAAATATAAAAAATTAACCAGGCATGGTGGCGGGCGCCTGTAATCCCAGCTACTCAAGAGGTTGGGGCAGAAGAATCGCTTCAACCCGGAAGGCAGAGGACGCGGTGAACCAAGATGACACCATTGCACTCCAGCCCAGGCTACAGTGCAAGATTCCATCTCAAACAAAAACAAAAAAGAAAGAAAACATAACCTAACACTATTTTGTGTACAAGAAATTTACTTCAAATAAGTACATTGAAAGCAAAAAAAATTAAAAAGGTATATGATGCAAACATTTAAAGAAAAGCTGGAGTGACTATATTAATACCAGAAACATTATACTTCTGAGCAAAGAAAAAGTACTAGAGACTAAGAAGGAAATTATTTATGGAGAGAAGGGTCAATCCACCAAGAGGACATAACATTCCTAAATGTGTATGCACCAAAAAACAAGACTACAAAATATGTAAAAGAAAAGCTGATGGAACAGAGTGGAGAAATGCATAAATCCACTATAGAGACTTCAATATTTCTCTGTAATAACTGTTAAAACTATACATATATTCATAGCAAGAATATTTAATTCAACCCTATGAACTAACTGGATCCATGAACATTTACAGAACAACAGAACATTCCAACCACCAAGCGTGGAATACCTTTTTTTTTTTTTTTTTTTGAGATGGAGTTTCGCTCTTGTTGCCCAGGCTAGACTGCAATGGTGCGATCGCGGCTCACTGCAACCTCCACCTCCTGGGTTCAAGCAATTCTCCTACCTCACCCTCCGGAGTAGCTGGGATTACAGGCACGCACCACCACAGCCAGCTAATTTTTGTATTTTTAGTAGAGACGGGGTTTTAACATGTTGGTCAGGCTGGTCTCGAACTCCTGACCTCAGGTGATCCACCCATCTTGGCCTCCCAAAGTGCTGGGATCACAGGCGTGAGCCAACACACCCAGCCTTTTTTTTTTTTTAGACAGAGACTCACTCTGTCACTCAGGCCGGAGTACAGTGGTGCGATCTCAGCTAACTGCAAACTCCGCTTCCTGGGTTCAAGCAATTCTCCTGCCTCAGCCTCCCAAGTAGTTGGGATTACAGGAATGTGCCACCATGCCCGGCTAATTTTTGAATTTTTTTAGTAGAGATGGGGAGACTCTGTCTCAAAAAAAGAAAAAGAAAATAGCCAAAAGTGATGAACAGAGGATATATAAAGGTACTAGCGCTTTTCTCAACAGCACATATACCAAAATTGAATCAATAGAGAAGATTAGCATGCTCACTGCACAGTAATGACATGCAAATTCTTAAAGTGTTCCATATTAAAAGAAACAAAAAAAGGTACCAAATAAGCACCTGAATAGATGGTCAACATCATTAGCCACTAAGTAAATACATATTAAAAACACAATGACACGTGTGTAGTGGCCTGTAATCCCAGCACTTTAAGAGACCAGTCGGGAGCATGGCTTTAGCTCAGAAGTTCAAAACCAGCCTGAGCAACATAGCAAGACCCCATCTCTTCAAAAATACATTTTTAAAAACATTGGCTGGGTGTAGTGGCATACACCCATACTCCCAGCTACTCGGAGGGTTAAGGCGGCAATAAGCCATGATCATGACACTGCCCTTCAAAGCCTAGGTAAGAGCAAGACCCTGTCTCAAAAAAAAAAATAATAATAGGCCGGGCACGGTGGCTCACGCCTGTAATCCCGGCACTTTGGGAGGCCAAGGCGGGTGGATCACGAGGTCAGGAGATCGAGACCATCCTGGCTAAGACGGTGAAACCCCGTCTCTACTAAAATACAAAAAATTAGCCAGGCATGGAGGCAGGAGCCTGTAGTCGCAGCTACTCAGGAGGCTGAGGCAGGAGAATGGCGTGAACCCGGGAGGTGGAGCCTGCAGTGAGCCTAGATCGCGCCACCACACTCCAGCCTGGGCGACAGAGTGAGACTCTGTCTCAAAAAAAAATAATAATAATAATAATAATACACACAATGAGATATCACTACCCGCCTATCAAAATTACTAAATGAAGACTTATGGTCACATGAAAACCCATGTAATGTTTATAACAGTTTTATTCTTAATAACCTACAAGTGGAAATAACTGAGATTATCTTTCAGCAAATAAATAATTAAACAAAACGCAGTTTAACTGTAACAAATACTAAGCAACAACCTAGAGGAATCTCCAAGGAATTAAACCTAGTGTAAAAAACTCAATCTCAGAAAGTTACATGTTGTTTTGTTTTGTTTTTAGACAGAGTCTCACTCTGTCGCCCAGGGTGGAGTGTAGTGGCAAAATCTCAGCTCACTGCAACCTCTGCCTCCTGGGTTCAAGCAGTTCTCATGTCTCAGCCTCCCAAGCAGCTAAGATTACAAGTGCGTGCCATCACACCTGGCTAATTTTTGTATTTTTAGTAGAGACAGGGTTTCACCACATTGGTGAGGCTGGTTTCAAACTCCTGACCTCAAGTGACCCACCCGCCTCAGCCTCCCAAAGTTCTGGGATTACAGGCCTGAGCCACGCACCGGGCCTCCAGAAAATTACAAGTTCTATCATCCCATTTATATAACATCCTCGAGATAACAAAATTACCGAAATGAAGAATACATTAGTGGTTATGACTAAGTCTGGCGGCAGAAGGAAAGCAGCTGTGGCTATAAAAGCACAACAGGAAGGGAGAGGATCCTGGGAAGATGGTGCAATAGGAAGCACCAGGAACCTGAGGTTGGGAGTTCAAGACCAGCCTGACCAACATGGAGAAACCCTGTCTCTACTAAAAATACAAAATTAGCCAGGCGTGGTGGCACATGCCTGCAATTCCAGCTACTCACGAGGCTGAGGCAGGAGAACTGCTTGAACCCAGGAGGCGTAGGCTGTGGTGAGCCAAGATCGCGCCATTGCGCTCCAGCCTGGGCAACAAGAGTGAAACTCTATCTCAAAAACAAAAAAAAAAAACAAAGTATATATAAGTCAGCAATGAAGAAAACGCAAGACTCGTACACAGAAAAATCACAAAACTTTACTGAAATAAACTGAAGACAATATAAATAAATGGAAAGACATTTCACGTTCTTGGATTGTAATACCTTAATGTTGCTAAGATTTTACTACTCCAAAGCAATCTCCACGCCGGGTGTGGTGGCTCACACCTGTAATCCCAGCACTTTGGGAGGCTGAGGCAGGTGGGTCACTTGAGGTCAGGAGTTTGAAACCAGCCTCGCCAACATGGTGAAACCCTGTTTCTACTAAAAATACAAAAATTAGCCAGGTGTGATGGCGCACACCTGTAATCTCAGCTGCCTGAGAGGCTGAGACATGAGAACTGCTTGAACCCAGGAGGCAGAGGTTGCAGTGAGTTGAGATGGTGCCGCTGTACTCCAGCCTGGGCAAGAAGAGTGAGAAGCTGTCTCAAAAAAAAAATAAAAAATAAATAAATAAAAAAACAAAAATAAATCAATAAAAAAAAAAGCAATCTACACATTCAATAAAATCTCTATCAAAATCCCAAGAATGTTTTTGGCAGAAATAAAAAAAAAAAATACATTCTAAAACTCATGTAGAATCTCAAGGGACCACAAATAGCCAAAACAATCTTGAAAAGGAATAAAATAAAAGTGAAGACATCACACTTCCTGATTTCAAAACTTACTACAAAGCTACAGTAATCAAAACAGTGTTACAGGGCACAGTGGCTCACGCCTGTAATCCCAGCACTTTGGAAGGCCGAGGCGGGCGGATCAACCGAGATTGGGAGTTTGAGACCAATCTGACCAACATGGAGAAACCCCGTCTCTACTACAAATACAAAAATTAGCTGAGCGTGGTGGCACATGCCTGTAATCCCAGCTACTCGGGAGGCTGAGGCAGGAGAATCGCTTGAACCCAGGAGGCAGAGGTTGCAGTAAGCCAAGACTGGGCCACTACACTCCAGCCCAGGCAGCAACAGCGAAACTCCACCTCAAAAAAAAAAAAAACTGTTGTACTGGCATAAAAACAGAGCACTGAAAGAGAATAGAGAGTTCAGAAATAAACTCTCGCTTATATGGTGAAGTGATTTTCAACAAAAGTGCCAGTATCATTCAGTGGGAAAGAGAGTCTTTTAAACAAATAATGCTGGGAAAACTGGATTATCTACATGCAAAAGAATGTAGGTGGACACTTATCTTACACTGCACACAAAAATTGGCTCAAAATGGATCAAACACCTAAACATAAGAGCTACAACTGGGCTGGGCGCAGTGGCTCACGCCTGTAATCCCAGCACTTCGGGAGGCTGAGGCAGGCAGATCACGAGGTCAGGAGATCAAGACCATCCTGGCTAACATGGTAAAACCCTGTCTCTACTAAAAATACAAAAATTAGCCAGGTGTGGTGGCACGCGCCTGTAGTCCCAGCTACTCGGAAGGGTGAGGCAGAAGATTCGCTTGAACCCAGGAGGCAGAAGTTGCAGTGAGCCGAGATCGCACCACTGCACTCCAGCCTGGGCAACAGAGCAAGGTTCCGTCTCAAATAAATAAATATATAAATAAATAAAAGAGCAACAACTCTAGAAACATTTAGAAGAAAACATAGAGGAAAATCTTCACTGCACTAAATTTGACAATCATTTCTTGGATATGATACCAAAAGCACAGAAAACAAAAACTAAAACAAGATAAATTGGACTTCATCACAATTAAAATCTCTGTGCATAAAAGGACATGACTATCAACAAAGTGAAAAGACAACACACAGAATGGGATAAAATATTCACAAATCATGTATCTAAGAATGGTCTGGAATCTAAAATTAGATACTGGGTCTAGCATCTAGAAGTAGATAAAGAATACTGACATTTCAACAACAAAAAGTCACACAAAAAGAGCAAAGGACCTGAACAGAAAATTCTCCAAAGAATACACACAAATGGCCAAGAAGCAGATGAAAAGATGCTTGTATCACTAATTGCTGGGAAAATGCAAATCAAAATGACAAGATACCACTTTACATCATTAGCACGGCTATCATCAAAAACCAGAAAATAGACCAGGTGTCATGGCTCACACTTGTAATCCTAATACTTTGGGGAGGCTGAGGCAGGAGAATTGCTTGAGTCCAGAAGTTCAAAACCAGCCTGGACAACATAGTGAAGCTACCTCTCTACAAAAATCAATAAAATTAAGTGGTGATGGTGATGGTGGTACGTGCCTGTGGTCCCAGCTACACAGGAGTCTAGGTGGGACAACTGCCTGATCCCAGGAGGTTGACACTCCAGTGAGCCATGTTCAAGCCACCGCACTTCAATGCTGAATGACAGAACAAGACCCTGTCTCAAAAACAGTAACAACAACAGAAAATAACAAGAGTTGAAGAAAACTGAAAAAGACTTGAGTGGAAAAAAACTGAACCTTCATGCATTGTTGGTAGGAATACAAAATGCTGAAGTCTCTGTGAAAAACATTTTGGCAGTTCCTCAAAAGGCCCAACAGGCCAGGCATGGTGGCTCAAATCCCAGCACTTTGGGAGGCCCAGCCAGGCAGATCACCTGAGGTCGAGAGTTCAAGACCAGCCTGACCAACATGGAGAAACCCTGTCTCTACCAAAAATACAAAATTAGCCGGGTGTGGCGGCGCACGCCTGTAATCCCAGCTACTCGGGGTACTGAGGCAGGAGAATCACTTGAACCCAGAAGTCGGAGGATGCAATGAGCCAAGATCACGCCATTGCACTCCAGCGTGGGCAACAAGAGTGAAACTCCGTCTCAGGAAAAAAAAAAAAAAGCCAAATGGAATTACCAGGTGATCCAGCAACTTCATTCCTAATGTATACCCCCCCACCCCCCAAAAAAAAGATTCAAACAGATGCTAGAATACCAGTGTTCAGCTCAGCATTATTCACAATAGCAAAAAGGTAGAAACAACTCAAGTTTCCATCAACAGATGAATGGATAAACAAAATACGGTATATACATAACAATGGATTATGTAGCATTCAGCTATAAACAAGATTCAAATTCTGGTACATGCTACAACATAGACGAACCTTGAAAACATTCAAAGTGAAATAAGCTACGTACAAAAGAACAAATATAAGATTCCACTTACATGAGTAGCTAAACTAGGCAACTTGAAAGAAAACAGAGGTTACCAGGGGCTATAGAGAGGGTGAAATAAGAGTTATGCTTACAAGGTATAGAATTTCTCTTCAGGATTAGTTCTGGAAATATATACTGCTGATGGTTATAAACACTGTGAATGTACTTAATGCCACTAAATTGTATACATAAAAATGGTTAAAATGGTATATTTTGTATTATGTGTATTTTACCACAATGAATATGGAAAATCTGAATGATCAGATTACCATGTTCATGGATTGAAAAATTCAAAACTATATATAAAGATGTCCATTCTTGCCAGGTGCAGTGGCTCATGCCTGTAATCCCAGCACTTTGGGAGGCCAAGGTGGATCACAAGGTCAGGAGTTTGAGACCAGCCTGGCCAACATAGTGAAACCCCTTCTCTACTAAAAATACAAAAATTAGTCAGGCGTGGTGGCGGATGCCTGTAGTCCCAGCTTCCTGGGAGGCTGAGGCAGGAGAATCACTTGAACCCAGGAGTCGGAGGCTGCAGTGAGCCAAGATTGCACAACTGCACTCCAGCCTGGGTGACACAGCAAGACTCTGTCTCAAAAAGAAAGAAGAAGTCCATTCTCCCCAAACTGATATACACAATCAATGCAAACTCAAACAAAACACTAGCAACATTTTTGTGGAACATTATGGTTCAAAATGCTTATCAAATGCAAAGAGCTAAGAAGTGGCAAGATACTTAAAACAACAACAAAAAAGGAACACAATATAGAAGGACTAATTCTTTCTGGTATCTTGTATCCAGAGTTATTATTAATACGAAGCTATAGTAATTTTAAAACTGTGGTTCTCACACAAAGGCACATAAAAAGAACACAAAGTCCAGAAAGAAATCCATACAAATATTAACAGCTGATTTATGACATAGTGCCACTGCGGAACTGAGAGGAATAGTGTCAAAACAAATAGATGTCTCTACTAAAAATTCAAAAAAATAAAAATTTTTTGAAAAGAAGTTGGGCACAATGACTCATGCCTATAATCCCAGCACCTTGGGAGGCCAAGGAGGGAGGACTGCTTGAGGCCAGGAGTTCAAGACCAGCCTGGGCAACATAGCAAAACCCTACCTCTATTCTTTAATTAAAAATTAAAAAAAAAAAAAAAAAAAGAAACTTGCTCAGTCATATATTTAGTTCATCTGACTCCAAAGCCCATGATCTCTTCGATTTTTTCTTTTTTCTTAGAGATAGGGTCTCCTCTGTCATCCAGGCTGGAGTAGAGTGGCAGGATCATAGCTCACTGCACCCTTGAAGAGTGAATGAATAGGAGTTTATGTTATTTTAGGATATTTAATGTACTTAAACCTAAAATTTTTAGAAAAGGATTTGAGGCAGTCTACAACAAAGGACAAGTATTATAACAATTAAAAAAACAAAAATAAGGCCAAGCACAGTGGCTCACGCCTGTAATCCCAGCACTTTGGGAGGCTGAGGTGGGTGGATCACCAGAGGTCAGTAGTTCGAGACCAGCCTGGCCAACATGGCAAAACCCCATCTCTACTAAAAATACAAAAAATTAGCCGGACGGGGTGGCAGGCACCTGTAATCCCAGCTACTTGGGAGGCTGAGGCAGGAGAATTGCTTGAACCCGGGAGGCAGAGGTTGCAATGAGCCCAGATCACACCATTGTACTCCAGCCTGGGCAACAGAACGAGACACTGTCTCCAAAAAAAAAAAAAAAAAAGAAAAGAAAAATAATAAAAGCCAGTATGATAGACATCTATTGTTTTTCTGCTTCATAAGCATCCCCCTTGTTTTGCAAACAGCACCCACCCCCCTGCATTATGGAAACTGCTCTTACCCCTGACTCCAACTATGTAGTTCTAGTGAGGGTTGCCATTCACAGTACCCTCCCCACTCCAGCCACAGAGATGATGGGCACATGATCCAAGACAGGCCAATCAGAGTCCTTTCCAGGATTCTTCAAGAGAGCCCCTTCTTCTGGTAGAAGGGGCTGGAAACACGAGCTGCCAGCAGTCATGGTTCCAGCCTCATGAAGTAGAGTCTGTAGTATGAGAGAATGAAATCAACACGCAGAGAAACAGAGATAAGAGGTGAAGTCCTAAACCCCATGGAAGGAGAAAGAGGGAACAAATATACTAATAATGATATTAATATAGTTGATGTAACTAAAGACCAGATTTGGTTCTAGGCTGCCTGGTAACCAGGACAAAAAGACAAACAGAATGTATTTCACAGATCTATCAAAAAGGAGGAAATATACCAGATACGCAAGGGAGATAATTTTCCTGATGCTTTATTATTAAAAGAACTTCTTGTACGTGGATCTTTTATGTTAAGAGTCACTGAAGAACAAAATGGACAGTGTCCATGATGAAAGTGTTATATCAAATACAGATTTCATAAACTATTACTTATAATAACTGAGTTATAACTCAATCATTAAGCACAGGGGAAAAATAACAACACAGTAGGCATTAGAAGAAGTGAATCAACTAGTTTTATTTTTTCAGGAAGTTTGCCAGCAAAGAGGAAAAGACAAAAGGGCAAAAATGTAAATGGAAAGCAGAATTCATGAGATGATTCAAAAATGTTTGCGAGTTGAGTGGGAAAAAATCAAGTAAACAGGATAGACTGAAGACTACTACCTGGTAAAACAAAACCCTGTAAGAAATATAAAAAGACCATATCAGAAACACAGGTAGTTAATTCCACTTGAACACTACCACCTCTCCTTCTTGAAACGCTGAATGACAACTGAGATAAACAGCATAAAACCATAAATATAAAAAAGAATATCCCTGGAAACTAGAAAGGACATATGACAAGTGGTAAATGACTTAGGACCAAAGAAAGTTGCTGTAGTAAGACAAGCCCAAAAGCAATGCATCAGAGCACCAGAAACTGGAGGAACGTTACACACCAGGCATCAGGGGGTGGGGAGATGCACATGCGCAGTGATGTTCTATGTATCCAGGAGGGACGTTTTCAGATGAGGCTAACCAACAGGAATTGCATACCATCTGAAAAGCAATCAAAACAATCCCTTATTCACTACATACTAACACAGAACTGGCTCTCACCTGCCCTAGAAAACTGCAAAGCTTAATTTCCTAGAGAGGGTAAATGGAAGAAATCTAGACTCAGGGACACCAGGAGCAGCTGAAGAAAAACAAGAATCATAAAAGTGTAATTCTAAATCCTCAAATTCCAACATCCATCTGGCTGAAGGAATATTGGTAACCAGGTTTGTCAACCCCAAACACGTGATCGTGATCAGATGTATTTCTCTCTTACTAAGCTGAGAACCCCACTAGATCACTTATAATGAAGTCTATCACTCAACAATGTCTGCTCACACAGAACTTCCAATCCACTCAATTAAGAATTTGTCTTAAATTTGAGGCTGGGCACGGTGGCTCACACCTGTAATCCCAGCACTTTGGGAGGTCGAGGAGGGCGGATCACCTGAGGTCAGGAGCTTGAGACCAGCCTGGCCAACATAGCGAAACCCCGTCTCTACTAAAAATACAAAAATTAGCCAGGTGTGGTGGCACATGCCTGTAGTCCCAGCTACTCAGGAGGTGGAGGCAGGAGAATTGCCTGAACCAGGGAGGCGAAGGTTGCAGTGAGCCAAGATCACACTACTGCACTCCAGCCTAGGCAACAGAGCGAGACTCCAAGTCCAAAAAAAAAAAAAGCGGGGGGGGGGGCCGGGCACAGAGGCTCACACCTGACCTGTAATCTCAGCACTTTTGGAAACCGAGGCGGGTGGATCACCTAAGGTCAGGAGTTTGAGACCAGCCTGACCAACATGAAGAAACCCCGTTTCTACTAAAAATACAAAATTAGCTGTGCATGGTGGCGCATGCCTGAATCCCAGCTACTCAGGAGGCTGAGGCAAGAGAACCACTTGAACCCGGGAGGCAGAGGTTGTGGCGACCCAAGATCACACCAGCCTGGGCAACAAGAGTGAAACTCCCTCTCAAAAAAAAAAAAAAAAAAAAAAAAAAATTTGTCTTACATTTGAATCAAGGCTGAGAATCACCAGATTTTTACATAAAGTCACTAACACGAAACACAGGCCAAAACAGTACAAAAGAAGAGTTCAAGGAGCAGGAGAAAATTTCATAACTGAAACAAAACAAAAACCTCCAATTAAAGTATCAGCCAGGCATTGTGGCTCATGCCTGTAATCCCAGCACTTTGGGAGGTGGAGGAGGGTGGATCACCTGAGGTCAGGAGTCTGAGACCAGCATGGCCAACGTGGCAAAACCCAGTCTCTACTAAAAATACAAAAATTAGCCAGGCGTGGTGGCAGGCACCTGTAATCCCAGCTACTGAGGAGGCTGATAAGGGAGAATTGCTTGAATCCAGGAGGCGGGGACTGCAGTGAGCCAAGATCACGCCACTGCACTGCAGCCTGGGTGACAGGCAAGACTCTGTCTCAAAAAAATAAAATTAAATTAAATTTAAATTAAAATAAATTGTATCCAAGAAACCTGAACAGAAGATTACAGAAATAAGGAGCAGCTGAGAGCATAAAGAGTCCTTAGAAATTAAGAAGTATGGCCAGGCACAGTGGCTCACGCCTGTAATCACAGCACTTTGGGAGGCCAAGGCGGGTGGATCACCTGAGGTCAGGAGTTCGAGACCAGCCTGACCAACATGGTGAAACCCTGTCTCTACTAAAAATACAAAATTAGCTGGGCATGGTGGCATGCGCCTGTAACCCCAGGTACTCGGGAGGCTAAGGCCTGAGAATCACTTGAACCCGGGCGGTAGGGGTTGCAGTGAGCCAAGATCGCACCAATGCACTCCAGCCTGGGAAACACGGTGAAACTCTGTCTCAAAAAAAAAAAAAAAAAAAAAAAAAAGAGCAAGAAAAACAAAGAAAGAAAGAAATTAGTATAACCATCTTGAAAAATTAAAGTGAAGGGGCCGGGCCCGGTGGCTCACAGCCTGTAATCCCAGCACTTTGGGAGGCCGAGGCAGGCAGATCACAAGGTCAGAAGATCGAGACCATCTTGCTCAACATGGTGAAACCTCATCTCTACCAAAATACAAAAAAAAAAAATTAGCCGGGCGTGGTGGCGCGTGTCTGTAATCCCAGCTACCTGGTAGGCTGAGGCAGGGGAATCACTTGAACCCGGGAGGCGGAGGTTGCAGTGAGCTGAGATCGCATCACTGCACTCTAGCCTAGTGGCAGAGCAAGACTCCGTCTCAAAAAAAAAAAATTTAAGTGAAGGAGGGCCAGGAGTAGTGGCACGCCCATAATCCCAACACTATGGAAGGCTGAGAGAATCACTTTCAAGGTCAGCCTGGGCTACAATATCAAGATGCTGTCTCAAACAAACAAAAAAATTTTTAAGTGAAGAGTTGGAAGAGAAAGTGAGGAATCACCTCAGAAAACAGAGTACAAAGAGTTATACAACAGAAACAGAAAATACAAAAATTATAGGATCAGATTAGAAAGTCCAACATCCAAAATTTTTTTAAAATACAGAAAAGGCAAACAAAGCAGAACTGAGGAAATTATCAAAGAAATAATTCAAAAACTTTCTCCCTGACCTAAACTCACATTCCGAAACAGGAGCTAACAAATCAAAAGGACCACTGTGCACCTAGTACAATGAGTAAAAGAAAGCATACCATCTTGAGTATCAGAATAACCAGGTTAAAGAGAAAATACTAAATCCAGAAAGAACTACCACATACAAACGATTAAAAAGAAATGAGAATTGGCTGGGTGCAGCGGCTCATGTCTGTAATCCCAACATTTTGGGAGGCTGAGACGGGCAGATCACTTGTGTTCAGGAGTTCGAAACCAGCCTGGCCAACATGGTGAAACCCCATCTCTACTAAAAATACAAAAATTAGCCAGGCATGGTGGCGCACGCCTGTAATCTCAGCTACTCGGGAGGCTGAGGCAAGAGAATCACTTGAACCCGGGAGGCAGAGTTTGCAGTGAGCCAAGATCACGCCACTGCACTTCAGCCTGGGCGACAGAGAGACTCTGTCTCAAAAAAAAAGAAAAGGAAAAGAAAAAGAAATCAGAATTGCAGCTGGCTGCGGTGACTCACGTCTGTATCCCAACTCTTTAGGAGGCTAAGGCAGGTAGATCACCTGAGGCCAGGAGTTTGAGACCAGCCTGGCCAATAGGCGAAACCCCCATCTCTACTAAAAATACAAAACTGAGCTGGGCATAGTGGCACGCGCCTGTAGTCCCAGCTACTCGGGAGGCTTAGGCAGGAAAATCTCTTGAACCCAGGACGCAGAGGTTGTAGTAAGCAGAGATTGCACCATTGCACTCCAGCCCGGGTGACAGAGTGAGACTCCTTCTCAAAAAAAAAAAAAAAATTAGAACTGCTTTGGACTTGCTAACAGTAACACTGAAAGCTGAAAGGCAGTAGAGAAATATCTTCAAATTCTGATGGAAAATGATTTCCAACCAAGAATTCTATGTACTCTGTCGAACAATCAAGTAAGATAGCAATCCCATTTTATCAACCATGCAAAACCCTAATTTATTTCTCATGCGCCTTTTCCTATGAAGTTGCCAGAAGATGTGCCTTCTTAAATATAAAGAAACAGGGGAGTAGGGGGCTAGAAAAACAGGGAATCCAATATAAGCAAGAAGAAAACTCCAAGATAATGGTGAAGGGATGTTCCAGTATCCATATAGCAAGCCTAAAGAGCAAACAGTCCAGATGGGAGCAAGCAGATGGTACCCAAAAGAAGGTCCCTGGTTTAAAAAGGAAAGGAAGGAGGAGGAAAGACAAGGGAAAGTAAAAGGGGAGAGAAGAAAGAGGGAGAAGGAGGAAGGCGCAAGGAGGAAGAGAGAAGAATAAAATCAAAGAGAGGAGAAAGAGGAGACAGAAAGAAGAGGAAGAAGAAAATAAACAGGAAAGAAGATAAAAGGAAGGAAAGGAAAAGTGAATCTATAAACGACCTAATACGATAACCATGCAGATTATTTAAGAAAGCAATGAGAGAGGCCGGGCTTGGTGGCTCACGCCTGTAATCCTAGCACTTAGGGAGGCCGAGGCGGGTGGGTCACCTGAGGTCAGGAGATCGAGACCAGCCTGGCCAACATGGTAAAGCCCCGTCTCTATTAAAAATACAAAAACTAGCCAGGCGTGGTGGCAGGCACCTGTAATCCTTGCTACTCAGGAGGCTGAGGCAGGAGAATCGCTTGAACCCAGGAGGTGAAGGTTGCAGTGAGCTGAGATCACTGTCACTATACTCTGGCCTGGGTGACAAAAGCAAAACTCCATCTCGGAAAAAAAAAAGCAATGAGAAGATATACAAAGATTTTGTCTTATAGTCTTAGGAAAAAAAAAAAAACGAGGAAAGTTCAAATACAGAACAAATATTAATCACAGAGAAAAAAATAAAAATTAACACCAGAAAGTAATAACACTGCTGTATACTTTTGTCTTGGAAATTAGCAAAAACCAGGCACGGTAGCTCACGCCTGTAGTACCTCCTGAACCCAGGAGATCAAGACTAGCCTAGCAACATAGTGAGACCCCATCTGTACAAAAAATGTAGAAATCAGACAGGCATGGCAGTGTGTACCTATAGTTCCAGCTACCTGAGAGGTTGAGGTGGGAGGATGACCTGAGGTCAGAAGCTCCAGACCAGCCTGGTCAACATGGTGAAACTCCGTCTCTAAAAACACAAAAATTGCCCAGGCATGGTGGTGTGTGCCTGTAATCCCACCTACTTGGGAGGCTGAGGCAGGAGAATCGCTTGAACCCGGGGAGCAGAGGTTGCAGTGGGATGAGATCACACCACTGCACTTTAGCCTGGGCAACAGAGCGAGACTCTGCCTAAAAAAAAAAAAAAAAAAAAAAAAAAAAGACAGAAACTACTAGACTTAATTAAAAAAAAAAAGTCTAAACATCTAAACACAAAAACAGAATAAACAGATACCATATGCTAGGCAATTTATCAAAGTACATCTATGTTTTCAACTCTCTTACTAGTTTTGTAGGCAGGTTAGAAAAGAATACAAGCAAGTATTAAGCGCCTGATTCATTCCTGCCCTTATGCTAGGCTTTTCTCACATTAAAAGGAAAAGGAATTCGAGAAACAAGCAAGTAAAACTGGCTATGTTATCGGTCTATGATGGTAAGCACCAAATCTGTTAATTTTTGAAAACCATCTCTTTGAAAGCTATAGGAACTTAGGATATTATGCTGAATTTAAAATGAAATACTAGATTATAAGTCAGCAGTAACAAAAAAAAAAGTTAGTAAATGTTCAACTTCAAAGACATTCTATTTAAAGTGTACAGGCTAAAAAGCCTGTACAGAAATAAAAAAGTTATTTGTGTTATGTAAAAAAAAGGTACAATCCGAGTACTTTTTGGCACTCAACCTGGCTTCTTGCACTTAGAAATCAAAGATAAGTTGGCCGGGCACGGTGGTTCACGCCTATAATCCCAGCACTTTGGAGACCGAGGCAGGCGGATCATGAGGTCAGGAGTTCGAGACCAACCTGACCAACATGGTGAAACCCCATCTCTACTAAAAACACAAAAATCAGCCGGGCGTGGTGGCGCGTGCCTGTAATCCCAGCTACTCAGGAGGCTAAGGCAGGAGAATCACCTGAACACTTGAAGCTGGGAGGCAGAGATTGCAGTGAGCTAAGATCGCGCCACCGCACTGGGTGACAGAGCAAGACTCCATTTCAAAAAAAAAAAAAAAAAAAAAATCAAACATAAAAGAAATCTGAAAACAATTTTTAATTATATGAATAAAGGTAAATCTCCAGGTGGCAGAAATAAAAAAGAACTTTAAAGTTAAATAAGGCCGGGCGCGATAGGTCACGTCTGTAATCCCAGCACTTTGGTAGGCTGAGTCAGGCAAATCACTTGAAGTCAGAAGTTCGAGACCAGCCTGGGCAACATCTGAAACCCCCGTCTCTACTAAAAATACAAAAATTAGCTGGGCTTGGTGGCACCCATGTGTAGTCCCAGCTACTCAGAAGGCTAAGGCAGGTGAATTGCTCCAACCCGGGAGGCGGAGGTTGAAATGAGCTGAGATCGCATCACTGCACTCTAGCCTGGGTAACAGGGCAAGACCCTGTCTCAAAAACAAACAAAAGGCTAAAGGAATCAGTATTAATTGAAGCTGGGGCAGTTAAGGAAGCTATCAGAAACAATACCTTAGAGGGTAGGACTGACTATAACAGCAACATAGACTAAAGATGTGGAGAAAAGCTCTAACTGGGTTCCCTACATAAGGACAAGAGCTGATAAGGACCCATGTCATAACAGGAAGAGACTCTAGAAAACCATGTACTGGACTACTAAGACTAGGGAAGCTGCACAGAAATTAGATGCTTGCTCCAGATGTAAGTAGATGAGTCACTCTAGAAATCCAAGGGGATGCTGAGGGAAGGTATGGGGCCCAAAATCCATTATCTAAAGGATGTAGAAATCCAAGCCAAGAAACAAACTTAGAGACTGGCCTGGAGCAATGAACCCCATTAGGCAAACTGTAACAGGCTCTGCAGCTACCAATCCAAGTCCATTTTCTCCTTCTTCCCTACTAACAGAACTCTCACTTTAACCAGTTTATCAATGGGCCCAACTTTATGACCACATTTTGCAGACTCCATAACAATTAAGAGCCAGTAAAATTAAGCATAAAGTGTTGAGTGGAGCCTCAAGGACAATTAGTTTAAGAGTACAACTCAGGGCCAGGCGCAATGGCTCATGCCTATAATCCCAGCACTTTGGGAGGCCAAGGCGGGCAGATCACCTGAGGTCAGGAGTTCGAGACCAGCCTGGCCAACATGGCGAAACCCCATTTCTACTAAAAATACAAAAATTAGCCAGGCATAGTGGCACACACCTGTAATCCCAGCTACTCGGGAAGCTAAGGCAGGAGAACCCGGGAGGCAGAGGATCACGACCACTGCATTCCAGCCTGGGCAACAGAGCAAGACTCTCTCTCAAAAAAAAAAGAGTACAACTCAGTTAGAGGACCACACTTGAAGCTTACCCTCTCCCCTTCTTTCTCCCTGGGACTTCTTTTGTAGTCACAATCACTGCAGTTCCAGCTGCCATGCTTTGACTACGGGATAACCCTGAACATGAAAACTATGTGCTAAGGCTGATACAGAAGGAAGACAGAAAAAGCATACTCCCTAGTGACTTAAGAGAGCTGTCATCAAAGCTTCAAAATGCCTTTTGCTTTTAAGTAAAAGAATAACTGGATGGGCGCAGTGGATCACGCCTGTAATCCCAGCACTTTGGGAGGCCAAGGCGGGCGGATCACGAGGTCAGGAGATGGAAATACAGTGAAACCCCATCTCTACTAAAAATACAAAAAATTCGCCAGGAGTGGTGGCATGCGCCTATAATCCCAGCTACTGGGGAGGCTGAGGCAGGAGAACTGCTTGAATCCGGGAGGTGCAGGTTGCAGTGAGCCGAGACTGCGCCACTGCACTCCAGCCTGGGTGACAGAGCAAGACTCAGTCTAAAAAAAAAAGAATAACCTCCTGACTTGTAGAAACCATTATAATCTGGTCAGACAAACACAATTCTTAAAAGACAGAGAGCAAAGGCAAAAACCCCACAGTGACATCTTCACAACTCATGGTAGAGAAACAGGAATCCCAGGAAAGACAACTCCACCTGCAGATTAGCTTGCAGTCAAAAATTACACAATATATAAACACATCTATCACTAGAGTTAACAAACAATTCCAAAATCTGAGAATCTTTACAATAAGTATGTTTTAAATGTTCAAATAAAAAAAAGAATATAATTCTTCAAACAATAAGGCAAGATAGCCTGAAAAAAGACACAAATTGAAATATAAAATCACATAAAAATTCTAGAAATTTACTCAGAAAAAAAATTAATTCACTGAATTAAAAATTAGCATAAATCTGAAGACAGAGTTAAAGATATTATCAATAATGCAAAGATAAGATAGAAAGGCCAGGCGCAGTGGCTCACTCCTGTAATCCCAGCACTTTGGGAGGCCAAGGTAAGTGGATCACGAAGTCAGGAGATCGAGACCATCCTGGCTAACATGGAAAAACCCCGTCTCTACTAAAAATACAAAAAATTAGCCGGGTGTAGCGGCAGGCACCTGTATTCCCAGCTACTCAGGAGGCTGAAGCAGGAGAATGGCGTGAACCCGGGAGGCGGAGCTTGCAGTGAGCCGAGATCGCACCACTGCACTCTAGCCAGGGCAACAGAGGCTCCGTATCAAAAAAAAAAAAAAAAAGATAAGATAGAAAATATGAAAGACAAATTAAAAGACATGAAAAACAGAATGAAAATCCCAGACATATACCCAACAGTTCTAGGAAAAGAAAAGTTAATGAGAAGGTTACAGTATTTGAAGAGACAGAGTAGAAAATAAAAAATGGAAGGACACTGAGTCCTCAGAATGAAAAAGCAGACCAAGTCTCAAACAGGATAAACAAACTCAAAAGATTGTTTATCAACCAACAGATACCAGAAGACAAACTAGAATAAAATCTTTAGTTACAGGAAAATAGCTATTCTCAAAGGATTCAAACTAGCTTCCAAGAGAGCAAAATAATGAAATTCGTAGACACAAAAAGACTAATATAGCTTTCTTACTTATTACTTACTAGCCTCAGACCCTGAGAAAAAAATACCAAAACCTTCAAAGGAAAAAAAATGAACCCACAAACAAGGAAAATAAAAGGCTAGATTGAACAAAAACATCAGTAATATTAAACCTAATTATAAATAACTATTTTTTTAAAACACACAATTATTTAGAAGATTCAAAATAAGACGCACAGGGGCTCACGCCTGTAATACCAACACTTTGGGAGGTGGAAGCAGGAACATTACCTGAGGTCAGGAGTTCAAGAAAAACCTGGCCAACATGGTGAAACCCCGTCTCTACTAAAAATACAAAAATTAGCCAGACAAGGTGGCATGTGCCTGTAGTCCCAGCTACTCAAGAGGCTGAGGCATGAGAATCGCTTGAACCCACGAGAATCACTTGAACATGAAAGGCGGAGGTTGCAGTGAGCCGAGATCACACCACTGCACTCCAGCCTGGACGACAGTGAGACTCCATCACCAAAAAAAAAAAAGAAAAAAACAGATGGAGTAATTCCAGCTACTTAGAAGGCTAAGGTGAGAGGATCACATGAGCCCAAGAGTTCCAGACCAGCCTGGGCAACACAGTGAGACTCTATCTTAAAACAAACAAACAAACAAACAAAAAAACAGCAGAGTAATAAAGACAACAATAACATAGATTGTGCGAGGGAAAAACAACCAAAGGAATCAAGGCGTCCCAAGGACCTTTGTTTTGTTCAAAGGGAGTACAGATATTAAGACTCAGAAAAACATTAAGTATGCATGTTAAAACTTTAAGTGCAATTACTAAAATAAAAGAAATAGAGCATATGACCACCAAATCAGCAGAGAATTAAAAAAATAAAAGAATGAAGGGGTCGGGCGGGGTGGCTCACACCTGTAATCACAGCACTTTGGGAGGCCAAGGCAGGAGGATTACCTGAGGTCAGGAGTTCGAGACCAGCCTAGCCAACATGGTAAAACCCTATTTCTACTAAAAATACAAAAATTAGCCAGGAGTAGGGCTGGGCATGGGAGTTCACGCCTGTAATCCCAGGACTTTGGGAGGCTGAGGCACGTGGATCACCTGAAGTCGGGAGTTTGAGACCAGCCTGACCAACATGGAGAAACCCCATCTCTACTACACAAAATCAGCCAGGTGTGGTGGCACATGCCTGTAATCCCAGCTACTCGGGAGGCTGAGGCAAGACAATCGCTTGAACTCGGGAAGCGGAGGTTGTGGTGAGCCAAGATTGCACCATTACACTCCAGCCTGGGCAAGAGCGAAACTCCATCTCAAAAAAAAAAAATTGCCAGGCACAGTGGCGGGCACCTGCAAGCCCAGCTACTCGGGAGGCTGAGGCAGCAGAATCGCTTGAACCCAGGAGGCAGAGGTTGCAGTGAGCTCAGATTGCGCCACTGCACTCCAGCCTGGGCAACATAGACCCTGTCTCAAAAAAAAAAAAAAAGAAAAAAAAAATTAGCCAGGAGTGGTGGGGCATGCCTGTAGTCTCAGCTACTCAGGAGGCTGAGGCAGGAGAATCGCATGAACCTGAAAGGCGGAGGTTGCAGTGAGCAGAGATCACACCACTACACTCCAGCCTGGGCCACAGTGTGAGACTCTATCTCAAAAAAAAAAAAAAAAAAAAAAAAGCAAAGTAGAATATTTACAATCTAAAATGTCCTCTCTGGCCAGATACGGTCACTCACACCTGTAATCTCAGCACTTTGGGAGACCAAGGCAGGAGGGACTACTAGAGCCCAGGAGTTCGAGACCAGCCTGAGCAACATTGTGAAACCCAGTTTCTACTAAAAATACAAAAACTAGACAAGCATCGTGGCACATGCCTGTAAACCCAGCTATTCAGGAGGCTGAAACACAAGAATCACTGGAACCCAGGAGGCAGAGGTTGCAGCGAGCCGAGATCATACCACTGCACTCCAGCCTGGGGGATGGAGCAAGACTGTCTCAAAAAAATTAATTAAATTTAATTTTTAAAAATTCTTCTGTATCTCATCAAAATTACTTAAGTAGATAAAATTTCTAGTAAGTCACTTCAGCCTGCAGTAATTCAGAACAAATGCTCACTAAATAAAAAATAGGCCAGGCATGGTGGCTCACGCCTGAAATCCCAACACTTTAGGAGGACAACACGGGAGGATCTCTTAAAGCCAGGTGTTCAAGACCAGCCTGGGCAACATAACAAGACCTTATCTTTACCAAAAATTTTAAAATTAGCTGGACATAGTGGTATGCGTCTACAGTCCTAGCTACTCAGGAGACTGAAGTGAGAGGATTCCTTGAGCCCCAGAGTTCGATGTTGCAGTCAACTAAAATCGCACCACTGATTCCAGCGTGGGCAAAAAGCGAGACCCTGTCTCTAAATACATACATACAAAAATAGTCATGAGAAAGTGTGTTTAATTTTTTTCTTTTGGGAGACAGGGTGCTTTTTCTAAATAATGAATGTCTATCTACAAAGAACTTCCCTTAAAAACCAAACTTTCCTCAACCTCATCTCCTTTAATTTTTCTCTTTCCTTATACTTTCCACACAACAATCAAATCCTCTATCTTCCACGCCCTACAACCAGGGTTCTACCCAACCAGGAAGCTGTATTAGCTGTCTCAAAAACTTTTCTTTGTCCTTCAGCGTTCCTGGCAGTACTGTCACTATCAACTTTTCTTTCCTGAACACCTAGTTGTCTCTGTGGCGACTGTACTTTTTAGGTTCTTTTCCTGACAGTTCACTATCAATCCTTGGTAATCAGTTCTCTTATTCTCCCAAATGTGAACATTTCTCTTCTCTAGCAAAAAAAAAAAAAGGCATGTGGTTCCCAGTTTTCCCTCTTTGCAGCTTCAACTCTGACTTCACTCTGTAACTGTATCCTAAATTTCCAATACAAAAATCTCTTTTTTTTTTTTTTTTTTTGAGATGGAGCTTCACTCTTGTTGCCCAGGCTGGAGTGCAACAGCGCGATCTCGGCTCACTGCAACCTCCATCTCCCAGGTTCAAGCAATTCTCCTGCCTCAGGCTCCCTAGTAGCTGGGATTACAGGAATGTGCCACCACACCTGGCTAATTTTGTATTTTTAGTAGAGACGGAGTTTCTCCATGTTGGTCAGGCTGGTCTCAAACTCCCGATCTCAGGTGATCCGCCCGCCTCGGCCTCCCAAAGTGCTGGGATTACAGGCATAAGACACCGCGCCTGGCCTCCAATACAAAAATCTTAGCAGCGTCAAAACCAACATGCCCAAAACAGGTCTTTCTTTACTCTTCACTTGCTCTCCTTCCTCTACTACAACTGCTCTAATATTTATTAATGGTATCACCATTAATGAGTGAGCACCTTGATATCTAAGAATCATCTTTGATTATTCCCTTCCCTTTACCTAACATCCATTTCTGTCATTTCACACTTCAAAATGCTCCCTTCTTTTCTGCTCCTTTTGTATTCCCACATCTTTATAGTAATAGCATCCTAAGTCCATCTCTAACCTTCCCTTTCAAGTTCATTCTATATAGTACCTAAATTTTCTGAAAATGCTCCTTTACTTTTCTGAATCTTTACTGTTCAGTATCCGTCAGGGTACTGCCAGGTCATAATCCCCCTTCCCTGAGAAGTGAGCTATCCCCAGTCCAGAGAGTTCTTCCTGTGTCTGAACAACTTGACCCTATTGTCTCACCATAGCAAAACGGTCCAGTGCTAGGTATCTCATCCAAGCCAAACCAAAGTTGGGCTTTTGTTTTACTGTTTTCTCAAAGGAACATGAGATTGGGACTGAATTTACTCGCTTTTGAGACAGGAGATGGAAAATATCAGGAGCTGAGGTATCGTCATCTTTCACCATAGGAGGCAACATGGTGGTTAAGAGGTAACACAGTGGTTAAGAGCTTAATCACATCCCAGACTGTCATAAAACATCTATTTCTCTTAAAACTATAGTATCCTTACCCATAAAATAAGAATAACATCCACCTCATAGATGTGATAGGATGCTTAAATGAAGTAACAGGCATAAAACATTTAGCACAGTATGTGGCACACAGTAAACACTCAAAAAGTTAGCTACTCATTTTGAAACAAGTAGCACAGTAAATCTGCAGAAAGAAAAGAATGGAAGCAGGCATGCAGACAAAAGTAGAAAAAATTTCATAAGACTAATTCAATTCCCTTTCTGAATGAAATACATTTCCATGTTAGGGTTCTTGGCTCCTGTGTCCTTATAATACAATGGCCTTTCTTTGCTTATCTGTTTCTTACAAAGGACCCTGCCTTTCATAATTATACACTACAGATCGGGCATAGTGGCTCACAATGGTAATCCCAGCACTTTGGGAGGCCGAGGTGGGCAAATCACCCGAGATCAGGAGTTCGAGATCAGCCTGACCAACATGAAGAAACCCCATCTCTACTAAAAATACAAAACTTAGCTGGGCGTGGTGGCACACACCTGTAATCCCAGCTACTCCGGAGGCTGAGGGAGGAGAATCGCTTGAACCCAGGAGGCGGAGGTTGCAGTGAGCCAAGATGACACCACTGCACTCCAAGCGTGGGCAACAAGAACTAAACTCCGTCTCCAAAAATATATATATATATTTTTAAATATAATTTTAAAAAGGTTATGCTTTTGCCTCTTCTTTAAAAATCCTTGGTCAGGCAACATGGCTCACGCCTGTAATCCCAGCACTTTGGGAGGCTGAGGCAGGTGGATCACCTGAGGTCAAGAGTTTGAGACCAGCCTGTCCAAAATAGAGAAGCCCTGTCTCTACTAAAAATACAAAAATCAGCCGGGCATGGTGACACATGTCTGTAACCCCAGCTACTGGGGAGACTGAGGCAGGAAAATCGCTTGAATACAGGAGGTGGAGGTTGTGGTGAGCCGAGATCGTGCCATTGCACTCTAGCCTAGGCAACAAGAGCGAAACTCCATCTCAAAAAACAAAAACAAAAATAAAAAACTAGCCGGGCATGGTGTCTGTAATCCTAGCTAATCTGGAGGCTGAGGCAGGAGAATCACTTGAACCCGGGAGGCGGATGTTGCAGTGAGCCGAGATCGCACCATTGCACTCTAGCCTGGGCAACAGAGCGAAATTCCGTCTCAAAAAAACAAAAACAAAAAAAACCTTAATGTCACCCACATCCCACCAAATGATGTTAAAATAAAATGCCCCCCTGCAAAAAACTTTTTTCTTAAAGAGACAGGGTTTCACTTTGTCACCTGGACTAGTGTGCAGTAGTGTGATTATAGCTTATTGCAACCTCAAACTCACGGGCTCAATGGATCCTCCTGCCTCAGCCTCCCACATAGCTAGGACGACAAGTACACCACCACACGTGGTTAATTTCTTTTTCTTTTTGTAGAGATAAGGTCTCACTATGTTGCCCAGGCTGATCTCCAACTTGTGGCCTGATCTCCAACTCAGGTGTGATCCTCTCACCTTGGCCTCTCAAAGCACTGGGATTACAGGCGCAAGCCACTGCACCCAGCAGCATCTAATATAATTTTTTTTTTTTTTTTGAGACAGAGTTTCGCTCATTGCCCAAGCTGGAGTGCAATGGCGCAATCTCAGCTCACTGCAACCTCTGCCTCCTGGGTTCGGGTGAATCTCCTGCTTCAGTCTCCCGAGTAGCTGGGATTGATTACAGGCGCTCGCTACCACGCCCGGCTAATTTTTTGTATTTTCAGTAGAAATGGGGTTTTACCATATTAGCCAGGCTGGTCTCGAACTCCTGACCTCATGTGATCCGCCTACCTGAGCCTCCCAAAGTGCTGGGACTACAGGCTTGAGCCACCGCGCCCAGCCCTAATACACCTTTTAAGATAACTACCTTATTCACACTGACACTTTGACCATGTCTTTAGAGAGAATAAAAGAGTAGAAGCACTAACAAGTGGCATTTGAGGCAAAGGATGCTGGCATTCTGACACTCCCTATTCATTATCTTCTCTCTCTGAATACCCACCTTATTTTCTTATCTTTTCCAGCCTTCAATCTACTGTGACACCCCCTGGAACAGCCTCATCTCATTGTCAGTGTTTACTAATAAACCATAGGTTCCACTGCATAGTGACCTATTCACCACAAACCGTAACATGATACAAAGAAAAAAAAGTCAAAGAGTAGCTCTATAAAGATTTCACCAAGTCCCAAACTTTCTATGATTGATTTTATCCTCCATTTGCTAAATCACACTAGAATAACAGCTGTAATTCTATTAAAGTGCATTCTCACACACAACCAAAACATATCATCAGAACTATAAAAAAATTGCTCTGGGGCTGGGCACGGTGGCTCACACCTGTAATCCCAGCACTTTGGGAGGCCGAGGCGGGCGGATCACGAGGTCAGGAGATCGAGACCACAGTGAAACCCCGTCTCTACTAAAAGTACAAAAAATTAGCTGGGTGCAGTGGCAGGCGCCTGTAGTCCCAGCTACTAGGGAGGCTGAGGCAGGAGAATGGCGTGAACCCAAAAGGTGGAGCTTGCAGTGAGCTGAGATGGCGCCACTGCACTCCAGCCTGGGCGACAGAGCGAGACTCCGTCTCAAAAAAAAAAAAAAAATTGCTCTGGCCAGGCACAGATGCTCACACCTGTAATCCCACCACTTTGGGAGGCTGAGGTAGGAGGACTGCTTGAGCTCAGGAATTCGAGACCAGGCTGGTCAACAAAGCAAGATCTCATTTCTAGTAAAATTCAGGCCGGGCATGGTAGCTCACGCCCATAATCCCAGCACTTTGGGAGGCCAAAGCAGGCAGATCACCTGAGGTCAGGAGTTCGAGACCAGCCTGGTCAACATGGTGAAACCCCATCTCTACTAAAAGTACAAAATTTAGCTGGGTGTGGTGGCACATGTCTGTAGTCCCAGATACATGGGAGGCTGAGGCAGGAGAATCATTTGAATCCAGGAGGCAGAGGTTGCAGTGAGCGGAGATGGCGCTACTTCACTCCAGCCAGGGCGACAGAGTGAGACTGTCTTAAAAATAAAATAAAATAATTAGCTAGGTGTTAAGTGCTGCAGGCCTGTAAGTCCCAGCTACTCAGGAAGCTGAGGCAGGAGGATCTCTTGAGCTCAGGACTTCAAGGCTGCAGTGAGCAATGATTGCGCCACTCCACTCCAGCCTGGGGAACAGAGCAAGACTGTCTCAAAATAATAAAATAAAAATAGCTCTGAGACTCAACACATTTTTATAGGCTACTCAACCATTATTTCTTCATTTTTTTGTGAGACAAGTCTCGCCCTGTCGCCCAGGCTGGAGTGCAGTGGCGCAACCTCAGCTCACTGGAACCTCTGCCTCCCAGGTCCAAGCGATTCTCCTGCCTCAGTCTCCCAAGTGGCTGGCATTACAGGTGCACACCACCACACCCAGCTAATTTTTGTATTTTTAGTAGAGGTGGGGTTTCACCATGTTGCTCAGGCTGGTCTCAAACTCCTGACCTCAGGTGATCCACCCACTTTGGCCTCCCACAGTGCAAGGATTACAGGCATGAGCCACAGCACCCAGCCCATTATTTCTACTGGTCAAAAATTGCCCAGGCAAACACAAAAGCTTCTGCTTTTGCTATATGCCTAGGTAAGGAAGCTGAAATGTTTGTTTTCTACCTTCAGTCTAATTCCATAATCAACACCAAGGGAAAGGAGTTTACTATAACAAGATGTCTTGGAATAAATAATAAATCAATAAATGTAATAAGATTTAAAAAAGGAACTATCACATTTTAAATGGTAGGTTTGCATAACTAATGAAAATAAAATCTATTTCTGATATTTTCAGAAATCCAAATGGGAAAAATGCTTGTGGACACAAAGGATAAATATACCTCCCTCACTGTGTTTTTTGTGAGACACTCTCTCACTCTGTCACCCAGGCTGGAGTCATGGTTCACTGCAGCCTCGACCTCCCAGGTTCAAGCAATCCTCCTGTCTCAGCTTCCAGAGTAGCTGGGACTACAGGTGCAAGCCACCACGCCCAACTAATTTTTTTTTTTTTTTGAAACAGTCTCACTGTTTGAAGTGCAGGCTGGAGTGCAGTGGCACAATCTTGGCTCACTGCAACCTCTGGCTCCCTCGTTCAAGCGATTCTCCTGTCTTAGCCCCCAGAGTAGCTACACTACAGGCACACGCTGCCACATCCAGTTAATTTTTTGTATTTTTAGCAGAGATGGGGTTTCACCATGTCAGCCAGGCTGGTCTCAAACTTCTGACCTCAAGTAATCCGCCCACCTCAGCCTCCCAAAGTGCTGGAATTACAGGCATGAGCCACTGTGCCCAGCCCCAACTAATTTAAAAAATTTTTCTTTTGTAGAGACTAAGCTGACCAGGCTGGTTTCAAACTCCTGGACTCAAGCAATCCTCCTGCCTCGACTTCCCAAAGTGCTGGGATTACAGGTGTGAGTCACTGCGCCCGGCCTACCTCCTTTCTGTTTTTTTTTTCCTTTCCTGAGAGTCTTGCTCTGTCACCCAGGTTGGAGTGCAATGGCATGATCTCAGCTCACTGCAACCTCTGCCTCCCAGGATCACGCCATTCTCCTGCCTCAGCCTCCCAAATAGCTGGGATTATAGGCACGTGACACCACGCTCAGCTAATGTTTGTAATTTTTTTTTTTTTGAGACGGAGTTTCGCTCTTATTGCCCAAGCTGGAGTGCAATGGTGCCATCTCAGCTCACTGCAACCTCTACCTCCGGGGTTCAAGCAATTCTCCTGCTTCAGCCTCCTAAGTAGCTGGGACTACAGGTGCGTGCCAAGCCCAGCTAATTTTTGTATTTGTGGTAGAGATGGGGTTTCACCATGTTGGCCAGGGTGGTCTCCATCTTTTGACCTTGAGATACTCCCGCCTCGGCCTCCCAAAGTGCTGGGATTACAGGTGTGAACCACTGCACCCAGCACCTCATTCATTCTTATAAGAGGTTTAGAAAAGTTCTGAAATAAGGTAACCACCCAAGTAAAAAAATACATATTTTTTTTTATGTTGGTTTGCCAAAGGGACTGAATGCCTGAAATCAGTGAGTATTCAAAGTTAAACTATACACCCAAAGATGTAGTAAAAGGAATATGATAGTCACTAAAATTATTGGTATTTTTCCCATTACACAAAACCTAACAGAATTATCAATGTAACTTTCTTATGTTTCTATTTCCATTATATTTTAACTATGACTAGCCAGTGTAACCTTCAAACTTCTTCAAGCTTTCTTGATTCTGTAACTAGTTAACAAAGCCCAAATATGACTATGTATTTTTGTTTTCAAAGTATCCAAAATATACTCACTTGATTCCATTTGTTTTTCAGTTTTACAAAATCTGTTTAATACTCCAAGTCAGTATTTGGCCTAAATTATCTCTTACATTATGGTATTTGAAGAAATGACTGACAACCCCACAAACCACAACAGGAGTGCAGTTCCTAATTTCCTAAGCTACTCACTAAAGTTTAATGTTTTTGATAAATAGTCCTTACCACTCTGGCTGCTCTCTCCTGAGATTCACATTTCCTGCAAAACCATGGTCCAGTGGGTACTTGAACAATGCCATAGCAAGCTGTTGAAAAATGAAATGTGTTAAAATGTTAAGATTCGAAGAACTATGGAAAAATCAAATACCCTTTCAAGGCCCTATTAATCCACCTGTCACTATTCAAGTAAACTACCTCTTTACAGAGAAGTAAAACAGTTCACATCCTATTTATCACATATAAAGCTTACTTAATTAAAAAGTAAAAATTTTAAATGCAACTCTTTTGTGTTACCTCATCTAAATAAATCAAGGCTGGGTGCAATGGTTCATGCCTGTAATGTCAGCATTTTGGGAGGTCAAGTTGGGAGGGCTGCTGGAGCCCAGGAGTTCCAGAACAGTCTAGGCAATACAGTGAGACTCCATCTCCACAAAAAAAATTTTTTTTTAATTAGGCCAGGCGCAGTGGCTGACACCTATAATCCCAGCACTTTGGGAGGCTGAGTCAGGCGGATCACCTGAGGTTGGGAGTTCAAGACCAGCCTGACCAACATGAAGAAACCCTGTCCCTACTAAAAATACAAAACTAGCTGGGCATGGTGGCACATGCCTGTAATCCTACTACTCAGGAGGCTGAGGCAGGAGAATCGCTTGAACCTGGGAGGCAGAGGTTGCAGTGAGGTAAGATCGCACCATTGCACTCCAGCCTGGGCAGTAAGAGTGAAACTCCGTCCCAAATTAAAAAAAAAAAAGAAAAAAAAAAAATTAGCTGGGCACGGTGGCATGTGCCTTCAGTCCCAGCTACTCAGGAGGCTGACTTGAGCCTGGGAAATCAAGGCTGCAGTGAGCCATAATCACACCACTGTGCTCCAGCCTGGGCAACAGAGGGAGATCCTATCTCAAAAAAAAAAAAAAAAAAAAAAGGTATGTTCATTTCTAAATACATAATGATGTGAATGCTCCAGATGATTTAAGTATACATCACATATCTAATCACAGTCTTGTTTTCAAATTGGTTTTTAAAGTTAATAATTAGCTCAAAACTGAAAATTTTCTAAAACTCTAAAAACACTAATAACCAAGTAAACTTTTGCATGAGCTCACTAGGCAGAAATATGAAAATATCTTAAATATTGGAAAGCATTTAAAGAATATAAATTCAGGTCGGGCACGGTGGCTCATGCCTGTAATCCCAGCACTTTGGGAGGCCGAGGCAGGAGGATCACCTGAGGTCAGGAGTTCCAGACCAGCCTGGCCAACATGGTGAAACCCCATCTCTACTAAAAATAAAAATAAAAAATTAGCTGGGCATGGTGGCAGACGCCTGTAACCCCAGCTACTTGGGAGGCTGAGACAGGAGAATCACTTGAACTTGGAAGGCGAAGGATTCATTGAGCTGAGATCACGCCACTGCACTCCAGCCTGGACAACAAGAGCAAAACTCCATCTCAAAAAAGAAATAGGAAAAAATTAGCCAGGTGTGGTGGCAGTGCCTGTAGTCCCAGCTACTCAGGAGGCTGAGGCAGGAGAATCACTTGAACCCAGGAGGTAGAGGCTGCAGTGAGCCAAGATTGCCCCACTGCATTCCAGCCTGGGCGACAGAGGGAGTCTCCGCCTCAAAAAAATATATAAAGAAAGAAAGAACATAAATTCACAAAGCAGAGTACTACCCACTGTACAATCACGGCAGAATATAAATTCAGTATAACTTTTTAAAACTCCAGGCCGGGCGCGTTGGCTCACGCTTGTAATCCCAGCACGCTGGGAGGCCGAGGCGGGCGGATCATAAGGTCAGGAGATCGAGACCATCCTGGCTAACACGGTGAAACACCGTGAAACACCGTCTCTACTAAAAAATTAGCGGGGTTTGGTGGTGTATGCCTGTAATCCCAGCTACTCGGGAGGCTGAGGCAGGAGAATTGCTTGAACCTGGGAGGTAGAGGCTGCAGTGAGCCAAGATCGTGCCACTGCACTCCAGCCTGGGTGACAGAGCAAGACTCCGTCAAAAAAAAAAAAAAACTTTTTAAAACTCCAAAAGCTAAACTTCTACTTCCAGTTAAACATTTGTAGGACCAGGCAAGGCAGCTCATGCCTGTAATCCCAGCACTTTATGAGGCTAAGGCGGGCAGATCCCTTGAGCTCAAAAGTTCGAGACCAGGCCAGGCGCAATGACTCACACCTGTAATCCCAGCACTTTGGAAGACCAAGGCAGGCAGATCACCCTGAGGTCAGGGGTTCAAGACCAGCCTGACCAACATGGAGAAACGCCATCTCTACTAAAAAAAATACAAAAATTAGCTGGGCGTGGTGGTCCATGCCTGCAATCCCAGCTACTCGGGAGGCTGAGGTAGGAGAATCACTTGAACCTGGGATGCAGAGGCTGCAGTGAGCCGAGATGGCACCATTGCACTCCGGCCTGAGCAACAAGAGCAAAACTCCGTCTCAAAAAAAAAAAAGTCAAGACCAACCCGGGCAACCTGGTGAAATCCCATCTCAACCAAAAATACAAAATTAGCCCGATATGGTTGTCCAGGCCTGTGGTCCCAGCTACTGGGAAGGCTGAAGTGGGAAGATGGCTTGGAAGGTCAAGGCTGCAGTGAGCTGTAATAGCACCCTGCATGCCAGCCTGAGCAACAAAGTGAGACCCTGTCTCAAAAAAAAAAAGAATTAGTAACATGTGTCTCACTATAAATGGTCTATCCGTCAAAAAACACAGCATAGGTATCCAAAACACAGCATCATTGCCCAAAAACTTTATTCAGGTGTACTTCTAGGAAAGAAAATTTAAGATTTAAATAAAAATTTTCTATATTGCGACATAGAAATTACTATCAATTTTGATAGTTTATCATCCAATTCATAAGAAATAGCCTTCAAAATGCCAATGAACACGGGATGACCTTAAAATCAGTATCTGGTTTGACACGCATTGTATTTCACTCCCTAAAAAAGCAAGACATGCAACTTGGCTCTTCTTTAAAAGTCTAGGGCCAGGCGCAGTGGCTGACGCGGGTAATCCCAGCACTTTGGGAGGCCGAGGAGGCAAAAAGATCACCTGAGGTCAGGAATTTGAGACCAGCCTAGCCAACATGGCGAAACCCCGTCTCTACTAAAAAATACAAGAAATTAGCGGGTGTGCTAGGGTGTGCTTGTTATCCCAGCTACTCGGAAAGCTGAGGCAGGAGAATCAATCGCTTGAACCCAGGAGGCAGAGGTTGCAGTAAGCTGAGATGGCACCACTGCACTACAGCCTGGGTGACAGAGCAAGACTCCGTCTCAACAAAATAAAAAGTAAAAAAATAAAAGTCTGGGAATAAACAGCATTCTCAGAGTAAGTTCACTACCTCAGAATCATCACCACTGCATCTAAGTCTCCCTTCCCAAGTGTGACATTCGCTTCTCTACAAAATGCACTTTAGCACATGTTCAAATTTTTGTCTCCCCTTTGGTGGTAGTCCTTTCCAACAGACTACTAAAAACATATGCATCGCTTAATGCCAGATTCAGAAATGCGAAGGGACATGGAGCCACCAAAAAATAATGTAGACTGTTTTGTCCTGGATTCCTTACCACGTGAAATGGGGAAAAGTCGGCCACTTCAAAGGCCAGAAAAGTATCTTACTAGTGTCTTCGGCCTTCTTGTATATCCAAAAACCTCATCAATTGTTAACAACCAGAAATAAACTAAGAGGCTCCCCAAAAGTGACTTGGCACCGCCACCTCTTCTCTTCAGCCACCTAGGCTGGTGGTGGCCTGCCGCGGCCACCCCACGGGCGCTGCAGCAGCCCCGCCACTCCCCCACGGTCAGCAACGGACTCCGCCATCTCCTCCGCAGACAGCTACCGGGCGGCGGCGGTAGGGCCCGAGCCTTCTGGCTCGAGGTGCAACGGGCCCCCATCCCTCCCCATCTAAAGAGGCAAGGCGACCCCCAGCCTCCCCGCCCTGGCGCCGCGTTCCCGAGCCCGTCTCCACGCCACAGGAAATCTCCAAACACTGCGGCAGACAGGCGGCTGCAGGCCAGGGAAGAGGAGGGCGCTCCACTCTCCCAAACCCACCCCCAAGGCCCCGGGAACCCCGGGAGGAGCGCGCACCGCCCCCGCCCCCGTCCCCGCCCCCACCCCGGCCCGGATCTCGAGGGCGCGGCCGCCGCCCTGCCCCGCCCCGCCGAGTCAGCAGCCCCCGGCCCCGGGCGCAGGCGGCGGCCGAATGACACTTGAGAGAGTGAGAGCGGAATCACATGACAGTCCGGGCCACACGCACTTTCTCCCACATGCGCGGCCCACACCCCCAGCGCCCCGCCGCGGACCCTCCGCGTCCCTCCCGCGGCCGCGGCACGGGGCGGGGGCGCCGGCGGTTGCGGCCCAGGTGGGGGCGGCGGTGACCGTTGGGCGCAGGCGGGCGCGCCCCGGCGGGCGGTTGGGTGTTTACCTTGATGCACCGCGACGCTGCAGCCGTGCCCGTCGCAATAAACCAGCGGGTTCTCGGCCCAGCCTCTCTCGTCTGAGCAAACGCAACAGCCTCCAATCATCTCCTTCATACTATGGGAGACCTCGTCCTCCAGTGACACGGGCCGGTCGCTAGAGACCATCTAAGAGGGAGTTGGGGGGACCATTAAAAAACACATGCAAGCCGATTAGTGCTTCCCCCCCACACAGCCCCCCGAGCCCGCCCCGGCGCCCCCCGCCCGGCCCAGCAGCCCACCGCTCGCTCACTCGGGCTTTGCCGCTCAGTCACTCACGTTCCGCACAGGAGTCAGGAGCCATGTCCTTGCTGATTCCCCCCACCTCCCCTCCACCGCCTCCTCCGCCTCCTCCTCCTCCGCGTCTTCCCTCCCCACCTCCACCCGGCCGCTAACGCGGGCGCCCGGAGAGGGCACACATAATCAAGAAGGCCTCCGCACAGGCGCACTGGGGGGGGCTCCCGCTGGGCCCGGGGCAGCGAGGGAGGGGAAGGGGGCTGTGCTTCCTCCTCCGAGCGTCACTCGGCGTGCGCGCCCGTCCTGCCGCCGGCGTGAGGGAGGAGGCCCGGGCGAGGCTAGCCCTGCGTGCGCGCCGCCGCGGCCGGTCGGCTGCCCCTGGCCTACCTCCGGGGCCCCGTCCCCCTCCCCCGCGCCGCTCGCCGCCGCCGAGGTGTGCTGGGGGTGGGCGCGAGGGGAGCCGGCGGCGCGCGGAGGCCGGAATGAGCTGACGCGAGGGCGCGGGGGCGCGCACGCGGGGGCGGGGACGTTAGGCCACCCTCTGCAGCGCTGGTGGCGCGGGCCGCGTGTGAGCGTCGGGAAGAGGCTTGGGAGGTGGCGGGGGAGGCGGACGCCTAGGGCCGGGAAGGGGTTTTCTCAGAATCGCCAGAGGGGACTCCCCGGGGGCATCATCTCCGTGCCCTGGGAACCTACCTGCTGGCCTTTTCCTCCAAGACTGGCCCGTGGAAAACGAGGGTGGGGCGAGTGTGCCAGCTACCATGAAGGGTGTAATGAAGCATGGCTTCCTGCAGTTGGCCGCGCTAACTTCACAGTGCTGCCGCAGCCACTCCACCCATTAAATTCACGTCCTGGACTCTTCCCAAAGTTCACCCGCTGGAAGTCCTACCAAGTCTGCCGCCCATTTTCGCACTACGTGGGCCCCAGTGACAAACGAAAGTGCATTCCAGGCTGAAGGTCAAAAGCCTGGGTTAGGGCTGCACTCGGAGAGGGAACGCCAAGGCGTCCCTCAGCTCGGTGTGCAGGACAAATGGTGGTTTATCAGGAATTAGCAATATAATACGATGATCTGGAAAATGCACTTGTATTACACCAAAAGCAAGAAGGAACTCTAGCCCTCCTAGTCTAGTCGCTAAAACATAATTAACGCCATCAGACAGTGGCGTCCAGTTTTGATGGAGGATTCCTCTGATTCGGGTCTTTTCTCCAAATTTATACTTGGAAATGTGAGGTCATTTAAAAGTGGCAGAAAGATGAGAGCTCCCACCTCACAAACAAATGGAAAATGGATTAGGCCTATCTGCATAGATTAATTAGCTGGATGCTGAGCACTTTTAAACTAAAATCTTCCACTGTCGCCCTATTCCTTATGCATCTGTAAAGCCCAATATTGATGTTTAAGCAAAAAATGTCTAATTAGAAAAGTTTCGCATGAAATCAGAATTATGTATAGATTGTTTAAATGACAAGCCCAGTTAAAAGGCGAATTCATGACTTTTGATTAATACCTTGCAGGTACAAAATGGTTCTTTATCAGGAATTCGCATTATAAATGTGCTGATCTGGAAGATGCACTTTCACAGTGCTAAAGCATAGAGAACCCAAGTTCTCCTAGTCGGTCGCCAAAAGATAATATAATGGTTTGGGCTTTAAAAGCCTTCTAAATGTTCTTCTGATAAAGGGGGGTTAGAAAAGGTATCATGGCTGTTTTTCTATTTCAAATTAATTGCTAGAAATCTGTGTAAGAGTGATAATAGGTATACAGCGCAATGAGAGCATATATAGCAAATTCAGATGTTTTAAAAGCTGAGATATACAAAGTAATGGCAATTGAAATGTACACTAAAACAATGAGAATTCACATAGTGCATTTAGAAAAGGTGACTACAAGACTACATAATGTGAATTCTTTTTTGGGATGTGACAACAATTAATACATTTCTGGATATATAATAATTATATTTTTTAACTACTTTAAAAATTTATGAAACTAAAACGGCCTTCAAACAAAACTATACTGTTTTGTGTATCTTAACCATATATTTTATCTTCACCCTTCTACAAAGGATACCAGCTCAATATCCAAGTCCTGTTCAGACTCTTACTATAGAGCAATTCTGAGTTAAAAATCAATGTGAAACTTCCCCTCCCAAACACTGCAGCCAAGGCTTAATGCATTAAATTATTTAAAAATACATTTGTTTTATTTTTAATGCATTGGAGCTTAGTTCTTGTGAAGGAATTAATTTGTATGTAAAGAAGGATGGGTACCTTGCCCTATTGTTTAACACTTAAAACAAATGTAAGTAAACACTTGCTATTTCCTAAACAAAACAAAAAAAATTTTTCATTTGTAAGAGGTTTCAGAAATTTTTAAAAATAGGGAAAATGTATTATTTCATAACAGCCTGTATATAAACAATAGTATCTGAAACAAATTTTGTTAAAGATGTATACGTAAGTGTTCACAAAATATAATTCAAATTATTTAAAACTGATTTTAACATATGTTGAGTATGAAAATTATAAGAAAAAACATGAGTGTAAATAACTCATTTTCATTTTAACTTGTACCAGATATCAAACTTTTTCTTATATATCTAAAGTATAATATTTTGTATATTTCTATAAAATGTTAAGTGAAAAGGAAGAAAAGCAGACAGTATAAAACAGTAAAACAGTTCAAATATGCAATTAATTATTCATTCAGTAAATATTTATTCAACATTTACCGTGTACTGGGGACTGTTTTGGATATGGGGAATATAGCAGTGAGAAAGTTGTATTTGTCCTTTGTGAGACATATATACATATATATATATATAGTTATATATGTAACAATTGGCTGAATATGCTAATTTTCCTTCCTCAAAATGGATAAAACTTGTAATTACATTGGCAGAATTGTTACAGTTCAAGTATGCTTTTTAAAATACATAGCAATATAAAAATAACCATAGGAGTTACAAAATAACTTTGTGAAAAAGAACAATTTCAATTGTAAAATGTTACCCTAAAATGTTATTTTATATTCTCAAAATATCCTTCAAAAAAGTATATGTAGTACCTCTAGGATAAAATGAAACCCTGTTGTCTCTAAATATTGCTTCACATAACAGCAGCTAACTCAGTACTAGCTCATCTGTTTCTCCAAACTAATCATCTGAGGCAAACCACAAAAAACTCAAGTAAAGTATTTTATGATGTAACCTCTAACCCTACTGTAATGGGAAGATGTATTTTCGCTCTATGGGTAATATATCTTCCGATAATTTTCTTTATTCTTTAAGGTAGGCACCAAATTACTGTATTTGCTTTTCCATAATTATTTACAGAAGTAGACATTATGAAAGAAATATTTAAAACCATATTCATTTCAGAGGTTAGTACTGTTCATGTTTATCTCCTTTGTAAATTAAAGTTTTATTTGCCTTCTGTTTGCGCATATTATATTTAGTCTATTGTACCCATTGTCAAGGTATATATAAATTTCTACAATGTGGTGTAGAAACTGAGGTCAATTTCTACATCCATATGAGGTATACTTCTATAATGCTGAGACTAGATCCACTTTCCTGAACTCAGATGCTTGACTTCCATAGGGTGTAAAATTCTATATTGGCTCTTCGACTAAGTTTTTTAAACAAAAAGCAATTAGAATTCCTGCATCTGCTAAACCTCATTGGAGTCTATCAACTTGTTTCTAAATAAATTAGTTGGAAAACTCAAAAAGACACTCTCTTATGATCTGTGCAGACTTTCAGATATATCCTCTTTTACATAGAGGAATCTGTTTTTTGTTTTGCTCATTTGGTACCCAAGAGTTTTTACCTTTTTCATTAAAAGTTTATTATGAGCCATATATTTATGCTAGTATGATTAAAATACTGAAGTGTTTCTGAAACTAGCTTTGTTATTAATATGTCACCATAAATGAGTATTGTGTCTTTATAGATGCAAAACCACCACGGCACCTATATCATGGAGTACTATTCGAAATTTCATATAAAAATATTCTTTGCAATTATGTTTTGAAGTGAGATTCTGTTAATGGCTTTTTCAAAAATTTATTTAATGAAACTTGTTAATCTTACTAGGTGATTATTTTTTACTCACCATCACACCTAGCAAGTGTCTTGCACATAGTAGGTCTAGAGTAAATGTTTGTTTAATGTCCTCAATTGGTGTTTAAAAGCTAATTACACTCTGAGCTTTATTCTTCAAAGTAAAGCAAGATTTTATTTTGTATGTACAATTGAACTAACATTTGTAAGTAATGATTAACAAAAATTTTCAGGTGAATTGATCTATCTGAAGATTTTCAATAGTTGAAATTAATATCAGTTTTTATTTACCAGGTGGTTTAGACTTGACTATTCTAAATAGCCCTCAAATGTTTACCACCTTTTCATGTAAAAGTCATCATTTTATTAAAAAACAGTCTCCAACTTAGAATCAATTATAATTAATATTGTTTTTAGATACACTTTAATTTTCTGAAAGTTTGGTAGATAATTCTGAAATTTAAATTTTGTGTAATCTAAATAAAAATCTTTTTAAGAGTCAAGGTCTAATATTTGAAAGGTTTGGTTTGGTTAATCGTGTTTGGCCTCAGAGCTATTTCTTTTGCTATAAAATTGATATCAAATGGCTCTATTTACATTTTTTGAGTAAAACACCATGCAATTATCAATATAAAAATGCTATCTAAAAGATGCCTTTAGGTATTCTAGGTGTTACATAAACCTCGTTAACGATTCAGAGTTGAACTATTTTTTTCCATGATGCAGCAATACTGAAAGGTGTTATATTTTGACTTTTCAGAGTATCATCAATATAGTGTGTATTGTAAGGTCCATGTTCTCATTTTTTACTGACACTGAAGATCTGCATCTCTGTTATAATTAAAGTGTGATTAAAGTGACATATTTAGGTGTCTGTTTATAGGCCACATAAGATTATCTAAGTGAAAAGATTCTGGACGTGGAAAAGAGGAAAATCAGTTTTTGAAATGGAAGAGAACCTTGAAAGAAATGCAACATATCTTAGACTGAAAAAAAAGAAGAAATTAAACTGAATTTATAAATACTATTTGGACCAAAGAAGATCACTTTTTAAGATTTAAATGTTTTCCTCTGCAAAAGGGGCCACTGCTTACCAAATCCAGAAACAAGCCCAAGAATATGTTAATTAAGTGCATTGTGTCCCAGAAAGAATGAGGTTGACAAATTCATTTTTTATTCCTTCTATTAATAAACTGTTGGTCTAGTACATCTTAGATTTTTAAAATCTATAATGTGCATATTTACCTCTTGAAACTGTATAGTAACAGTGCCAAGGACCAACATGACCCCATAGGGTGAATCTTATGAAGCTTAACATTCCTGGTGAATTAAACACACAAGCCTCGGATCACTTTTTGTCAGCCTTATTTTACTGCAGCGCTTGAGAGCCAGAAGGTAGGTAATTTTTATATGGTGGCACTTTACCCCAATTAAAAAAGCAATGATCGTTGGTGCAAGCAGAAGTGGAAAATATAATGACATAAAATTAAAGAAAGGTATCACAAAGACTGACCAGGAATGCTACTTGTCCCTGTCCATCCCTACCCCCATTCATGCCCTTTTTCCATCCATTTGTTGTTTTTCTCACAAGAATACATGACTCCTAAGAATATTTTTACTTTAAATGAAAAAAAAAATATCTGAAACAGTGAATGATGTAAAACGATTCACCTTCTAATATCAACTACATAACAGATAAACATGTAAAGCTATTCTAAATATTCAAAGACATAAATAAAAAATGTAAATTGATGGGGGGAACTGTGGGAGGATGAGGATGGAACGAATGAATAGATTGAAAATACTTGATTTTCAACACCGATTTTTTTTCTGTTCAAACCTTTCCATAGTTACGCCTCAAATGATTTCTTACATAAGAATTTCTCCCTATATCTCGAAATAACTGAATGATTTCCATGAGGAAATGCAAGTTTAGAAAGAAGACCCGCAAAATGAAAGTGTTAAAATGCAAGCAACTTCTACAGCATTTCAAATGCAAAAATACAACCATCACTACCTTTAACTGACTCTTAAGGGGTCTTTTCAAACAGATGCTATTTATGAGCATCATCTGTTAACTCCTTTCTTGTAATTCAAAACTCTGTCAAATGATGTTTTCATGACGACGCGTAAATATAATATTCCATTAAAGATCAATTCTAATTGGTTTTTTAAAATCTACCTTGGGAAACAGTGCTTCATAACACACAGACTAGTAATGAGTATTTTAGAAGGAATTTCCGCAAAGTCTATCATAAACCTAAGTCGAAATTACTCTCTTGCCCTAGTAAGGTTTGGACCACAGGATTGAAATTATTTTTTCTTGGCCTTTCATGCACGATGACTTTGGTCTTGTCGACAAGACTCGCAAGCACTTGTTGGAAATCTTCATTTGAAAAAAAAACAACTGTGACGTTGGCCAGAAATATTTCTTCCATATGCCTCACAAAGGAAAACAGACAGTTTATTAAGTGGATTGCAATTATTTGTTTCCAAAACGTGGCTTAAAAGCAAATTAGACGTTTTTCCCTTTTGAAATTCCCTATTTTGAAAACGCACTTCACGTTAAAGGAAGCCCATTTTTGAAAGGGCTAGCTCAGCCTTTCCTTTTAAAACTTGACTTTCTGTGTACAAAGAAGAGCTGAGTAATCAGTAACAAGGATAGCAAAACGTGCTTTTCCGAATTCCTTTGAACCTTTTTTTAAATGGATTTTTGAATCCATACATTTCAAGATATTTCAAATATTATATAATCTACTGTAACTTTCCGGATCCAGAATAATAACTGCCCACGTGTCTCTTATCTATTTATCACTTTATAAACATATCTATGTTGCTTTCCCTTTTTCTCATAACGTGTGCGTTGCAGGCTCGCCGGGCTTCCTTCAATTTCGCAGCACGCTGTAAAGGCTCCTTCCTCCGAGGTCTTCAGCTGGGAACCCCTCGCTGGCTGAGTCTGACCATCAAAACTTGCCGCGCCGGCCCGACCCGACCCGGCCGGAGCTCAGGAGCCCGGGGAGGCGCCAGCGGGGGTCGGGTTGGCCCGCGGGACCCCTCCCTCGGTCAGGACGTGCTCGGCTAACAGCCGCGCTACGGCAGAACAATGTCGGCGGCCCGGCGGGCGCGAGGAGCCAGGTCCCGCTTCCTCCGGCGCGCCGGCCCCCGCCCCCCGAAGCCCTCCCCGCCTGCCTCTTCGCGCTCGCCCGTCCCGCCGCGCCTTCCTCCAGCGGCCCGGCCCGGCGCACGCCCCGCCACCCGCACGCCTTCTTCCCCGCCCGGACCTGGCCGGCCCTCCTTCCCCCGACTCCGACCCACTGCGCTTCCTCCCAAGACTCCAGCTTCCTCCCCTCAGCCGCCGCCTTCGCGCCCTTTTCTGAATGTATTTTTACAATTTCCCCCTTCATTTCCAAAAGTGGCTGAGAAGTCTCGCTTCCATCTTAATGTTGATTTGCTATTTCCCTCCGGAAAAGATTTCCTCAGGAAACCCCAAATCTAGAAGGAAATACAGCAAGCCCCAGAACGCTTTTAACCCTTAAGACATCTTGTATTACAAAAAAAAAAAAAAAAAAAAGCATGTATGTCTTAAAACCGGCCAAAGAACCATCCCCTCGCTCTTTATTTCCTCCTGTAAATGCTATTATTTTAAACTCTCCATTTTAAACTCGTCCTTCGGACGAAAGGGCAGAGAATGTGCCCGGCAGCACGCAGCAAATCAGGTTTTATCTTACGCCTCCTGGGACTGGGAAAAAAAGTGGAACGTGGCCGAGGGAGCTTCCAGGACAGAAAAGCGACACAATTCGCTGGGGACGCCGCTGGGCCAGGCCAGGCGGGGGAGGCGCGGCGGGGGTGTCGAGGGCTCTCGGGCTCCGGGCCTGGGCGCCGCTGCGAGGAGGGGAGGCGGTTTTAAGTCGTGGGGGCTGGGAGGGCGGCGGCGAGTCGGGCGTGACGAGACTTTCGGAGGCAGGATGGGGCGGCGGTGGAGTTGCCTGGGCTTTCTCAGCCACCCCCCTCACTACACACCCAAATAAAAAAAGGAAAGTTAGAGGGAGGCGGAGAGGAGGACAGCCATCCCCATTTCCTCCCCGCGACGCCGCGGAAGGGCTGGGGCCGCTGCGGGCAAAGAGAGGGCGCGGGATGAGGCGGGCCAATCGCAGGCAACAGGTCTAGGCCTCGGTGGGGCAGCTGAGCCGGGAGGCCGGCGCCCCCTCCCCTCGGCTCCCCGTCCCTCCCCTCCCTCGCAGGCCCGGCGCGGTAGGGGAGGCCCGGCCCGGCCCGGCCCTCCCAGCCCCGCGCGGACTTGCTGCGGCCGACTCCGCCGGGGCAGTCGGGGTGGGGGTGGGGCGGGGGTTCCCCGCCGGAGAATCCTCCCCCGGGGCTGGCGGCGGGGGCGGGGAGCGAGAGCCGGGAATGGAGGATTAGGAAGGACTCCAGCTCGGCACGAGCGCGGCCCGCGCGAGGGATCCTGGGTAAAAAGTGGCCGCGCGGCACCGGGAGAGCGCGGAGAGGAGCCGGGGTCAGAGGTCACGGCCCTGGAGCCCCGCGTGCAGAGCCCCCCACGTGAACGCAGCCAGCAGGAGGAACCTTTTTGTTTTCGACCGCGCCAGCATGCTCCCCTATTGACCGAGCTGCTTTTCCTGGGCTGCTGGGGAGAGGAGCTCCATTGCGGATCTCCTAACCCCACCCCCCGCTTCCACCGCCAACACACTTCCCAACTCAACCCTTCCTCTCAACTCTCATCCCAGCCCCCCGTCCTGAGCTTGCAATAACGCAGTAAATTTGCTTTAACAACAAGTGGGGGTGGTTGAATTTACTCCTCCCTCTCCTCTCTCCTCCCCCTCCTCTTGCTGCGGCTCTTGACACTACTACAAACCAGGACTATAAACATAAACATGTGTCACTGTAACAGGGCAGGTAATATACGGATTTTGAGGTGGGGTGGGGTGGGGTGGAGCGGGGCTTGGTCGCCGCTTGGAGGGCAGTAAAAAATCGCGTTTCACGTGCTCGACGGCTTTGGGGACTCCCCCACACATCGATCCATTTATATAATGCCGAAGGCGCTCGGTCACTTATTCAGCCACGCAGACCCACAAAGCCAGACTTGCGGATAACCAGCGTACCCCAAAGCAAATGCATTTCAATACGAATCCCTCTCCTTTCCCAGCCAGTGCTGCCGTTTCTTCTATTAGCAAACAGTAACGTGATACTTGAATCCCCTTTCCTTTTTAAAAATTCTTTTCCAGATAGCCATGAGATCATTTCTCGACCTAAATAGTACATCTCTCCCATAGTACTACCTACACATTTTGTGCGCAGAAACCCCTTCAAACAGCAAGAAAGGCTATTTAAATGACTGAGTTCGAAATCTGGTGTGCAAAGGGTATTCCTTGGGCTTTGCCTCCGTGCATTGAGCAACTTCTGCTGCAAGTTGCTGAGACTGGCGCGGTGGAGATCCGCCACAGCAAGCCTTTTTTATTATTATTTAGTCTATATCTGCCTCTCAACTTTTTTTCTCATTCTTAGTTCAACAAGCCAGCAACCACTACTTAAGGTAGAGTAAAGCGAATCCCTTCCCAAGCTTTTTGGCTTGAAACGGAGGGAGATACAGAAAATGTTCAGATGGGGAAGTGGTTCCCTTTGTTCTTTCATTGTTTCTCTACGAACTGGTGGATACAAGGACAAACACTTACCTTCTCTTCCTTTTGCTCCACAAACCAGACGTTCCCATCAGCCTTAAAATACACAATCCACCTTGAAAGTAACTACGGATGTCGGGAGAGTTTGTATTCCATTCTTTTTCGCTCTCTGCCCTCTTTTAGCGTAGGATTAAGTTGCCGAGCACGTTGCTGCAAGCTGTAGCCCCCCCCCCCCCCCGCCTTAGTGAATCGGTCACGTTTAGGACCCTCTAAGTCCATCCTAATTCTGCCAGTAGAATTGAGGGTATTGGAGCTCTAAACTTTCAAAAGGAAAGGGGCCTGCAACTCTCCAGAAAACTTACAAATACCCCGAAATTTTTTACCATTGTATTTTTGCACCACATCACCAAATAGTATTTGCAAAGAAATAATAGACATGTCTTTGAGAAAAAAAATTTTTTTTAAGTTTATACTTAGCAATGCGCTGCTTAGACAGATGGAGTAAAAGGCAGGTTTGTATCGGCATTTAACGGAATGAGTGCGTTTTCCATAACGTTTGTTGTGCCATGTGTTTTTTTAAAACACAAACAAAACACTACCCCAACTGAGAAAGGAAGTAGAATTTTGAATTAAAATGTTGTGGAACAACTTTAAAAGAGACGTTTACTTGAAATTTATTAGTGTAAAAATTGGCCTCAGAAGTGAAAAGTAAGCTTTTCAAAGTTAAAAGACTTAATTTTCACCCTATGATTCCATAATAAAAAAGCAAATTTTCTGGTTAATATGTGATACTGTCAGCGTTGAGTGTCCAGCCTTTTGGGTCTTAGTGCCCAAACCTTGCTCAAATCTGATTATGATGTGATTTGCTGATGTCATGAATATGAAATGATACTTGTATATCCATAAATTCGAACTTGTGATTTTTTCTTTTTTTTTTTTTTTTTATCTCCCACTTTTTTGTAGGTTCCCAGTAGCTGCAGCAGTGAAAGACAGTGATTGGCTCCAGTGCTCCTAGAAGGATTTGGGCTGAAGCCAGGAGAACAGAACCAGAAGAGGATTCCCTTTGCAGAGACCATCAGGCTCCTCATGTCTTGTCTCTCCTGTCTCCCCTCGTGGTGGCTCAGGATTTCAGTATGGCTGAGCAGCCCATAGGTAGGCCTCAACACTTGGTGTCACCACTTCAGTCTCTACATGTTTGGCCCTTGCGTAAAATAAACAAAAACTTGGGCAACCCTAACAAATTGTGGTTCTGGATATTTGTGTATCATTTAATATCTGAAGGTCAAACTCTACTTTCTCTGATTTTTTTTCTTTTGCATTCAGGATCAATTGTGAAAGGCCCATGTGTCTCATAGGAAAATATTACAACAAAACAAGATAATTGGGGGGAAAGGCGGTTGCAGTAGGAAAAATGGCTTTTCTTTGATAGCATTTAATTGGAATTAAAAGATTCTTGAGCTATAAACATTCTTTATTTATTCAGCACACATAAGCAGGCATTGTTTTATCACTATCATAATTATGGTGTCCTTTAAACTGCCTGATAGCAGGAAGGATAAGGGAATGTGCCCACAGATTCAGATCAAGTCTCACTCCTTTCTTTCTTTTCCTCCCTGCCCCCTTCCCCCCTCCCTCCCCATTCCTTCCTTGGTCACTAGGGTCCCCCACAGCCCTTGAGATGAGACGAGCAGGAAGATTGTGGCCTAGCCGTTTCTTACATCATGAAAGTGATTTGTACCTCACTCTAATTTGATGCAATCCATAACCTCCTTGTCTCCTATGTTTATAACTGGTTTTTAGCTTGCAATATATGTTATCTGGAGGTGCCTATTGCTCACCTGTGTAAAATCTCATCCACTAGAATTTGTTGCTTTACCTTTGTCTAATTTAGAAAGCACACTCTTAGGGCTTTTTCAGAACAAAGCCTCACAAAAACCCCTTTACCTCCAAGGATTTGCAAATTTATAAAGGCTGCATTGAATTCAAGATGGGTCAGGGGGCAAAAAAAGGGTAGAAGGTCACTGCATTTTGATTATGGGTCAGTAGACAACATGGCATATACCCTGTGTCCCAAACTTCTGTTAAAGACAGGGTTTTTAAATGCCTAAGAACAGAGGGATGGGCCCTTTTGGAGACTTACCCTGATTTGTTTAAATGAACCAAAAAGAAAAAAAATTAAGGGAAATATACTAAGTTATCATTTGTTTCTCAATTTAGCCATTTTCTACTCCTCCATTCCCATTTTCCCATCCCAAAAAGCAGAGAAGATGTGATATTAGATAAATTTAGCCAAAGAACTGTTGAGATTTTATTGTCTTATATCCTCAACTAATTCAGCCATATGAGACTTTATTATTATTTTAAACTTTTATCTTGTGAATATTATAGTTACTTTTAGTTAATAGCACAAGGGGCTTTTATTCTTTTAACCAGCATACTTACATTGTTGAGGCCTTTGTGATGTTCCTTACTCTTTTCTGTCTGAATTCACTTTGAACAAAATGTGCCCAGCAATCACTAAAACAAATGTATATGGTGAAGAGTTGGGGCGGGGGGGGCGGCTGTGATCCTCATTTAAATTATGTATGTATGGGTGAAAGCTTGGAAGGAAAAGGATTATTTTAATGCTCTTCAATACTTTAATTATATGACAGTTGTAGTGTAGAAATGCAAAAGTACTCTTAGGTTTTCCTTCAGGTTTTCAAAAGAACTTTCCCCATTAGTAAACTACTCCTGCAAATTGCTATTGCATTTCCCAGCTAACCATTTAAAAGACTGTAAATGCCGTGTGCATTACTTCGCTCCAGAGGAAAGAGGTCAGACTGAATTGCAATGGTATTTAAACATAAAATACAGTGAAAATAAATCAAAATAGAGCATCTAAAGGTAAATCTAGCACAATCATATGGGATAAGTAAAGACAAATATGTTCATATTTTCATGGCCCTTCACTTTAAAAACTGAAAGTGCTGATTTTTTACAATAAATGCAGAAGTAAGTGGACATTAGGAATATATTTCAATCTGTATTTGCTAAAGAGGATTTTCCTTTTGCAAGCAGCTTTGTTTTCAAAGCTAAAGCACTTTTTACAATAGTGTGTAGATTAGGCATTCCTCACTGAGTAAGTAATCACATTTAATTAAACTCAATGCATATCATACATGCGCCTAAATTCACAATAATTTCCTGGACCCACAGAGAAAGATATATATATAAATGTTAATTTGGACATATCTGTCTACATATGTACATGCATCTGAGAAACATAAAAGTTGATATATCTTTTCTTAAAAAAGAATTTGAATACAGTCCATTATCTGAATTGGGTTCATCTTTGATTGTAGAGTCAGCTGACATGGTCAACAAATTTATCAAAGAAACCCCCTGGCTTTTGAAGAATAGTACTTTATACATCTGGATCTGCACATCAGGCAAAGTAAGTAAATTATTGCATAACTTTAAACATAATTGATAACAGACACCTTTAATTTTTCATCCCCATTCTTTTGGCCAGCTTTCACATTAATAATCTAAGCCATAAATGTTGGTAGCTATTGATCGAAATCCCCGGTGTGCATGCAAATCCATCTTAAAGTCCCCTGCCTTTCATGTGTGAGCGCTCAGGGGCCTCTGCTAGATCTTTTTATCGGGATCGACCCCCAATGTGCCTGGAGAAGACCCCGGATATGCAACGTGTGCTGATGGCCCAAGAAAGCTGTCTGTCACATTCTGTGTTTGTGTGTGTGTGTGTGTGTGTGTGTGTGTGTGTGTGTGTGCATGCACTCATTCAAGCAAGAGTGCTGGAGCCTAACACACACATACACACAAGGATGGGGAAGTTAAAGGAACAAAAGAATGTATTAGACACGAAGAAAGATGTGTAATGGTAGTATTAAAAATGTATAAGTGTAAAGGTGTCTGAGTGTACATATAGAGATACTTGCACAAAGTCTATATAGACACATTTCTCAAATTCCCTAGCCTTTATTTTTCTCTATTTCACCCAACAGATTATGCCCTTAGTTAAAAAAAAAAAAAAAAAACTTAATATGCTACTACTTTTCAAAACCACCTATATTGCCAATATTTTAAAGGTGGAAAGAGAGGAAGAGAGAGGAAAAGAAGGTAGTTTTGAAATGGCTACTAAATCATGTTGCTATGTGTAGGAGGACTAGAAGAGAGAGAGAGAGAGGAAATATAAACAGGAATAGAGAACAACTAAAACTACCTGGGAAAAAAAAAAAAAAAAAGGATGCTCTAGCCAACCTTTTGTACTGTCTTCTCAAAGGCTTTTTCTGAGTTTACTATTTCTTGGCTGACTCTTTGGTCTAAATCTTAAAGCTGGGGGAGGGGAATGGGCGGGGGTGGGGGTGGGAGGGTGAGGGCTGGCAGTACTATATAAGTGCATCAGAAGGAATTTTAAAACGACATTATTGTTGCTGGCAATAAAAAGACTCTGGTCATTCTACTTTTAAAAACAAACACCAGCATCTGCTTTTCCTGGAAACTTTGCTTTCTGCATAAACCTTGTGCATTTTGTCTCCTGTGAAAGTGAAAGAGAAAAACGCGGTGTAATAGATCCAGATGCAAAAGAAAGCCAACTCGGTGGATGGTATTAGCTGTGACGAGGCATTGTTCATTGCTGCCTCTCGGTTACGTTTAAAGCCTGAAATATCACGAGATCCATTCAATGATCCTTCTTTCATTCAAGGGACAAAAATGTAATTTGCTGTAGCTCTGATTTCTTGGATGGAAATGCTAGCCTTAGATTTCAAAGGCAAGAACTAGACATCGCGGTTTGTACACACATTGATTAAGTTGAAGAGCGGCGATTACATCTGTGCTGAGTGCAACAGTAGTTCAGGGGCTGACTTTTCAAATCCCAACCTCCTGAGTTACAGACTCTCTTAAATAGACTTCCTTAATTTCCGGATGCACTTCTTGAAATTCCCAATTCTTTTCAAAATTCCTGGGAAATTACAAAGGAGATGAGGGTGGGGGTGGGGAATTATGGCCGAGATTTCATCTTGTCAGGCAAACTACCTTTTTGTATGTCTGATTCCTCTGTTTTTATCTTTCTGTTTTCTTTTTTGAGCCATACCTGCTCGTGCCATCCAGACCAGAGCAGGGGAAGCTGGAACTTTTGAATGTGAAAAAAGAAATTATTGTATAATTTTTTTCTTGCAGGCTCAGAAATATCCGTTTATTCTTTTAATCACGCGGATGTGTCTGTTTTTGGAGGAACAAGGAAACACATAAATGCCTGGGTTGCATTTATGTTGTAGTTGCAAACACCGAACAGTTAAGAAGATTTTGCCGAATTTTGCAAAGCAGCCAAGGAGCCGCCTTGGGATCGTGGTAATGCGACTGGGAGGACCCTTGCTCTCATTTGGCAATATTTTGGATATCCTTGAAAACGACACCAAAATATGCCTTAATTTGACTAAGAAGAGGTTAAACCACATTGATTTTCATCCAAAGTGATTTTGTTAAAGCAGATGCTTGACTTTGATGGAAAAACTGGGAGTTGTGGAAGATTTACCTAAACTACCAACCAAAAGCATCACAAACCACTGAAACAGTCTGCATCCTACATCAGCACTTTCTTTTCATTGTTATTACGTAAAACCTCTGGAAGCACCTTGGGCGTTTGACATTTTCTTTTCTTTGCTGCAGAAGGAAGCAATCTGCTCCCTGGAATTCTGACCTGTGGTGAACAGGACCCTGGCAAAGGCTTTGCTGGGGACTCTTGGACGATCCCGCCTCCAATCCAGTACGGTTAATTGTGGAAAAGTGTACACATTTCTGGCTTATCTATGCTTTGTTATGGGTCTGACGTGAAACTACCTCCTCCCCACCCCACCCCCCAGCAGAGAACCGAAATCCAGTTGAATTGTTAACAGTGTTTCGGAGCTGGAGCCTTGAACTGCTTCCTTGGTCAAATAACTTTGTTTCTGGTTGTAAAAAGGCATTTCAGGAAAAAAAAAAAAAAAAAAAGGAAAATCGACAGAAATTCCAAACGTAAGTCCGCACTGGGGTGGTTCACGGGGCGGGTTTAACTTTGGAGCTCCCCTCCGGTCTCCTTCCCCACTCCTGTAAGGGAAATACCAGGCTATTCTGCACATTTTCCCTTAAGCTCCATTTTCCAAAAGGAAAAGGGGGTGGGGTATCTCTCTTTCGGGTTGATAATGTTTTTTAAATGCTTTTCTTTGAAATGATAATAGCTGTATCGGTAAAATGCAAATAAACGAAAAAATAGGCAGTATTTCTTTAAAGGCGAATATACGGTGCGGTTTTTTTTTTTTTTCTTCCTTAAGCATACACACACTGCTTCTGATGAAGTCTGTGAGTCAGGCTGTTTCTGAGCTCCGATAGTTTAATGGAAAGATTTATATACCGACTGTATTATTTACTTTGGGAGGGGAGGTGGCAGTATAAGGGTATGCTAATTAGTGGGAGATTTTGGGGGGAAGGGGTGGAATATCAATTTTTATTGCATCACCTGTCAGGAGTGTCCAATCAGCGCTGGCTTTAGGGGAATTAATTGATGAAGGTGTCTCCGGACGAGCTCACTTCACTCTGTCATTTTATTTGTAGCTAAAGCAGCGGCGGGAATAGCAGCTGCATTTCTTTTCTCTTTCTCCCTTCACATTCCATTATCATAGTGCTCCAATGGAGAAGGAAGGAATAGAGGGGCCCAGGTACTGATCTGCATCGGGGACTCAGACCAACACACTGGCAGATCAGAAACCGGATGGTTTTCTCCCTCTTTTTTAAAAAAACGAAAACAACAACAAAAAAGCAAGAATCAAGTCAGTGTAATTTCATGGGGTTTTCCCCCCCAATAATTTCGCCTAGAGTTTGGCACTTCCTTCGCCGGGAATAACAGTCTTTGTTATTTTATTAGCAGGATGCCTTGAGACACACGCAGCATCTGGCGGAGGATTAACATACATACATGTGTATGTATGCGTCACGTATATATTTACTGCAAATGGTGGGGATCATTTAGTGCCCGAGATGGGAGACCTGAAGTCAGGTTTTGAAGAGGTGGATGGCGTGAGGCTCGGCTACCTCATCATTAAAGGGAAGCAAATGTTTGCCCTCTCCCAAGTCTTCACAGATCTGCTGAAAAACATCCCGAGGACGACCGTGCACAAGCGCATGGATCATCTGAAAGTGAAGAAGCACCACTGCGATCTGGAGGAGTTGCGGAAACTCAAGGCAATCAACAGCATCGCCTTCCACGCCGCCAAATGCACGCTCATCTCCCGGGAAGACGTGGAAGCGCTCTACACCTCCTGCAAAACCGAGCGCGTCCTCAAGACCAAGCGCAGGCGGGTCGGCCGGGCCCTGGCCACAAAGGCGCCGCCGCCAGAGCGCGCCGCTGCCGCCAGCCCCCGCCAGGGATTTTGGAAGGACAAGCACCAACTTTGGCGGGGCCTGAGCGGAGCCGCGCGGCCCCTGCCAATCAGCGCGCAGTCCCCGCGCCCGGGCGCCGCCGCCGCGCGCCCCGCCGCCCATCTACCTCAGATTTTTAGCAAATACCCCGGCTCGCACTACCCGGAGATCGTGCGCTCGCCGTGCAAACCCCCTCTAAACTATGAAACTGCCCCGCTCCAGGGAAACTACGTCGCCTTCCACTCGGACCCTGCTTATTTTCGGAGCCTGCTGTGCAGCAAACACCCGGCAGCAGCCGCCGCCGCCGCCGCCGCCGCCGCCGCCGCTGCCGCTGCCGCCGCCGCCGCCTATTACCAGGCATCGGCGGCCGGGCCCCAGCCCAAGGCAGCGGCGGGCGCCGGAGGCCCGGGGAGCCTGAGCTACCGCTGCAAGCGCAAGCGCGGCGGCGCCAAGGACTGCCTGCTCGCGCCTCACGCCGGCGCGCGGCGCCTGCTGCTGCTGCCCAGGTCTTACAAAGCCAAGGCGGCGGCGGCGGCGGCGGCGGCGGCTGCAGCGGCGGCGGCCGCCGCCGGGGCCACTTGCCTGGAGAGGTTTCATCTGGTCAACGGCTTCTGCCCGCCTCCGCACCACCACCACCACCACCACCACCATCACCACCACCACCACCACCACCGGGCCCAGCCGCCGCAGCAGAGTCACCACCCCCCTCACCACCACCGGCCGCAGCCCCATCTGGGCAGCTTTCCCGAGAGTTGCAGCAGCGACTCCGAGTCCAGCTCCTACTCGGACCACGCGGCCAACGACTCGGATTTTGGCTCCAGTTTGTCCAGCTCCAGCAATTCTGTGTCCTCAGAGGAAGAGGAGGAGGAGGGAGAGGAGGAGGAAGAAGAGGAGGAGGAGGAGGGGGGCAGCGGGGCCTCGGATTCCAGTGAAGTCAGCTCGGAGGAGGAGGACTCGTCCACCGAGTCGGACTCCAGCTCCGGCTCCAGCCAAGTGTCAGTGCAGAGCATCCGATTCAGGCGCACCAGCTTCTGCAAGCCTCCCAGCGTGCAGGCGCAGGCCAACTTCTTGTACCATCTGGCCTCCGCCGCCGCTGCAACCAAACCCGCTGCTTTCGAGGATGCCGGCAGACTTCCCGACCTCAAGAGTAGTGTCAAAGCGGAGTCGCCGGAGGAGTGGAATCTGCAGAGCTGGGCCCCCAAAGCATCTCCGGTGTATTGCCCGGCCAGCCTGGGGAGTTGTTTCGCTGAGATAAGGAACGATAGGGTATCTGAGATTACATTCCCACACTCTGAAATTTCCAATGCTGTAAAGAGAACTGACCTGACAATTAACTGCCTGGCAGAGGGGGCCTCTTCACCTAGCCCAAAGACAAACAATGCATTTCCACAACAAAGAATACTCCGAGAGGCTAGGAAATGCCTACAAGCAACTCCTACTATACACTGTGCAGATAACAACACAATAGCTGCTAGGTTCTTAAATAATGATTCTTCAGGAGCAGAAGCAAATTCAGAAAAATATTCCAAAATCCTTCATTGTCCTGAATTTGCTACGGATTTGCCCTCTTCGCAGACTGATCCTGAAGTGAACGCTGCAGGAGCAGCAGCAACTAAAGCCGAGAATCCCTGCACTGACACAGGCGAAAAGACATTGCCATTTCTGCACAATATTAAAATCAAAGTAGAAGACAGTAGTGCTAATGAAGAATATGAACCTCACCTTTTTACAAATAAGCTAAAGTGCGAGTGCAATGATACAAAGGGTGAGTTTTACAGTGTGACTGAGAGTAAAGAGGAGGACGCCTTGTTAACCACAGCCAAGGAAGGTTTTGCGTGCCCTGAAAAAGAAACTCCTTCCTTAAATCCACTGGCTCAAAGTCAGGGCCTTTCATGCACTTTAGGTTCTCCAAAACCTGAGGATGGGGAATATAAATTTGGTGCCAGGGTAAGAAAAAATTACCGGACACTAGTACTGGGAAAGCGACCTGTCCTTCAGACACCTCCAGTCAAACCAAATTTGAAATCAGCTAGAAGCCCTCGTCCTACAGGTAAAACTGAGACACATGAAGGAACACTGGATGATTTTACAGTTATAAACAGACGCAAAAAGGTAGCCAGCAATGTAGCATCAGCAGTGAAAAGGCCATTTAATTTCATGGCAAATTTTCCTTGTCCACCATCACTCATTATTGGGAGAGATGGGGATTTGTGGCCGGCGTATTCCTTAAACACCACTAAGGATTCTCAGACTCCTCACAAGGCCCATCCTATATGGAAATGGCAGCTGGGCGGTTCTGCAATACCTCTTCCACCTAGTCACAAATTCAGGAAATTTAATTCATAAAAATGTTTTGGAAGATATTTTCTTGAACCATATTACCTTCCTTTTGTTGTAAACTGCACAGGATGGTTTGTACAAGTCCATTAATGTGTTACACCCCCTTTGGAGTCCTGGTTTATCGCATTTTGAAGACAGAAATCGGATTACTTTTTTTCCGTTGCGGGTTTTTTTTTTTTTTTTTTTTTTTTCTGGAGTAGGGTGGGGGCGGGGTGGGAGAAGGGTTGGTTTACATTCCACAGACTACTTCAGGCTAAAGACTCAAGTAAAACTCAGTTATTACGGTAGAGCTGGAACACTTTACTGTTTCAATGCTAATAATGCACCCGGTACCTCAATTCAACTGCTACAAATAAATGTCAAAAGGTTGAATAATAAATATTACAATGAGCCATTAAGTTTATGCACTAGATTTCAGACCTGAAAGTGTAACTGTTAATTCAGTGAAAGTTTGTTAGGTTACATGGTTACACAGTGAGGTGAGGTGAGGTAGCAAGAAGTTCCTGTGAGCCCAAAATGTTATTTTCTGGAGCTCTTGTTTGTGGGGTATCTTTTTCTTTTGACTCCCCTTATTCCCTCTCCAAGAGTAGTTGCACTTAACTTTTTTCTTTTTTTTTTTTTTTTTAGTGGAAAGATTGGGGTGTGAGTCCTGATTAAATACTAGTAAAAGCTGCCTCATACATACTGAGTAAAATAAATGTGGGATTGTATTTTTTTTGTAAAGGGTGTGATTTTACTTTTAAAGCCACTCCTTTGCAATTGGAAAAGTCTGTTTTGTGTTCTCACCCAAAGGTTTTAAATAAGGTGACTCTTACTATTGTCCTGCTTATCTTGTGGTCTGAACATGACCTTCAAACTCCCAAAACAATTGAAATATTTCTTTTTTCTTTTTTTTTTTTTTTTTTTTTTGGAGAGAGTCTCGCTATGTCGCCCAGGCTGGAGTGCAGTGGCACAATCTTGGCTCACTGCAACCTCCACCTCCTGGGTTCAAACGATTCTGCTGCCTCAGCCTCCTGAGTAGCTAGGATTACGGGCGCGTGCCACCATGTCCGGCTAATTTTTGTATTTTTAGTAGAGACGGGGTTTCACCATGTTGACCAGGCTGGTCCCGAACTCCTGACCTCAGGTGATCCGCCTGTCTCGGCCTCCCAAAGTGCTGGGATTAAAGGTGTGATCCACCATGCCCGGGCTGAAATATTTCTCATAATAGCAGAATATTTCATGGTCAAACTCTTGATAGTGACAAATCAGTAAATACAACCACGAAAAAGAAAATGAGGGGTCAGAGTTGCGATACCCCAAATGAAAAATAACAGTTTTTTCAGGGCTTTTTGGTACCAGAACTCAGGCACTTGGATTTTAATACCTTATACTTTTTCTGCATCTCTCTAAAACTTCTGTTTTCAGACCATCCTGTGTATAGAGCAGGAGAGTTTCTACTGCAAGTGACAATCAGAGGTGACTATCTATATTTGCACTTAAAATCAAAGTAGTTCAACATGCAAATGCTAGGGTCTAGCCCTGGGTAAGGGCCATGCTGGTGTACTGTGTTGTGATGATGGAAGCAGTAAATCAAAATTATGGAAATTTGCACTGTTGAAAAGCATGCTTTAGCTTTATTTTCAATTAAAAACACTGTTTAAAATTCCTTGTTCCATACATTTCTACTTATTCCAGATTGAAGAACGGTTAACAGGATTGAATGGTTTTGTTGACATTTTCACTTGTAATGTTTTTGCCTGAAAGAAATGCATTTATTGGGTGTAGTGTTTTGTTGTAATACTATGTGACCAGGCCAGTCAGGTTCTGTGCAGAACACTGGTGGATTTATTTCCAAGTAACAACAAAACTTTACAAACTTGTTACAAATCAAGTAGGAAAAGTTTCAGGCTTAAGAAAGTAAGCAGAGATCAGTGACTGTTTTAATGAAAGTTGAATCTAATAATTTCTGGCCCACCTCCTTTAGTCTGACAAATTATGTATCTCAGATCCTTCCTATCTTGAATCTAAGAAGTTGCATCTATAGATCATAAATCTCAAAACAAAACAAAACACCAATGAAATGTTTACTGTGTGAATTTAAGTCACTATTTCTCATGGAAATTCAGTCTATTGTTTTTGTTTTTCCTTAACCTTTTAGTTCCTATTCCCTTTGAAATTTTCCTTTTGTCTATAAATGTTTCAGATAGATCTGGATGGCCTCAGCCCCTAATTGCTGAATATGCTCTGTGGTTTTCCTCTTATTGTAAAGGACCGAGACTGAGAATACCTGCATCCAAATACATTTGGATGGAGTAAACAGATGCTTTCAACTGCCTTCCTTCCTTTCCTTCTTGAATGTTGCCATGCCAGGTGTAGGTTCACTGGATTCTTTTTTATTGGAATGGTAGATATGGTCAAAGTAAAAATTTGGGGATGGTATCCTTGAATTGTTGTTTGTATATAATTCCAAAGACCAGTCCATGTTATAGTTAAAGCCCCAGAAAGCTAAACAATTGGCTTCATAGTCTGAGTTCTTTCCTCTTTGGAAGGCAATACAGAATTTAGGTGCAGTAAGTTGTCCTGAAAAATCAATCTGTAAAAAGTGTGACACACACATTGGAAGTGTGTAATTTCTACTCTTTAATTACTTCTAAGTTAAGAAAGTTCAAAGTACGGTGACTACTACACGCAGACTAGTACTGCTCTTGTTGGCTAAGGACTCATTGTTCCTAAATTATAAAGTGAGAATAAATTTGAAGTCTACAGATCTTGGGTGTGGAAGGACTGTAAGATGGAATAAGCACAATTTAAAACAAATATACCCTATGGAATTTCTGACATAAAATATTGGCCTCCAGCTTTGACAATTAGTCTCAAACCCTCAGAGAATCAATAGTTTCAGTTTATAGGAGCTGGAGAATGAACAGCATGGAGGCCGAGGCTTTCCAGAGTGATTCCATCAAAAGGAAAGAAATTAAATAGTCAACACAAATTTCACCCCACAGTACTACCATAAGCCAGCCAACCACAGCAAAACCTGAGTTAGGGCTTCTGTAAGGAAAGTGTACTAAATAGTACGCAGTAACTTGCAAATACAAGGTATTCTTTCAATTCCTGCTAGCCCCTTAGCTGTTTCCCCATTCTGATGTGGGAATTATTCTCAGTACTGTTTATATTATTTTGGTTGTTTTATGATTAATGACAATATCTAGACTTCTCTAAGCTGCTATAAATGTCCCATTTGTTCAGAAAGTTAAGCCTTATTGAGAAAAAAACAAGTTACCTCCATTGATAGATTACATTTTTACATTTAGATGTTTTCACGGCATAGAATTAAAAACAAACAAAAAAACAAGCACTATATGACTCCAGGGTGACTGATTCCTGTGTCTAAAGACCAACATTTAGAGACATGAGGAAAAAAGCAGGAGAAGACTCTTTTTCTAACTTTTTGGGTTAACAAACTTATTTTTGGTCTCCTATAAAAGTAATTTCCTGATAAGACTGTGAAATGAAAATTTAAATATTTTTTTAAGAGGTGTGTGTACTCTGTCTTCCACAGTCAGGTTATCCGCCTTTATAGAAAATGCAGCTTGCTCTTTTTCAACTATTTACTTTTTAAAGTGGGTGTTCTTTTCTACTGGCTTACTTGATTACAGTGGAGTAATCTCAATAATGGTTGTTTATTTGAAAATCAACAAGGAGCCACCACTAAATAACAATAACACAAACTACATGGGGCTGGTGTTGGATTTTTATCTTTTCTGTGTCTGGGTGACTTTCAGTGGTCTAGAAATTCCTCAAAGTTCTAATCAACAAGAATTGGGAGTTTCTGCTGATATGAAAATGACAGTTTTGTTTGCATGCAGGAAGAGATGTAGAAACTAATTCCTCAAAAACATTTTTTTTTCTTTCAAAGACAACAAAAACAAAAATCCTTCATGGTAAAGTTTTTTTTTTAATAAAGCATTAGCATCTAAAAAATAAAGAAAATGTGGTGAGTTTTGCTTCACCTTAAAAATAACTTCCTGCTGGGAAGGATGTAAAAAGAAGGAGTTCCCAGAGCCAAACTAGGAAAGGGAAAAAAAAAATTGCTTCCCATCAACTAACCTCAGGAAATTGGCAAGGAGGAACAGGGCATCCACCTTAGCGAGTCCACCCGGTCACCCCAATCATTCCAAGATTCTCCCCTTCCCTGTAAGGAAGAACTATTTTTGATGCTAGCTTTGGTTTTGGTTTGCTCCCTAGGCCAAAGGGCATTTTGCAAACTAGCCTGGGGGATGGGGACATAGGGCAGATCTAGGAGGTGGGGGAGGGCTACATTTTACCTGTTTGGCAGGCCCTCATTTGCAAAAAAAAAAAAAAAAAAAAAAAAAACCAGAGTACGTGGGGAGGGCTTAGGGGGGCCCAGCTATCATTCTTCGCCCATGCCCTGGGCCCCCGCTCCTCTCTCGCTTCTTTTCAAACTGTGGCGGCCTCACAAGCTCCTACTTTAAAAGGCCTGAGATGTTTTGCATGAAGCCCTCACAATAGGGGTTGAGGGAATTGACAGTTTCAAAAACAAGGCGTTCAGTCCTTTCCAGCTGCCGAGCCCGCTCTCTCGCACCAACTCCTCGTTCCTCTCTGCTGGTGGCGTCCTCCGGGGCGCGCGGCCGCCCCCACCCCGCCAGCCCGCGCTCCGGCCGGCCCACCCCGCCCCCAGGCTGTGTTTGTAAACAGCGGTCAGTGGCCGGGGGCTGCTGGCGCGGGCTTGGGGCTTGGCGGGCTGGGAGGGAAGGCAGGGGCCGGCTGATCGCGCGATGGGCTGCGGGCTAAGGCCCGGCTTGGGGGCCGCGGGGGTTTCAGGGTCCCTTTCCCCCTCGCTTGCCCCAGGCCGCCGAGCTCTAGGGCGCACGGCGCTAAACCTAGGGCAGCTCCGGGCTCTCTGGGCAGGGCCACCACCACAAGAAAGATGTTTAAGTGCCGCCATTTTGCATGGTGGCAAACAAATTTCTTTGTGACTTTTGTTTTCCCGCCCAGATCTTGCTGTCCTCTGAATGGGTGACGATGTCGACCCCCGGGGCGGGCGGCAGGGCCAGCGTCGCGGCACCTCCCGAGCAGCCTCTCGGCCAGTCGGCCTTGGGGCCAGGCCAGGCGGGAGCGGGCGGCGCAGGGCGCGCGGGAGCCGGCCCTCGGGGCCTGGAACGCCTCCCCTCACTTGGCGCTCCTTTTGTGTGTCCCGAAGTCATCGCCCACCCTGGCACACGCACACGCAGCCTCGCCGTTTCTCACCTTCTCGCCCAGGCCTCATCTCCGCTCCCCAGGCAAATGGGGCCCAGCTCTTCGCATTGGGCGGAGGGCTGGCCAAGGCCTCCAAAAGGCGCGTGTGGATCGCCAGTGGCAAAGGGTTGGGGCTTTCCCCTGGGCCGGTGTGGCCGCGAACGCCTTCTGGGAAGTGGCCCAAGAGTAGAGGCCCTGGGTGGTGGGGAGGGCGCGGGGGGCGCAGGCAGGGCCGGGCGCAACTCCCACAGTGGGAGGAATGGGATGAGGCCCGGCTGGCTGGGTTTGGCGCGTGGTCCCCGTCCCTGGGAACCTCTCCGTGCATCTGCAAGGGGAATGATGGCCTGGAAACGGGAAACGTGAGACAGTGACCTGGAAAGCCACCCTCGGTTGGGGAGGTTGGAGTGCAGCAATGCAAACAAAGCTGCTACCGGGGAAGAGGGGAAACAGAGGTGCACCGCAGCTAGGTCACAGGAAAGTGCAACAAGCTTGTTTTCCCGGGTGTTTAAAATGCAGCCCCAGTTGTAAAGTGTGTGAAATTACTCACTGGTCTCTTAAAGAGTGCCTAATTTATAGTAAATAGCAAGGTCTTTGTAAATGGCTTTATTATGTTGTTTCTTGTTAATTGTTGAGAAAATCCCCATTGTTGAGTGTGAAAGGCTTTATGAGCTAACCTGGTCCTCGGCGCAATCACAGGGCAGTAAATGGCCGCTCGGCCTCCAAGGCCCCGCGCGGGAGCCTTTGCCGGCCGAGAGTGCCGCGGGGACCTCTGGAGATGCTGCCTCGGCCTGGGAAGAAAGTGGCCAGGCTTTCCAGGTTTTAATTAATGGGAAGACGTGTTTGGAACTCGCAGGCCCCCAAAAGCAGCTGGCTGAGTGCGGCAGGGGGAACCTGGCGGGCCGGGAGGACCCCGCCCGAGAGGGCCGCGGAGAGGCGGAGGGGTCCCGGGCTCCCCTCTTCGGTCACAGGCTGCTGGGGGTCGCGCCTAGGCCCGCGGGTCCGGGGCGCCGGCTCGAGCCGCGCGGCGGTGGGATTGGATCTTGGGCTTTGTCTCCAGTTCTCCAGACGCTTGGAACGCGGGATCGGGCCGGTTCGACCAGGCCTGCGGAACCTGAAAAAGCCTATCGGGCCTGGAGACCGCAGGGTCTGCGGGGCAGAGCAGGCTCCGGGGACAGCTCCAGGCCCCAGCTCAGGCCTCTTGTCTTTTGTTTAAAGGGATCTCCATCTCTCTCTTCTTTCCCTCACCCCCTGTTTCTTTTCCCCCTCTCGCCTTCTCTTTTTCTCCCTCTCTCTCCCTCTTACACACACACACACACACACACACACACACACACACACACACACACACACAGTCTCCATTAGAAACTAAAATGGAATCGGAAGACGGGAGATATAAGAGGAAGGGGTTTTGGTTTTGTGTGTTGAACAAGGAAAAAGAATGTCTTCTTTAAGATAAAATATTCCTATCTCCTTTTCCCATCTCCTCCAGTTCCCTTTCCACCCAGTTGGGACTTGGGAAGGGTATGGGCAAAACCAGGCAGGCGCCGGATTCCAGGCAGGCGCTGGATTAACTTTTGAGGAGAGGACTCGTTGGGGTCCTGCAGGCCGGGAGAGGACAAACGGAGAGGGCCTCCCCAGCCTCGGCCCCGCGGCCTTTCCCGGCACTTAGGACCCAGTGGGTCGGGGGAAAAGCAGCAGCCGCCTCTCCGCAGCCTCTGAGCTCTGGCAGTGCAGTTAGAAGGAAGACAATTCCTTACTGAGCCTACAAGCGTGGAAGAAAACCTGGGTTAGGTGGGCTGCATGTAAGGGTTTAGACATTAGCTAATGCAAATCACAAGGAAATGTTAATTCCAGTCGGAAAAGCCTATATTCAGCTATCTTCCTTCCCTTCTAAGACGGCCCTCTGCTTGCTTGCGCGCTAGCTCTCACCAAATTAGCTATTACGTGAAATCCCCCTGGGTTTAAGGCACTTGTTTCACGGATTCGCGTACAACCCATATTAACTATGCACTTTCTGCTATTCCTCTTGTGACTGTCCCTGCCTCTTCTTTCTTTGCAGAGTATGATGCATTTTATTTTAGCCCAATCGATGCGTGCAAATACTGGGATAACACAACCCACACTTCTGCAATGGAGGCTGTTTTCAAAATTGAGTTTAGGGATCAATACTAAGTCGAAATGCTCCAAATTGCATGAATTCACCAAATTCAAGCCCTGGGCTTCCAAGCCCCTATCCTGACTGATTAACGCACTCTCAGATAGCTGTGCTTCCACCGTTCCTGCCTCTCAAAACAGGATGTTTTCGTCTAGTGTGTTTGGCTTTCCCTAAAGATCACTCGGGTTTGCTTGGAAAAACACGACCCCAAAACGTGTGGTGTGAAACTCTTGTCGATGGCTTCCGTACAGGTCTCCTCTCACATTCGCCTTGCGGACTGCCATCTCCCTTTATTTTCCTGGGACCGAACAGCAGCACCTAGCAGTGCCATGCTGGGTGCTCCGAAAACGTTTGCTCAGCTGAATAAATGCTTTATTGGTCAGGGAGCAGCCCTATCCTGTGCCACTACTTAGCTCCCACGATGTCTCCTTCGCCCAGAGCTGAGCTGCTTGGATTGCAGCACAGCGAGCTCTCTATTCTTTTCCGGCTGCGGCCATGGCTGCGGGGCGACTGGTGCCTAACCGGGTGTGTGTGGGGGGCGGGGGCGGGGCAGGAAAGGGCAGTGGTTGTCCCCTTGTTGCAAGAAATGTTTAAGGCCAGAGAGGTGTGTATGTGGGGGGTGGGAGGGATTCCAAAAGAGAATCAGAAGAGCTTGTTGCCCACAGATGTGTATGTATATAGTCTAAAAAGAATATATGGGAAACAACCCAAGTACCTAGGATGCCAGAGTGTCCCTGATTCCTTAATTCCTGCTGTCTGGATCTTCCTTCAGGGTAGATAACAGGAACAAGAAAGAAAAAGGTGGAGAGATAGTAGCAGGCAGTCTAGAGACCTTCCAGTAAGATGCAGTTATTCATCTAATCACTACCATCAACACGTTTGTGTTGGACCCTTTTTGCATGGAAAAGGCTCAGGAGTCAGTTGACTTAGACCCTAAAATATCACCAGGCTAGCAAAGGGCAGCTCTGCAAAGGCCTTCTCCAGCCCCAGTGCACGGAAGGAAGGGAGGGAAAAGAAAAAAAGAGAAACCATCTGAGTGGCAGCTTACTCTCCTCTTCCTCAAGCCACCAAAACAAACAAACAAACAAACAAACTCAGAATTCTGGAGGCTGGGAGAAGCACATGTAGGGCACAAGAGGTTGAAATGGAATTTCTATTGTTAGTGCTTGCCGTCTTTCAGATCAGTTTAAGTTGGCTCCAGGAAAAACACAATATTTGTGGTAAGTGATGAGCAGTAGAGAGGAAACACCCTGTGGAAGAGAGGCTGCACTGAGTGGAGGCAGCTGACCTCCTCCCCCTTTTCTGTGAAAGTTAGATATATAAGAGATCTGAAGGCTACCACTTGGTCAGTAGGCAGGGGTTTCAGTCTCTGCAAGGGCCTAGATTCTTGGATATTCAGGAATAAAGACACATTTTACATTCATTCTCTCATCTCTTTCTTTCCTCCCCCCGCCTCCCTTCAAATGAATACCCTGATTGTCAGTGGTGCAAATGTCTGAGATTCGTTTTCTTCCTCTATGTTGAGTCCGAATATGCAGACCAGTGGCTGGTTAAGCTTTCAGATGTCTAGTTATCCTATCCATTCAAAGTCAAACCTGCATGATACAGTGGGAATTGCCTTGAACAGGTTTATTTACCTTTCTCCCCTTTTCCCTATATCTTCTGTTTTCTCTCTCCTCCCACTCTCTCAGCTTTTCCTCTTCTTCCCTTCCCCCTACCTAACCCTTGCACCCAGGTGAAGGCTATGTTGGGAAATACCCATATTTAGTAATATTTGCTCCAGAAGTGGAAAGAGGGTAAGATCTGGACTTACACCAATGCTGAGAGAAGCAGTGTGGGAGCCTGCAGCGATCCTGAGCTTCCTTGCTGGGGTGAGGGGCCAGGGCTTTGCAGCCTCTTGCCCTGCATGTGCTGAGCTATTCTGGTTAGGCTATAAAAAACAGCATGTATCTCAAGACCAGGAGAGCTGCACTCCATAAACACATGGCTATGGTTCTAACATGGAGCACATTGCCAGATGCAAATGTAAAGAGATGCTTTTAATTTTGTTCCCAGTGTTATACATCATGTGGCAAATTGACCTTCAGGAAGCCAATTTTTATTTTTTCTGTTAATAATAAAGACTTTTAAAACAAACTTAAACATTTATGATTAAGAATTAAAAGGGTGCACATCATTACTACTTGAATGTTTCTTATCTGATTTTAAAAAGAGAGGTGGGATTTTTTTCCCCAGTTTCCTAAATAAGGAAGATTTTTAAGTGGAAGATCTTGGTTAACATTCAAATTGTTCAATTGTTTTGCTGCTCATGACTTTAAGAAAATAATAAAAATATTTTAATTCTTGTGTTTTTTATCCTTTTACATCTTTATGCACCATAAATTTAAAAGTAAATTAGGAAATTAGTTACACACTTCTGTCATCTCCTTTAAAGAAACTACCTCTGAAACATCTACTTTCTTTAATATAGCCAACATTTCTTATTATCTTATGTATTTCAGTCTGTGTTTGTAATTTAAGATTACTGTTAAACAGGAGAAAAACAACTTATTTTGTAGAACTTAAGTGGGAAAGAAATATAACTTATTTTGTAGACTTAAGGAGGTTACAAGTATTTCTAAAATTTTGTCCTTTCTGTGAGTCTCTAACTGGTTTATCTGAACAGGATCTGATCCTACCACACATGAAGGCACTACATATAATATCCTGACACAACAGAAGGATTTCTAGATGAATTGGAAGCATCCTGATTGTGAATTTCCTATCTTTTCCTGTTTTGAACCACTACTTTAGTGTATACTCCAAGATTGATTTTAACTGTGATCTCCTTCAAGAAAAAAAAAAGTGCAAAAAAATAATATTAAGAAAAAGAGAAGGCCGGGCATGGTGGCTCATGCTGTAATCCCAGCACTTTGGGAGGCCGAGGAGGTGGGAAGATCACTTGAGGTCAGGGGTTCGAGATCACCGTGGCCAACATGTTGAAACTCCATCTCTACTAAAAATACAAAAATTAGCCCAGCATGGTGGTGGGCGCCTGTAGTCCCAGCTCCCCGGGAGGCTGAGGCAGAAGAAACGCTTGAACCTGGGAGGCGGAGGTTGCAGTCAGCCGAGATCGTGCCACTGCACTCCAGCCTGGGCGACAGAGTGAGACTCTGTCTCAAAAAAAAAAAAAAAGAAAAAGAAAAAGAAAAAAAGAAAAGAAAAAGAGAAGCAGGAAGTCTTTTATAAATTCTTTTAGAGCCATTGATCCCAGTTACCTGCTATAATGTGAATGGAATCATTATGGTTGTTCCATTGACATGGATTCGTCATTCAGGATCCTGGCCAAAGGAAGAGCATGTCAATGTGTACAATTCTAGCCAAAGATAAGCCATTACAATGGAAATTGCGATGTGCAAAGTCTCATTGAAGCCAATGAAATTGAGTGTAATATCCATATAGCATTCTCCTCTGCTTGCTCCAGGATTTAGTAAGCAGCTCTGCATTGAAATGAGATTATGCATATAAAATGCCAATATAGAATACACTGCCCAATAAAACATTAGAAAAGCAACTTACAGCCCATATACGTGGGCTTTACTTAAATTTGAACTTCATGTGCAAAATAAACCACAGTGCCATCAGAACACTAAATCTACAAAATGTCCTCACTCTGGTTTTTCATGCTTCTTTCTGCATGATTCCCTCAGCCCCCCTCCTATCCAAACACAGTTCTTTTAAGGGCACTCTTCAAATCATCTAACAATTCCCAAAGGGTATTCCAGGAGTCTCTTAAAGTGTCTTTCTAAATTAAAAGGCTCTGAACAATTTAAGTGCATTTTTGAACCAAAAATATCAGAAAATATTTGGGCTTGCAAACCTATGGGTGTGTAACCAGAAGAAAGGGACAAAAGAGAAAACACCCCCGCAGTGGATTACAAGGTTATGGGACAGGTCACTAGGAAAGGGAAATAAAACTGAATGTTAGGTTGGGCTTGTAAATTATGCACCTTTCAGCGAAAGAGGTTTAAGGTCTCTTCACTGAAGGGTTTTTTCCCATCCATTTTGCTATTAATTCTTAACTCTTGGTAGGCAGTTCTTTAATGAGGTTGTTTGTGGCAGGTTAATTTTATCCAATCTTCTGAGCTCCTCATTTTCCCTTTTAAGTGCACTGTTGCCTACAGCTTTCAGCATTTTCTATAGCAGAAGAAAACAGAATAAATGTGAAGTTGTCTGGCTGGGCTGAGAATTAAAGGCGTTATGTGGACAGATAAACAGAGGACCTGGACAGATGAGAGTGGGAGGGTAGAAATTGGGCTGAGTTGAGGGCATGAGGGAGAGAATTCGGTCTTAGGAGAGCGATGACCCTAGGAGTGTAATATATTAAATATTGCAGCGATCGATTTCAATACCCCAAGTGGACACGGGAATAAAAATCCACCAAGAAGCTGAAGTGATTAGGAATGCTTTGTTGTGAGGAATGCTTTTTTGTGTATACTTTTACAAAATAGAAGAGACCTAGACAATCCAAGTGTAGGCCCTGGACTCCTCATTTGGGATATAACCCTAAAGGTTAGTCATATCTCAATGGTGCTTCTGCTTAGTGAAAAGATGAGCCTTTGTACCAAGGGGGATTAAATATCAACCACAATTATGGGCTGGTCACTCTAGGAGCTTTCCTCCCAAATCAGAGACGAGTACATTTTGGAGAGGCTGCCTCTTTCCTGTGTATTAGTCTTTGTTTCAGCACTGGGACAAAGCAGTTGCCTTGGCACAATTCTTCTTTCACTAAAATCCAGGGGAAAATGCACAATATGGTTTACAGAAGGTTGATTCACAATAGCAGGCCATAAAAACAGCCTTTGGTGCTACATAGGGGAGAATATTTTTGAAATGTCATTCTGGGGACAAAAGTATGAAACTGTGATCCATGCAGGGACAAATACCCACTACCACACATGATTTCATTAGTGATTTCAGAATTGGGTGGGATTTTCTGTTTTCTTTTCTTTTTTTTTTTGTTTTAACTGAATCCCGCTCTTAGACATTCATGCTATGAACTGTGTTCTCTCAGTCCAGGAATCTGTTTAGGGATTTGGGGTAGTCACTGTGGAAGCTGCTTGGAGCAGGGGGATTGTTTTCAGTCACAGCCTAATGGGCAAAGCCTGGGCTCTTCACACTGGGGACACCAAGTCGGCTGCTAGGGACACACTGTTGGATGCCTGCATGCAGCAGCGGCAGCTCCTGCAGCTGCCTCCTCCTTCAGTGTGGCTGCCACAAATCTGAGGAAGACATGCAGCATCATACAAAGGATTTCTTTAATGAGGATGAGTTCCTCAGAGTGACTGTAGGCTGTAGTTCTGCTCCGGCCTCTCTTTCCCTCTACTCCATCTTTTCCTACCTGTGATATCCTTCCTTATACACTAGCCTGGGGTTGGAGAAAGCAACAACCCCCATCCCCCAACACATACACACACAACCACTACTCTCTCTCTGATAACCCAGAGGCTGATTTCTATTTTACCCTGGTGGTTGAGTGAGGATGGACGGAGTCAGGCTAGAATTGTAGAGTTGGGCAAAAGCAAACATGTCTCTCTCTCTCTTTATACATATCTACACCTCCTCCCTTCTCTGCCATAGTCTTCTACTCTCATCACAATGATGACTTGCTCCCACTTGGGGTTTGGTTGTAAGTACTAGATGTATTTCTCTATGAGGATCTCCCTACCTGGGAATGGTCCATGCAGAAGGAGGAACCTTAAACCCATTTCTTGGGAATCTAATGTGGGCTGACCTTGGCTGGATTAAGGCTGAGATTGGTTATGCAACAAAGCACCTAGGTTCTCGCAGCTTGAATCTCCCTGGCTTTCTGTGGAGTGATGACTGGCTACAGGGAGGCTATTATGCCTTATAAAGCTATTTATCTCCCCAAAGCTACATGGCCTATTCCTCTCTTCAGGTTGGGGAGAGGGGTAGGTGGGTTCCAGTCAGGTGCAAGAGTAAAATTCACTCAAAAAAGTTACTTTGAGAAAGTATTAATAGTTATTGAAACCAGTTATCTCTCTTTTAGAGTGTGGGAAAGAATGAGTTATGGGGCAATTTGGATAAGAAAGGAATTGTTCCATTTTGCGCTGATCCCCTTTGGCCATCTTTTATTCTGCATCTCCCCTGTTCCTCTTCCTCCCCACCCCCATCCTCTTCTTCCCTGCTTCTTCTTCTGCCTTTCCTCCTCCTCTTCTTTATTTTAAATCATGTCAGAAGAACAAGCAGGTTGAAAGCACCAATGGGCTTACACTGTGAGGGCCTCTGCTGCAGCTGAAACAAGGCCTGGCTGTGTCTGGGCAGGTGGCACAGAGCGCAGAGATTCTTGTTCTTGTGTGACCGAGGGGTAATTTGGAGAGAAGGAATCTCCTTGGGGGAAGACATGTGGGTGGGGCCTCTCTGTCCCAGGTCACTGAGGCAGTTTCTAGGGGCAGTGCCTAAGCCGAAGGACCCTGTAGGCCTGCCCTGGTGTAGGGTACCTGTTGCTGGAAGCTGTGTGGGGAGCTTCTGGCCCCCTGGCCTATTGTAAGTCCTGGGGTTAGGTCGGACTCCCCCTGGGGCTGCTGGATTCACCTGTCATTACGCTCACTGCCCAGGGACCCTGACAAACCTCCACAATGTGGGGCTGAACAAGGGCGCTTAAGGTTCACTGATCTGTGTGTAGAACTTTGCAAAACTGCAAATAAGCGAGAAAATTTGGCTATTCTTGTGACGGGAGATACAAGTTTGCACTTAACATGGAAGCATGAGAAAAAGAAGGGGGAAAAACCCTTCTGGCCCAAAGCCCCACTGTAATCTCCAGAACAATTTCATTTCCTCTGCAGCACCCTGGCTACCCTCGCCCAGGCCTCGGAAAGGTCAGGGGGAGAAGGAGCTTAAAAGCAGGCACGGGGACGCAGAGGGGTGCCTAGGCCCTTGGCCAGGTAGCAGGTGAGGGCCGGCTGGGTGATGCAAGGGGCCAGGATGGAAGGCCGCAGGACGGGGGAGGGGCAGAGCCACGGCTTTTGGAAGGGCTTGGTGTTTTCTAGGGGGCTTTTTCTCAGGAATTTGCACGGTCCGCCTCTGGGGCGGCTTACTGGGGCTCTCCCCCGCCCCTGCTAGCAGAACAGGTCGCAGGGAGCTCAGGTTTCCGCCGAAGCCTCGCGCCGCCAGGCCGCCAGCACTCCGCCGGCCTCTGCCAACAGGCCTTTCCCCGCTTGCTGAGAAAGGGAAAAGCGCGCGCCCCGGGCCCTGCGGGCTGAGATCACGTTTGTGCCGAGCGACTCCGGTACTCCCGGGGAAGCCAAACTGCCCCCTAGCAGCTGCGTCAACCTCGCCCGGCTGCGCGGCCCGGACAGCGTGTTCCCCGGAAGGGGCTCCCGCAAGCCGCAGCCGAGGTCCCCAGTGGTTGCGCGGCTGCCGGGAACCCGCGGGTCGCAGAGAGAAGCAGGCCGTGGGAAGCATTACCTCTCCCCTCCAAAGGGGAACTTGGAACTTTTGAACCCTTTACTTTAAAGCGATTGATCATGCTCCACCAGAGAGCGGCTCCACCCCCTGTTCCCACCTCCGCCGCCTTCCCTTGTCACCTCGGCTCTAAGTGTGCGTGGAGGTCGCGCGGGGCGCGCGGGGTCGTGCATTTGGCGCTCTGTGCTGCCAACGCGAGCACCCAGTACCTGAGCGGCTGTCGCGATTTTGGAGGAATCCCCATCTGAGAGCCCAGAACTGGGACATTGATGCGTGCCTCTTTGCCCACAGCCCTCTAGGTGCAACACGCCAGCGACAATTTTTCCCAGGAAATCCGTCCCTGCTCCCCTGCCCCCCTCCAAGGATGTCCTCGCAGGAGCCGGGCTCCGCACTGGGAGGCTTCAGGGAACGGAGCACTGGGGCTCAAAGCCTCCACGAGTTAAGCTGATTATTAATTTGGGCTGGTGGGAGCCAGTAACACGCTCGACGCCTTTGGCTTTGGGAATTGTCCGGGAGCTGGGACGGAGGCAGGAATGACCCAGGGTTGCGACTGGGAAATGCGAGTTGCGGAGGCTCCCGGACGTAGCTGAGTGGGCTGGGTAGAACTCCCGGGGCAAAGGTTGGCTCTTCCTCGCCCCCAAATAAATTCCTAGTTAACTAGTTTAGACTAAACACATTAATAGTATTAAGTGGTGAAAATAGACAGGGTTGAACGTGGAGGCATGTCAACTGGACCCAGACCTGGTCATACTTCTCCTCTGGTGACAAATCAGGGTGCTTCCAACACGAAAATAGAAAATAGAAATGTAGCATTCAACTGGACGAATTAATTTTTGACGGATTTACGGTATGATTGTCTTTCAAGCAGTATTCATTGGTTCTTTCCATCCACAGTGCGGTCCAAAGACAGAAATATAAACAAACACTTTCTGCTTTGCGGAAACCCCTTAACAGTATCTCCCAAAGAAAGATCAAGACACTTTGTGAATTTTCCCCAGATAATGCCTCATATTCCGAATGACTGATCAGAGAACTCCGGTATTGTTAAATAAAATGAGAGGAAGGCGAGTGACGTGGGAGTCGAACAATGGCATTTCTGAATCTGTTTGCTTGATTGACATTTGGGAGCTTCATGACCCCAGAGAATAGGACTCATTACGGTGAATACACCAAAACATCAACCAAGATTAGAACTCTAGATCCTGTTTTAATCCCATTTCAGTCCAAATTATAGTGGGAAAATATAAAATCCAAGTGCAGAGAATCACTCTGTTATATATTGACCTAAAGTTTTAATTGTACTAAGGGGGAAATAAAAGTGGAAACCCTCCATACTTTCCAGAATTTTAGATAGAGCACTGACAGGGAAAATGCATGGATTTGGTAGCAGAGGTACTAAGAATATTTGTGTGGTATAAAACATGTCATACTTGGGAGACACTTTATTGGAAAAATAAGTAGAGAGTTTTTTGTATGTATGAGAAAAATATCGTAACCATTTCCACTTAAAAAGTGAAGATCATTCTGATGCCCCAAAATAACTGAGGCTAAGAAATAATTAGATACCTTAAAGCTACAGTCTAAATTTCCATGATTGTTTGGAAGACTTCTCTCCAACGCGGGAGGGGAATTTGTTTTTTAATGTCAAAGGTTGTGTTAGCATGTACATTTAACCCAGGAAATTGTGAGAACTCTCTTCAACTCAAGTTGGAAAAAGGGAATGTGTTTGAGCAAAGTCTATTTTTAACAACAGAAAAGTGTGAGTTAAAGTGGACTGTGTGTTAGGTTGGGAATATAATCCATGGCAATTTCACTATACAAGTATTTTTGATTCTTCAATGGAACTCATCCTCAAATTTTAGAAACTTGAAAAATTGAAGTCTTAAGTATTGTGTATTAAACTGAACCAAGAGATCACAGAAAGACAAACCTGTGGTAAAAGATGTTATAGTTATATTCCCATAGATTTAGTAGGAAAATCACAGCAAAGGAAATGCACCAGGAAGATATGAAATAGAGCAAATATGTTACAAATAATGAAATAGAAGGAGTTGCTGCACAATATAGCTTCACAATCTTATATTTTGAGGGGTAGGTTTTAATGAGAAGCCTCTGCATTGCATGGGAACTGGGAGTCATAAGAATTATTTATGCAGTAAGAAGGAACAAAAATTAATTATTAGGAGCTCAATAATCACCAAATAAACTCTGAGCTTGGAGGTTAAAAATAGACGGCTATCTTCATGTTCAATTATACAGTATCAATTACTAATACAACCGATGTTTCAGTGTCTCAGCGAGAACAGATACCATCTTCTAGGGAGATATCTTGGTATGAATTAATGACTGCTTTATTCTCATTATTCACAAGGAAAAATAGGGGTCGTGTCACATTAAAATTAAGATTATCTTAGTTTATCTGGGCTCTTAAACAAAGATCATTCAAAGTAATTATATTTTGAATTAATCGAGGTAGGCAATTTATCTCGTTATTTTTTTTGTTGTTGTTCAAAGACAGGAAAATAAAGATCAGAAATAAGCAAAGTTTCATTTTGAAGATAGAAAGAACCAAACAAACATGTCTTGACTTTTGCAATATTTCCCTTGCTAAAGGGGGAATGAGGGAACTGTAAAAGACGTGACTTTGCAAAGTCAAGTCCTTTTTAAAAGACTCGGATCGAAATTCTTGCTATGCAACAAGGATTCAAGTTTGATTAATTTTCTGCAAGCGACGTGACAGCGGTGTTTTAAAAGATTAATTAAAATTGAAGTGATATGGAGCAGGAATTCAACCTGCAGAGGCGTCCCTGGCGCCTTGGGGGGCTTTGCAAGCTAGTCCCAAGCCCGAACTGCGGGCTTTCCCGAGCCTGGGACGCAACTCCCCGTCTCCTGGAGAGGAACGCGGAATTTGGCAGGGCGCCCGCCTGGCCGCCTGGCATCCTGAGCTGGCCGCCAGCTCTCGGGGGGTGGGGACGGGGTGTGTCCTGGGGAACCCGCTGCCGAGAGAACAGCTAGCGCAGCTCGCGACCAGCCAGTGAGGACCAGGGTCACGCCGAGAGGCCGGAGGGGGCTCCAGGCAGCCTGGAGCTGACGGCGCGGGGCTGCGTCCTCTTCACCTGGGTGTGGGGGGTGGGGGCACGTACTTTGTGACCAGGATGGTGCCGAGCCCCCTCTACGGCGGGAGCTTGCAGGGGTGCGGGGGTGTGAGTGGCGCTCCGCGGACTCGTGTCCACAGTACAGAGGACATGCAGGGTTCGGCCGGGGGGCGGCTGCACCGGGGCCTGCCTCGCGGACCTGGACTCGGACTCCGGGCGGCCCTGCCTGGTGCCATTGCCTCAGCCAAGTCTCCCACCTCTCTGCTCGGTTTCCCGCCCCACCTTTCCCCTACTCCCGCATCCCTGTCCCCTCGCTTCCCTCCGCTATGCCTCCATCAGAGTAAGAAACGAAGCTGAACGCATTGGTAACTGTGCTCAAGAAGATACAATCGCGGGAGCCCTCAGGGTGGCGCACGGCGGAGAGGCGACGCGGGTGGCGCTGCAGAGGGTACGGTGGGGGGCGGGGAAGAGGGGGGCGTTCGTATGCAATTAGCCTCCCCAGGGCGCGGACCACGGTGTTCCCTTCTCTCCAGCTGGGGGTCTCGGGTCCTGGCGCTGAGAGGCCTCACCTTGACTTGCTGCCCGGGCCGTGCACCCGTGGGCCCCAGGGCGACGCGGCGGGGGCGGCCCTAGCGACCTGCGGCGGCGCCGGGAAAGCCCTGCCTCTGCAGCGGGTCCCAGGGGTCGGGGCCTGGAAGGGTCCCTGGGAATGCTACGCGCCGAGAAGGCTCTGTGGTTTCTCCTCCCCCACACGTCTCCCTCTCCTCCTCTCTTCCCGGGGACCTCAGAGGTGGCGGGGAGGTGGGAAGGGAGGCGGGCTTGCAGACCGTGCAGGCTGGGGAGCCGGAGCTCGGGAGCTGGGGGAGTCCGAGTGAGAACGGAAGCGCGTGGACGCGATGGAAGGGGCCGGGGGAAAGGGGGACAGCACTGGGGAGGGCTGGGGTGCGGGGCAGGCGACAGTCCCTTCCCCTCCGAATGGCGCGGGGGACCTCTTCCCCGGGGAACCCCCACCCAGCCGTTCCCAACCTCGAGAACAAAGGGTCTGGGAAGCACGGTCGGGGTCGGAGAGCGGAGGTGGAGGGAGGCAGGAAGGCAGGCGGTGGGGGCAGGGGAGGGCGCCTCCCCACGTTTCCTCTCGCGGCCGAATGATGGAAAGCTCCCTCCAGCAAACGCCTCACTGAGGCCGCTTCTAAATCCGGGAGGGCTCGGGTTCCTTACCTAACGGCTGCATTTCGCTCCCTTCCTCCCCCAGCGTCCCCACCCCCTCTGGGGACCGGGGCCCTGGAGCTGCCAGGCCCGCTGCACGCGGCGGTGCGGGAGGAACCACGGGACAGCAGCGCCCCCTGCAGGTGCCGGGCGCCTCCGCAGCCGCTGCGCGGACCCAGCTCTTAAGGTGGCACCACCGGGTTCCCAGCCCGCGCGCAGCCCGCAGCCCTGGCTCCATCCGCCGCATGTCTCCCTCGAGTAGCGGGCCTGCTCCGGAACGGCCGGAGTGTGCTGATGGCTGCTGCTATCTGCTTGATCCCTTCACCCTACCTCTCATCCAGGACTTCTTCCGCGGATGCCCAGCTAGCGATTTCGACAGGCGAGATTGAAAATTCCGGGCGAGTATATGGGGATGAGTAAGTCCTGCTTCAGAGAGGAACGACCAGAATGACATTTCTTTAAGCCTAAATCAAACTTTTATTTTCGTTTATAAAAAGCAGAAGGCCAGCAGGAAAGGGTCGCGGAGGATTGGCACGTCCACAACCGTAGGACTCTTGGATCCAAGTTTTTAGGGTAAGACTGGGCGGTCCGGGGTTCTCTTTCGGTGCTCACATCCCACAAACTCGTGGGCAGGTGCGGTGCTAGAGGCCGGGGGCAGCGGCGGACGCGCAGGGTAACCTTGTCTCTCGCACCTCCCGAGCCCCCAGCAGCAGCCCACTCTCGTCCGAATGCTTTATTTGGTGATACCAGGGAACGTGGAGAAGATGGAAGTTCAGTTTTTCTTTTTTCTTTATTTTAAATATTTTTCTTAACTAAATGGTATGTTTATGTGAACCCATCATCTCTTGGAATTAAGTGTCCTCAGCGAACTCCAGATTCCTAGGGGAAATCTACGTGCCCAGAGCAGGAAACGCACAAGTCAATTCAGGTTCCGGTGCCATCCGCAGTAAATTCCCTTCCTTTTGCTCCAAGTTCCTCCTCTGCGTCCAGGAGAGGGACCCCCGGGACTCCCGCACACCCAGGACCGGGAGCGGCGGAGCAGAGGGCGGGTGCGAGGGCGCGAGGGAAGGGAGGCGGCCTGCGGACCTGGGGCGCGCAGTTTCCCGGCACCGTGGGAACCTCCAACCCCGGGGCGCGCGGCCTAGGCTCCGCCCTGCCAGGCCTGGGGCCGAGCGGCCCACCCAGTGGGTCCTGCCCTGGGGAAGCCGAGTCCGCGCGCGGGTCGGGCCGCGGCGAGGGAAGCTCGCCTGGGCAAGTGCCGCGCGGGGTCAGACCCACCCCAGGGGTTGCAAACCGCAAGCGAAAGTCGAGAGGGGCTGGAGCTTTTCCTCTAATCCGTTTTACACTGTGAAAACCGCAGGCCTGTCGCCTGGGCGGCCACTTGTAAATTGGGAAGCAAATATACGAAAAACCAAAACAAACGTACGAGCTGACTTTTCCCAGCTAAGTTTCCCCTCAATAAAAAGCCCGCTTTCTGGGAAAGAGAGAAACTGATCCGCGCTCACGATTGCTTTCTTGGAGATCCTGGGGGCACCAGGGCGCGCAGGAGGCGCGGCAACAACCCCAGCGCGCATGGGGCAGCCTGGACTGTGCCCCTCTTAAACCACGCTCCTTCCCAGTCTTCTCCGTGCTTCGCTCTCCACTGGGGTCCCGCCTCTCCACGGGTCACGCCGAGGCCGTATGCTGCTTGCAAGGGCTCTGCGCTTTCTCGTTCGGCGGGAAAGGCACATGTTGGCGCTCGATGTTGGGGCTCAGGGTGTGGTTGATTTGTCTGCTGATCTAGGTTTCTTCCCAGCACCGGGCAGGAAGTGTAGGGGTTTGGGTCGCCAGTCCAGGGACTCGGGAAACCTCCAGGCCAACCAGAAGAAACACTTGCAGACACCTTTCTAATGTCACAGTTTTCCCCCGGGGAAAAAGCAGAAGTTGCTGGGCACATCACCCAGCACCCGCGCAAACTCTCCACTTACCTCGCGCCCTGCTAGTGGGTGCTGGGGGCCCTCCGGGAACCCCTAGATGAGCAAGCAAAGTCGCAAGAAGTGGGGTGGGGAACGCTCACCCGATAAACCATGCACCAGACTTAATCAGCCTGTAATGCTTACTCTAAATCTAGGCCCATCTAGGCCAGGTGGGCTGAGTCTTGGGATAGTGGGTGTCTCCTTCCTATGTTGATACATTAAGGACTCCATGTGGACAATTATTTTTAGTCAAATTTGTGGTCCTGGAGATAAAAAGAGGAAAAGAAGAGAGAAGAAAGACAGAAGAGCTTTATTGTTTTTATATTAAAACAAAAGAACCTATAAAAAATTGCTTGGTTAAATTGTGGAGAGGAAGGGAGGGAAGGAAAGATGAAGGCTTTTCTTCTTTGTTCTTTAAAAGTCCAAGCACTTTCTTTCAGAATCAAAATGTAGAGAGGCAGTCAGTCTTGGAGCATGCTTTTGCATTTTAGGATACTACTCATTAATTAAGTTTTAAAGCATTCACTGGGCTGAGCACAGTTTTAAAAAGGTTCTGTCTCACCCAGATCCTCTTTGAAGCTCAACTCATTTTGATTGAAAGAGATTTGAGACAAGAATTTCAGAAGAGAAAAACGTGTGTTACACCTGGACATATATACACATCTAACAGGGATTGTATTCCTTCTAGTCTAAGACAAGAGATTCTATGGTAAATTATTTAAAAAAAATTAGTTTTTTTTCTAGCATTGTATTGTCATCAGAAAGAAGAGTGCTGAATTCTCTGTTTCTCCATTTGCCAATAATGAATCTCCTAGGAGAGATAACTTTTTGCAATTGTGCCCCCCACCCATTTTCTCTCTGGCTTGCTTTATTTCTCACATATGAATACACACACAGGAGATACATCATGCGCAAATTTTTTCTTAATGTGTAATCTGTAAATCTAGGCCCATTTAGGTTTTCATTGAAGTTGGGAAACTGTTGAGGACTTACTTTCGTTCTTCACCGTGCATGCACTTTGCCAAGGATCTTTGGTAACCAATAAAACGATCATGTTCACTCTGAATGTATTTCTTTGTGATTAAATGGAAAAGAGTATTCATGAACTGCTTAAACAGTATTTTTATACCAAAACATCAATGCATAATGAAAAATGAGCTATAGTTGTTCCAAATGTTCAGAATAGCAGCTTCGCATTTACAGTCATATTTTGGCAAAACTATTTCATATTAATTGAAAATGATACAACAGTGCATGCATTCTGTGGAGGGATGCTTATTCACTTAGCTGCACCATGAAAAATTTAAACTATCTGGTTCAAATGACCTGCAATGCCTACTGAAGGAGGGGTTGGGAAATTAGGAACTATGGAATTATTTGTGTGTTTTTTTGGCCTTTTCATGAAGCTTGAATTAAATCTAGTTTTTGTGAAAAATAAAACTAAAGCAATATAAGAATCCCTTAAGTTGGTCTTATAAAATCATATGGTTTTTTTTTTTTTTTTTTGAGATGGAATTTCACTCTGTCACCCAGGCTGGAGTGCAGTGGCACAATCTTGGCTCACTGCAACCTCTGCCTCCTGGGTTCAAGGGATTCTTCTGTCTCAGCTTCCTGAGTAGCTGGGACTACAGGCGCTCGCCACCACACCCGGCTAATTTTTTTGTGTTTTTAGTAGAGACTGGTTTTCACCATATTGGCCAGGCTGGTCTTGAACTCCTGATCTCGTGATCCGCCCGCCTTGGCTTCCCAAAGTACTAGGATTACAGGTGTACGCCACCGCGCCCAGCTATATGTGATTATTATAAAAAATCTGTACCTTAAAGATATGTTAGTGAAACTAGATGGATACAAATATAACTATTACCTTTTCTTTTTCCCAGTGATTTTTCTCTCTCAAATGTAAGATATGTAGGACTCCAGAACATGCACTGTAATTTGTTCTGATAATAGGAAAACCAATGCTGGTTTTCTCAGTGTCATAGTTATCAAGGGGCAATGCCAAAATCATTAGATAAGCATCATCCTTTCTATTACATTATTGTCTACATGAAATTTCATCTTAGAAAATATGCAAGAATATTATATTTGTTTCCAAAGCTTGAAAATGCAATAGAATTTGAAGTACTGAAAATATGATTCCTGGTTGACAACATCTTAGAAGTTGCAGAGGTGTCTTTTTTTGAGACGACTTTAATAATGACTGACTTTAATAATGTGACAAAGCAAGGGAGGATTTCAATAGCAAGCAAGATGTGATGAATGGGCATGAGGAACAATGAAGCTATTGACAAAATATACTAACTTTTAGAATTCTATCTAAATTATTTTTTTTCCAGTGCAGAGGAAGACACCCAAGTGTATCAATGTTCATCAGATGCAGGGTCATAAAAATGTGAGTGACAGTTAATGGCCTGTGACTGTAATATGATTGTTAGTGTAGGTGAGTGAATACATTGGTTCCTGTTTAAAGAAGGTCAGTGGTCCACAGTCAAGGTAAGTGAAGTTTGCAGAAAATTGAGGCCCTGAAAGGAAAAGGCTAAAACAAACAAACAAAAACAAAAAAACCCACCACCACCACCAACAGAATAACTGCACATGACTAGTATTTTAAAATAATAATAAAACAATTTCAGTAATTAAGAAATCATTTGTTTTCTGTTTTAGATTTGACTTGAGTCAGTTGTTCCCGCTAGCTATTTAGATGAAATATGTGGAATATCGCTTAATAGGCAGAAGCGCTGATACAATTTCCTCTTAAAGGATCTGATTCCTGGCATCCAAAGGCAACTGGAATTCAAGTTAGTATTAGAACTTGAATTTGTTCTGCCAGAGTGAAAATTGGTTCCATTAGGCCTCAGTCACAGAATTCTTACAGACCTGGCTAGAGCTGTAGATATGATACATCCAACTAGCTGAAAATCATAGTCTTAAGTAATGCTGCGTGTGCTTTGGAAAACCATGCAGGAGGTTTTAATTTTTTTTTTTTTTAATGAAAGTTTCCTAATTTTATAGTTGTCATAAATCTGGAACAAGTCTAGTTAAGGTCATCAAGGCAAGTGAAAATCTAATGAGCAGCCTTTGGAAATAACATGATGAGAATAATTTAAATGTGAAATATTAAATTGTGGCAATGTTTAGCAAGGATTCTTTCCTTAACATTTTTCTTATTCATTTGCCCATACTTCCCTCTCTTTGCAGATTTATAGTGCTCTTGGGGAGGCTCCTGGAAGAAGTGATATATCAGACAGACATACTATTCAAAAGCTTAAAACTTAGCATCTGACTATGTAAGTAAAAATAGAAAATGACCACAAAAAAGCAAAATCAACTTTACTTAGGTGAACAATTCTGCCCAACATATTAAGGAGAATGGGAAAAATACACATGTCATCTAAAAGTTCGTAATTTATTTTATACAGGAGGATTTCAAATAAATTTGATTCATAATACACATATACATTTATGTACATCAACATAATGACCTTCCATAAATTAAGTAAATTGTTTGGAAATCAATCAGTGTATTGACTGTGGTATGTTCTTTATATGAAAATATTCAATAGCTTCATGAAATAATTGATTGCACATTTTAAGAATTTTAAAATTTCTGGGTAGGGCACACTGGCTCATGCCTGTTATCCCAGCACTTTGGGAGGCTAAGGCAAGAGAATTGCTTAAGCCCAGGAGTTTGAGGCTGCAGTGAGCTATGATTGTGCCACTATACTCCAGCCTGGGCTACAGAGCAAAACATAGTATCTTAAAAAACAAAAAGGTAAAATTTCTAGTGAGAAACAGAAAAAATTTCTAGTGAGACATAGAATATTTGACTCAATTGAAAAATTAAAATAAATTTAAATTCTCCATAATTTTTCATAGAAGTATGTTTTCTATTTTCCTTTTCAACGGAAAATTCGTCAACTTACTATTTTGGTGTCAATTTTCCTTGTATGTGTTTTATTTCCTTGTGAGCAAATGTTACTAGCTAAGTTAATAGTAGCAGATACAGCAATCATAAAATCTCAGAGGTAATGTTTTGGCATAGGCAGTAATTCAAATTAGAACTATTTATGGATAATTCAGAAAGCTTACTTACTTTAGTTAATTCTTTTCTTATTCTGTATTCATCTTGTTGCACCAGATTTTTAGCTTCTTTTTGTCTACAACATAAGATCTCAGTATTTTTAGGATGTAAAATAAATGCTCTCTTTAACAATTTTTGTAACTTGGAACTTAAACGTAGCCTATTCAAGTTATTTAATAAACAGTTAAAAGTAGATGAAGGAAACAGTTTAGGTGGGGCATGCCTGTAAACCTAGCACTTAGGAGGCAGAGTCAGGAGGATTGCTTGAGCCCAGGAGTTTGAAACCAGCCTAGGCAACACAGGGAAACCCTCATCTCTACAAAAAATTAAAAAATATATATATTAGCCAGGCGTGGTGGTGCACGCTTGTGGTCCCAGCTATTCACAAGGCTGAGGTGGGAGGATACCTTGAGCCCAGGTGGCTGAGGCTGTGCTGTAGTGAGCCGTGATCACGCCACTGCACTCAAGCCAGCCTGGATGACAGACTGAGACCCTGTTTGTCTCCAAAGAAAAAAAAAAAAGGAAGCAGTTTGATTTTTTTTTGCTGATTAAACCAAAAATGGAAGACTGTTTTTCAGAATGAATTTAGGTAGTTTTTAGTTGTTATAAAATATCTGCTGGCTCCCAAAATCATTGAGTAACAACAACAAAAAAAGCCCCATGAAAAGTTAATGCCCACCCAGCCACTTAAAAGTAGTTCTGTAGACTTTACCAGCAGCTGCTTGTCAGAGTCCAGCGCTTACCATTTTTTTTTTTCCCTGCTCGATTCAAAGGAGATTGCTTTACCCTCTGGGAGTCTTGCTCTTCCCAACAAACGTGGGAAAAAAATGCAATAGGCAGTTCCAGGAGTGTTGCCTTTGACAGCATGTCTCAGGGGACTTAATATTCTAGGTGGCAAGTGGCCAAAATAAGTAGGAAACTTAGGTACAAGACTGAGGAAAGTACTGCCATAGCAAACTAGAAAGAGGGAAAGAAAGTTTCTGTATTAAAAAGAACGGAAAATTATATGGCTGATGATGAGTGAGAATTATGCCTGGTGTGTGTATGTGTAAAGAAAAGGATAAACTTTTGGAGATGTTTATAACAACCTTATAATTTGCGAGAAGCTTTGTTTTTTTGTTTTGTTTTGTTTTTGCAACAAGGTCTCACGGTCACCCAGGCTGCAGTATGATGTTGTGGTCATAGCTCATTGTAACTCTGAACTCCTGGGTTCAAATGATCCTCTTGTCTCAGCCTCTGGGGTGGCTAGAACTACAGGTATGAGCCACCACACCTAGTTAATTTTTAAAAATTTACAGCGATGGGGTCTCACTATTTTGCCCAGGCTGATCTTGAATTCCTGTCTTCAAGTGATACTCCTACCTCCCAAATGATGAGTATCCCAAGTGATACTCAGCCTCCCAAAGTGCTGGGATTACAAGCATAAACCACAATGCCTGGCCCTGTTTATTTGAAAACTGCTTTCCTTAATGCTTTAGAAATCAAAGTTGTATCATTAATTATACTTACATTTGTCTGAACTCTAAAAATTATATAATGCCCAATAATTGTTTTAGCCACCACAAGTTCCTCCACTTCCAGAATGCATAGCCCTTTGCAATGTGACTTTGCCACTTCTCCCACCCAGAAGTGGAATCTTCTCCATCCCTTGGAATGTGGCCTGGTCTTGCCAGTTGCTTTGGCTTATGGGATATTGCGGAAGCATGTTGTACAGGTTCTGGAATCTAGACCCCAAGGAGCTTTTGCAGCTTCCATCTTTGTCCTCTAGAAACACCATGCCACAAAGAAGCTTGGGATGAAGGATCATGAGGTGAGAGGAGTCCAGCACCTAGCACACCCACTGGGAGCTACATGCATGAGACCCCGCCCAATCAGCAGAACCATACAGCCAACAGAATCATGAGAAATAAGTCGTTGTTGTTCTAAGCCACTAAGCTTTGGAGTGGATTGTTACACATCAATAGGTATCCATCCTTGCAACTACTACAATCATCTAAAGTTGAGAAAGGCTGGGCCCGGTGGCTCACTCCTGTAATCCCAGCACTTTGGGAGGCTTAGGCAGGCAGATCACTTGAGGTCAGGAGTTCGAGACCAGCCAACATGATGAAACCCTGTCTTTACTAAAAATACAAAAACTAGCCAAGTGTGGTGGCTTGTGCCCGTAATCCCAGTTACTCAGGAGGCTGAGGTGGGAGAATCGCTTGAACCTAGGAGGTGAAGGTTGCAGAGTGCCGAGATTATTGTGCCACTGCACTCCAGCCTCAAAAAAAAAAAAAAAAAAAAAAAACAATGTTGAGAGAGATTTTGTTGATATAGCAAGAGTATAAATTGTGCCGGGCACGGTGGCTCATGCCTGTAATCCCAGCACTTTGGGAGACTGAAGCAGGAGGATCACTTGAGGTCAGGAGTTCAAGATCAGCCTGGCCAACTTGGTGAAACCCTGTCTCTACTAAAAATACAAAAATTAGCTGGGCATAGTGGCACATGCCTGTAATCCCAGCACTTTCGGAGACTGAAGCAGGAGGATCACTTGAGGTCAGGAGTTCGAGACCATTCTGGCCAACATGGTGAAACCCTATCTCTACTAAAAATACAAAAATTAGCTGGGCATAGTGGCACATGCCCAGCTACTCGGGAGGCTGAGATAGGAGGATCGCTTGAACCTGAGAGGTGGAGGTTGTGGTGAGCTGAGATCACACCATTGCACTCCAGCCTGGGCAACAAGAGCAAAACTCTGTCTTAAAAAAAAAAAAAAAGTATAAATTGGGACCAAACTAAACAGCTTCAGTTAAGATCCTGTTAGCATATGTGAAGCTACCACAAGCCGAAGTTTATTATCTGTGATTGTTATTGTGACATGAGATTTTCTTTTTTTTAAATTTCTTTCTTTCTTTCTTTCTTTTTTTGAGATGGAGCCTTGCTCTGTTGCCAGGCTGGAGTGCAGTGGCTCAATCTCGGCTCACCACAAACTCTGCCTCCCGGGTCCAAGCGATTCTCCTGCCTTAGCCTCCTGAGTAGCTGGGATTACAGGCATGCGCTGCCATGCCTGGCTAATTTTGTATTTTTAGTAGAGATGGGTTTTCTCCATGTTGGTCAGGCTGGTCTCGAACTCCTGACCTGAGGTTATCCACCCACCTCAGCCTCCCAAAGTGCTGGAATTACAGGCATGAGCCACTGTGCCCGGACTTCATTCAACAATAATTTACTGAATGTTTTTTAAATTTCATTTTATGTGCCTGGCATTGTTCTAGGCATTGGAGATGCAGTTGTTAATAAACCCTTGAATCTCTGCTTTTGTGCGATATACATGCTGGTAGAGGGCTTCTGAGAGCAAATAAACAAATACACCAAATCAAATAGATATAAGTGCTGTGAAAAAAGAACAGTAATGTAATACGAATGCGGAAAGACGTGGAGGGTGCCTTAGAGTAGGTCAGGGAAGGCCTCTTGAGATAATGTTTGGCAGACATGTGTTTAAGTCCTAGTGCTGCCACCTTTTTTTTTTTTTCTCCCTGGAGACAGGATCCACTTTGTACCCAGGGTAGAGTGCAGTGACACAAATCACAGCTCACTGCAGCCTCAACCTCCAGGCTCAAGCAATCCTACTGCCTCAGCCTCCTGGTAGCTGGGACTACAGGCATGCACCACCATGCCCAGATAATTTTTGTATTTTTTGTAGGGATGGGGTTTTGCCATGTTGCTCAGGCTAGTCTTGAACCCCTGAGCTCAAGTGATCTGCCTGCATCGGCTTCCCAAATTTGGTATATAGGCATGGTATATAGTTGGTATTATAGGCATGAGCTGCTGTGCCCAGCGTACAACAATTTAAAAAAATTGCTATATACAAAGAGTCTTAGCCACATTCATAGTTGATGCATATCAAAAGATAGTGAATTTAGCTAGGAATGGTGGCATGCACCTGTAGTCCCAGCTACTTGGGAGACTGAAGTGGGAGGCTCACTTGAGCTCAGGAGTTTGAGACCAGCCTGGGCAACATAGCAAGGCCCCATCTCTACAAAAATTATTATTTACAAAAATTATTATTTACAAAAAGTGTATATATATCTCCACACCTGGTTTTTTTTTTTTTTTTTTTTTGAGACGGAGTCTCACTCTGTCCCTTAGGCTGGAGTGCAGTGGCGCTATCTCGGCTCACTGCAAGCTCCGCCTCCCTGGTTCACGCCATTCTCCTGCCTCAGCCTCCCAAGTAGCTGGGATTACAGGCGCCCGCCAACATGCCCGGCTAATTTTTTGTATTTTTAGTAGAGACAGGGTTTCACGGTGTTAGCCAGGATGGTCTCGATCTCCTGACCTCGTGATCCGCCCGTCTCGGCCTCCCAAAGTGCTGGGATTACAGGCGTGAGCCACCGCGCCCGGCCACACCTGGTAGTTTTACTTTTTTGTTTTCTAGACCTCTATATATTTACAGAAACTTCCATAGTAATGAACTACAGAAATGAGCTCTGAAAATACAGTCTTTTCTTTTTTTTTTTTTTTTTTTTTTTTTTTTTTTGAGGCAGGATTTCACACTGTCTCCCAGACTGCAGTGCAGTAGCGCAATCTCGGCTCACTGCAACTTCCTCCTCCCAGGCTCAAGCGATTCTTCTGCCTTCCGAGTAGCCGGGATTACAGGCGCGCACGACTACCACCCGGCTAATTTTTGTATTTTTAGTAGAGACAGGGTTTCATCATGTTGGCCAGGCTGGTCTCAAACTCCTGACCTCAAATGATCCACCTGCCTTGGTCTCCCAAAGTGCTGGGATCACAGGCGTGAGCCACTGCGCCTGGCCGAAAATACAGTCTTATAGGGTGGTTTTAGAGTTGTCAAAATGACTGGGAAATGTTACTGGCATTTAGTTGGTGAAGGTGAGGTTTGTTAAGTGTCCAGCAATGCACACAGGCAATCCTGCATAATCAAGGACTATCCAGCCAGGCGTGTTGGCTCACGCCTATAATCCCAGCACTTTGGGAGGCCGAGGTGGGTGGATCACCTGAGGTCGGGAGTTCAAGACCAGCCTAACCAACATGGAGAAACTCCATCTCCACTAAAAATACAAAATTAGTCGGGCGTGGTGGCGCATGCCTGTAATCCCAGCTACTCAGGAGGCTGAGGCAGGAGAATCACTTGAACCTGGGAGGCAGAGGTTGCCGAGATCATGCCATTGCACTCCAGCTTGGTCAACAAGAGCGAAACTCCATCTCAAAAAACAAAGAACTATCCAACCCAATTGCAATAGTGTCTCCACTGAAGAACACTGGAACCATGCCTGAGCTTGCCACACCATCAGGAAGAGGGAAGACCTAAAAGAAACTAATATTGGAAACAGATTGTGAGGACAGAAAGAATAAAAATTTAATAAAATTTTAAAAATTAAAAAAGAAATTAATATTTATTGAGTGCTTTATCTGTAGCAGGTGACAGAGTGAGGCCCTGTCTTAAAAAAATTTGTTGTAGGCTGGGCGCTGTGGCTTACGCTTGCAATCCCAGCACTTTGGGAGGCTGAGGTGGGTGGATCACTTGAGGCCAGGAGTTCCAGACCAGCCTGGCCAATATGGTGAAACCCCTTCTCTACTGAAAATGCAAAAATTAGCCCGGACTGGTGGTGTGTGGTTGCAGTCCCAGCTACTCAGGTGGCTGAGGCACAAGAATTGCTTGAACCTGGGAGGCAGAGGTTGCAGTTGGGGAACCGAGATCGCGCCACTGTACTCCAGCCTGGGCAACAGAGGGAGACCCTGTCTCAAAAAAAACTGTTGTAAAATATACATTACATTTACCATTTTAAGAATTTTTAAGTGTATAGTTCAATGGCATTAAATACATTCACACCGTTGTTCAACCATTACCACCATCCATCTCCAAAACACTTTCTATATTGCAAAACTGAAACTCTGTGTCCATTAATCAATAACTCTCTATTCTTTAATCCCCTCCTTCCCAGCCATTTCTGGCAACCACCATTCAACTTTCTGTTTCTATGTATTTGATTGCTCTAAATACCTCATAGGAGTGAAATTATACAGCATGTGTCCTTTGGTGACTGGCTTATTTCACTTAGCATAATGCCTTCAAGGTTTAATCCATGTAAAAAATGTCTTCCCTTTTAAGGCTGATTAATTTTCTATTGTATGTATATATCACCTTTTATGTATCCATCCTTCTGTTGATGGACACTCGAGTTGCATCCACCTTTTGACTACTGTGACCAGTGCTGCTAGGAACATGGGTATACAAATATCTGTTAGTGCTCCTGCTTTTGTATTTTTAATGTATATACCCAGAGGTGGAATTGCTGCATCATATGGTAATTCTATTATTATTATTATTTTTTTGAGGTGGAGTCTCGCTCTGTCATCCAGGCTGGAGTGCAGTGGCTCTCGGTTCACTACAACCTCCGCCTCCCGGGTTCAAATGATTCTCCTGCCTCAGCCTTCCAAGTAGCTAGCATTACAGGTGCACACCACCACACTCGGCTAATTTTTGTATTTTTAGTAGAGACAGAGTTTCACCATGTTGGCCAGGCTGGTCTTGAACTCCTGACCTCAGTTGATCCACCCTCGTTGGCTCCCCAAAGTGCTGGGATTACAGACATGAGCCACTGTGCCTGGCCCTTGGCTCTATTTTTAATTATTTTAGAAGCCACCGAATATGGCTATTCTTTTGTTGTTGTTGTTTTGTTTTGTTTTGTTTTTGAGACTCACTCAGGCTGGAGTGCATAGGCACGATCTTGGCTCACTGCAACCTCCCAGGTTCAATTGATTCTCCTGCCTCAGCTTCCTGCATAGCTGGGACTACAGGCATCTGCCACCACGCCCAGCTAATTTTCATATTTTTAGTAGAGGCAGGGTTTCACCACGTTGGCCAGGCTGGTCTCGAACTCCTTACCTCAAATAATCCACCCACCTCAGCCTCCCAAAGTGCTAGGATTACAGACTTGAGCCACCGCACTCGGCTGGAATATGGCCATTCTTAACACAAAGATCTGTGAGCTAAAGAGGCATATTAACTGCTCGCCACCCACCCAATATAAAATGGACACTCCTATTCAAAAGGGGAAGAACAGGAGGTCCATAGCAATCATTGGTTCATAGCAATTCTGAAATTCAATCGGTGCATGTTGCCAGATCTCCCTCCTGTAGGGGCCCAAAATGTTTCTTGATTAGGGCTGGTTCTGCACTGTGGGGATGGCCCTTATTCTACTGTTCTTTGAGGCTCTTGACTCTACCCTCAGAGATTTTGACTGTACTTAGTGAGATATCCTCTTTTCCAATGAAAAGGGCCAGGCTGGGCATTGTGGCTCAAACCTGTAATCCTAGCACTTTGGAAAGCTGAAGCAGGAGGATCACTTGAACCCAGGAGTTCAAGACCAGCCTGGGCAATATAGTGAGACCTCATTTCTAGTTAAAAAAATTTTTTTATTATGAATTTTTTTTTTTTTTTTTTGAGACGGAGTCTCACTCTGTCACCCAGGCTGGAGTGCAGTGGCCCAATCTTGGCTCACTGCAATCTCCGCCTCCTGGGTTCGTGCCATTCTCCTGCCTCAGCCTCCCAAGTAGCTGGGACTACAGGCCCCTGCCACCACGCCCGGCTGATTTTTTATGTTTGTAGTAGAGACGGGGTTTCACCATGTTAGCCAGGATGGTCTTGATCTCCTGACCTCGTAATCCGCCTGCCTGGGCCTCCCAAAGTGCTGGGATTACAGGCGTGAGCCACTGTGCCTGGCTGAATATTTAAAAAATAGAGATGGGGTCTCACTATGTTGTCCAGGCTGATCTTGAGCTCAAGTGATCCACCTGCCTTGGCCTCCCAAAGCGCTGGGATTAGAGATGTGAGCCCCCATGCCTGGCCAAAGAAATTTTTTTTAATTAAAAAAAGAAAAGAAAATGGCCTATGTTTGTAGCTGAGTAGATTCTTCAGGCTGCTTCCTACCCATAGAAACTTGGGGGCCTAGAGGTCTCCTTATAATCTGGTCAGTCTTACTCTATTTAAATTTATTATCATGGCTGGATGAAGTGGCTCATGCCTTAATTCCAGCATTTTGGGAGACTGAGGCAGGCAGATTGTTTCAGCCCAGAAGTTTGAGACCAGCCTGGGCAACACAGCAAAACCCTGTCTCTACAGAAAATACAAAAAACTAGCTGGGTGTGATGGTGTGCACCTGTGGTGCCAGCTACTCAGGAAGTTGAGGTGGGAGGATCACCTGAGCCTGGAAGGTTGAAGCTGCAGTGAGTCGTGATCATGCCACTGCACTCCAGCCTGGGTGACAGAGTGAGACTCTGTCTAAAATATATATATATATATATAGTTATTATTATTATTTTTTAGGCTAGTCAAGTGAAGCAGTGGGAGTGGAGAAGGAACAAACAAATCTATAACTAGTTGTAATCAATCAGTTGCAAATACGTCTGTACTCGGACCAGCTTCAATCTTTATTTATTTTAATAACAGGGGACAAAATCTTGCTGTGTCACCTAGGCTGGAGTGCAGTGGGGATGTCAGCTCACTGCAGCCTCAACCTCCTGGGTTCAAGGGATCCTCCCATCTCAGCCTCCCGAGTAGCTGGGACTACAGATGTGTGCTACCATGCCTGGCTAATTTTTTGATGTTTTGTAGAGAATGAGGTCTCACTATGTTGCTCAGGCTGTTGCTGAACTCCTGGGCTCAAGTGATCCTCCCACTTCAGCCTTCCAAAGTGCTGGGATTATAGGCGTGAGCCACAGTGTTGCCCAGCCTCAGTCTTTTCTTTTCTCTCTTTGTCTTTTTTTTTTTTTCCTCAAGACAGAGTTTCACTCTCATTGCCCAGGCTGGAGTGCAGTGGCATGATCTCGGCTCACTGCAACCTCCGCCTCCCAGATTCAAGTGATTCTTCTGCCTCAGACTTTGGAGTAACTGGGATTACAGGTGCACGGCATTATGACTGGCTAATTTTTGTATTTTTAGTAGAGACGAGGTTTTGCCATATTGGCCAAGCTAGTCTCAAATTCCTGACCTCAGGTAATCTGCCCACCTCGGCTTCCCAAAGTGTTGGGATTACAGGCGTGAGCCACTGCACTCAGCAAGTCTTTTCTTTCTGTAGAGAGAGGGTCTTACTATGGTACCAGGGTTGGTCACCAACTCTTGGCCTCAAGTGATCCTCCTGCCTTGGCCTCTTAAAGTGCTGGGATTGCAGGCATTAGCCACTACATCTGGCCCAGTCTCAGTATTTTTTAATCCAAGCAGATACAAATTCCTTAAAAAATTTTGTGGGCTTTCTATGTATCCAGTTTATGGTCCTCTCCATTAGATATAAGTCACATTCACAATTCTTTCTGAGACAGGCCCACTCTTTATACTTATTCATAACTGTTTGGGAATTAGTTCTCTTTGGGACCATATTTTTCAGATTCCTAGAAGTCCTTTTGTCTGGGAGCCCACTAGGCACAACCTTTAACTGTTTTTGAAATCTTAGCAAAGGGTTTTTCTTTTTTTTTTTTTGAAATGGAGTCTTGCTCTGTTGCCCAGGCTGGAATGCAGTGGTGCAATCTCAGCTCACTGCAACCTCTGCTTCCCAGGTTCAATCAATTCTCTGCCTCACCTTCCCGAGTACCTGGGATTACAGGCGCCCACCACCATGCCCGACTAATTTTTTTTGTATTTTTAGTAGAGACTGGGTTTCACCATCTTGGCCAGGCTGGTCTTGAACCCTGACCTCGTGATCCACCCACCTCGGCCTCCCAAAGTGCTGGGATTACAGGTGTGAGCCACCACGCCTGCCCAGCAAAGGTTTTTTTTTTGTTTTGTTTTGTTTTAATGTTTTGAGACAAAGTCTCACTCTTCCACCCAGGCTGGAGGGCAGTTGTGGGATCACGGCTCACAGCAGCCTCGGCCTCCTGGGCTCAAGTGATCCTCCCACCTCAGCCTCTCCAGTAGTTGGGACCACAGGTTTGTGCCACCACACCTGGCTAATTTTTGTGTTTTTTGTAGAGATGGGTTTTTGCTGTTGCCCAGGCTGATCTCAAACTCCTGGGTTCAGCCTCCCAAGGTGCTGAGATTACACACATGAGTCACTGCACCCCGCCAGCAAAGGGTCTCATAGAGCCCTAAGGCCATTCCTGACTCTGATAATCTTTTGCAGGCTGGATCAGCTGGAGATGCGAACAAGTTTTGCTTTCCAACAAAAGCGAGTCCTGCATGTTCTGTTTCCTCTAAATTTTGCTTGCTAGCCACATTTCCTTCTTTACCCTCAACTCTCTCATAGCACTTTATCACATGCGGCTGGGACTAACTGACTGGTGCTTTCATCATTCTGCTTGAAAAGATCCAAAAGTTCATTAGGCACATTTTCTGTCTTCCAAGTTGCCACGGGTGACAGTTTTGCCAATTTGTTTCACTGCTGTATAACACAAACCACCATTTCCAGTCTGCAGTAGCAGTTTTTCACCTCTTTCCCAACCTCTGCTAATGCTTCGTTAATGATTTTCCCAGTCTTTGCTAACAGTTTTCATGCTGCTTTTTCAACCTCTACCCATTGCCCCCTCCTGAAACCAAAGCCACATATTTTAGATTTGTTCAGGCTTCACTTCATGCCCGGTACCAATAATGATACCAATCAGGGTTCAGTCAAGGAAGCAGAGATGTCAAGGGTATTGTGTAAGTGGGGGACAGGGGGAAAAAAGAGCATTGCAGAGATAAGGGATTTATTTTAGAAATTGGAGACATAAGTCTGGGCAATATTGCAAGACTTCTCTACTAAAGAAAACAAAATTAGCTGGGTGTCGTGGGATGCACCTGTAGTCCTAAACTACTCAGGAGGCTGATGTGGGAGGATCGCTTGAACCCAGGAGTTGGAGGCTGCAGTGAGGTCTGATTGACAGACAGAGGAAAAAAAATTAGACACATTACACAAATGTAAGAGAAATGAGGGAAGTGAAATTTTGGGAGGGAGTTGAAGGGTCAAAAAGAGTCATCAACATCTGGGTGCAGTGGCTCATGCCTGTACTCCCAGCACTTTGGGAGGCCGAGGCAGGAGGATCACTTGAGGCCAGGAGTTGGAGACCAGCCTGGGCAACATAGTGAGAACCCGCCTCTAAAACAACAACAACAACAAACTAGCCAGGTGTGGGTGGCACATGCTTGTAGTCCCAGTTACTTGGGAGGCTGAGGTGGGAGAATCCCTTGAACCCAGGAGTTTGAGGTTGCAGTGAGCCATGATTGTACTGTCGCACTCCAGGCTGGGAGACAAAACAAAACCAACTCTAAAAAAAAAAAAAAAAAAAAAAAGTCATCATTCAATTGGCTGGAAGCATCAAAATGGGTAGACAAGTTGGGGCTGCAGAGAAATCTGAGAGGCCAAGCACCGTTCAGGCCCTGCAGTGGGACCTTACCGGGAGAGCTCACAGAAGGGTCTCTGGGAAGCTTTCACCTCCACGGGTCTGCACACGCACACTATACCCAGGTGGTTTACCTGGGAGGTTGAGCTGAATGCCGTGTGAAAGAGAGTGATGATCAGCTGGGGCCTTGTCAGGCACCTGGGAGTCTGTCCACACACGAGACCGTAGACCTGCTGAGGGCAATGACTGCTGCTTCACTTCTGCTTTCCAAAATTCACTCAAGTTCCTTTTTTGGTCAATTCTAACTTGGAACAGACCAAGAAAGGGATTTTGGGACTTGTCATTAATTACGTTGACAATAGCACAATCAATGCAGACTGCGTACATTTTCCCACGTCTCCTGGGAAAATGGTACCACTCTAAGGTCCATTGTGAGAGGCATAAAAGTTTTAGAAATCCGGGCCAGGTAAGGTGGCTCACACCTGTAATCTCTGGGAGGCCGAGGCAGGTGGATCACTTGAGGTTAGGAGTTTGAGACCAGCCTGGCCAACATGGTGAAACCCTGTCTCTACTAAAAATACAAAAAAATTAGCTGGGTGTGGTGGCAGGTGCCTGTAATCCCAGCTACTCAGTAGGCCGAGGCAAGGAGAATCGCTTGAACCTAGGAGGCAGAGGTTGCAGTGAGCTGAGATCGCGCCACTGCACTCCAGCCTGGGTGACAGAGCGAGACTCCATCTTAAAATAAAAAATAAAATAATAAAATAAAATAAGTTATAGAAATCCAGGCGTGTGTCGGGGGGGAGTGGAATAGAGAGGAGTGAAGGATAGCGCTGTTACGGTTTTGAATGATTTGTCCAGCTCTATTTTCTGCTGGAAAATCGAGTTCAGCCTGACTGTCTTTGGTGTCCGAGAATTATCTACGCTTGTGGTTTTCATTTTTTTTTTTTGAGATGGAGTCTCACTCTGTCGCCCAGGCTAGAGTGCAATGGCGAGATCTCATCTCACTGAAACCTCCACCTCCCAGGTTCCAGAGATTCTCCTGCCTCAGCCTCCTGAATAGCTGGGATTACAGGCATGTGCCACCATGCCCAGCTAATTTTTATATTTTTAGTAGAGACGGGAGTTTCACCATGTTGGCCAGGCTGGTCTTGAACTCCTGACCTCAGGTGATCCATCCGCCTTGGCCTCCCAAAGTGGTAGGATTACAGGCGTGAGCCACCGAACCTGGCTACATTTGTGGTTTTCAACATCTGATTTCACATTTACTTTTAGGCCCCCCATCATCTGTCTTGTATTCCTGCTACTCCATTAAAAGTGATCTTATTAAGAATACTAGCCAGAAACAGTGGCTCATGCTTGTAATCCCAGCATTTCAGCAGGCTGAGGTGGGAGGATTGCTTGAGCCCAGGTTGAGACCAGCCTGGGCAACATAGTGAGATCCCATCTCTCCAAAAAATAAAAAAGAAAATTAGCTGGGGGTGGTAGCATGCACCTGTAGGTAGTCCCAGCTACGTGGGAGGCTGAGGTGGGAGGATCCCTTGACTCTGGGAGGTCGAGGCTGCATGCAGTGAGCTGAGACTGTGCCCATGCATTCCACCCTGGGTGACAGAGGAAGACTCTGTTTCAATTAAAAAAAAATACTAATGACTGGATGCTAAATCCAGTTGGTAATTTTTGTATTTTAACTTATTTGATTTTTTTTGCAGGAATAGAGTGAGGAAAGTGTCAACTGTAACTGTTTCCTCCTTTATATTCTTTCTGAGGTTTCTTCTTTCAGGATTTCTTTTTTTTTGTTGTTTTTGAGATGGAGCCTCACTCTGTCGCCCAAGCTGGAGTGCAATGGCTCCATCTTGGCTCACTGCAACCTCCACCTCCCGGGTTCAAGCGATTCTCCTGCCTCAGCCTCCTGTGTAGCTGGGATTACAGGCATGTGCCACCATGCCTGGCTAATTTTTGTATTTATAGTAGAGATAGGGTTTCACTATGTTGGCCAGGCTGGTCTCGAACTCCTCACCTCAAGTGATCCGCCCACCTTGGCCTCCCAACGTGCTGAGATTACAGGCATGAGCCACTGTGCCTAGTCAAGACTTCTTTTATTCTGTCTGTCTCTTAAATATGTGTATGCAGGGCTCTCTTGTATCCACTGTTGTGTGGAGTTGGCTCCCAGCAGCTCATAAAAACTAATTGGGTGCATCTCTTCACAATTCTAGGCTCAGTGATGACAAGTTGGTAGCTTGAAGTTGACCACAGACATCAGCAAATGCTACAAATCAGGGCTCCTTTAGCTGGAGAGATGATTGTTAAACACTTAACTGTCCATCACTTCTTCCATTCCTGCTCTTCACAGCCTGCCTGGGTAATCCCCAGTTACAGTCTCAAGCACCATCCCTATACTGATGCCCATCACATCTTTCATCTCCTGTTAAGATCTGTCTTTAGGCCTAGTTTTCCAAATAACTCTGACATCACTTGGCTGTTCCCCAAGCATATTATATTTCCCCTTAAAACTGCTCTTTAAAAAAAAAATTCTTTGGCCAGGCACAGTGGCTCACGCCTGTAATCCCAGCACTTTGGGAGGCTAAGGTGGGCAGATCACAAGGTCAGGAGTTCAAGACCAGCCTGACCAACATGGTGAAACCTGTCTCTAGTAAAGATACAAAAATTAGCTGGGTGTGGTGGCATGCATCTGTAACCCCAGCTACTGAGGAGGCTAAGGCAGGAGAATCATTTGAACCCTGGAGGCGGAGGTTGTGGTGAGCCGAGATCGCGCCACAGCATTCCAGCCTGAGTGACAGGGCGAGACTCCATCTCAAAAAAAAAAAAATTATTTGTCTCAGTATACAACACCATTTTCCCCTGCTTGTTCACCCCTCATTGCCACACTCTTCATTCACACAATTTTTTTTAACAAGTTTATTTTTAGAGGTGGGGTCTTGCTATGTTGCCCAGGCTGGTCTCAAACTCCTGATCTCAAATGATCCTCCTACCCTGGTCTCCCAAAGTGCTGGAATGACAGGCTTGAGCTACTGTGTCTGACCTCCAATATGGTCTCTCTGCTTCAGCCCAAATGATCTTTCAGACGCTAAGATATGGTCACATCACTCCCTTGTTTAAAACCCTTGAATGGCTCTCCATGTGTGCCACGTAAACTAAACTGGATAAAAGCCCAGTTTAGTTTACAAGGTACACAGACTCTTTATGTTAGGGCCTTGTTTACTTTTTTAGTCTCACAGCTTATCATACCTTCCCCTGACATTTTTTACTCTAGTCACTTCCCACCAAGATCCTTCCCCTGTCACCTAGGCTGCAGTGCAGTGGTGTGATCTTGGCTCACTGCAACCTCCGCTTCCCAGGTTCAATCGATTCTCCTGCCTCAGCCTCCTGAATAGCTGGGATTACAGGCATGTGCCACCATGCCCGGCTAATTTTTGTAGTTTCAGTAGAGATGGGATTTCTCCATATTGGTCAGGTTGGTCTCGAACTCCTGACCTCAGTTAATCCACCCGCCTCAGCCTCCAAAAGTGCTGGGATTACAGGTGTGAGCCAACGCACCGGGCCTCACTCCCTCATTCTTTAATTCAGAAATCACTTCTGTGTGGCAGAGAAAATGCTATGTGTTCACCAAACCATTTCATTTCCTTCCTGGGATCCAGAAAACCTACATTACCCATTTCTCTTGCATCTTGGTGGGGCCATGTGGCTCGTTCTGAAGAACGGAATGTAAGCGAAAGTTGTGGGTCTGGCCAGGCACGGTGGCTCACGCCTATAATCCCAACACTTTGGGAGGCCAAGATGGGAGGATCACTTGAGGTCAGGAGTTCGAGACCAGCCTGACCAACATGGCAAAACCCCGCCTCTACTAAAAATACAAAAGTTAGCTGGGTGTGGTGGCACATGCCTGTAATCCCAGCTACTCCTGAGGCTGAGGCAGGAGAATCACTTGAACCCGGGAGGCAGAGGTTGAGCCATGATCGCGCCACTGCACTCCAGCCTTGGTGACAGAGCGAGACTCCATCTCAACAACAACAACAACGACAACAACAAAAAAAAAAAAAAAAAAAAAGAAAGAAAGAAAAGAAAATGAAATCTGCTGGTGCAGAACAAAAATATAAATATTTAATATTAATTAATTGTGTTAAATCATTGATATTTAGGATTCTTTGTTTTACCAGCTGGCAATAAATGTCCTGATTAATGTACTTCGGGAAGTTTTTTCTATATTTCCTTTAGACTTGGTTGGATACCTCTCTATCTGTTTCCGAAGCACTCTGTACTTATCCTTTTTTTTTTTTTGGTAGTGATGGGGTCTCACTATGTTGCTCAGGTTCGTCTTGAACTCCTGGGCTCAAGCGATCCTCTTGCCTCAGCCTTTTAAAGTGCTGTGAATACAGGCATGGGCTCCTGTGCCTCACCACAGAGTCTCTCTTTTAAAACTGTCCATCACCCTCCAATTATTCCAGGATAATGGGAGCTTATTCAGTTCAAAGTGATCAGGTCTGCTCTCAAACATGAAGTAGCAAAAAAGCTACAGAATTAAATAGTTCCTCAGTGGGCTCTGGTTTAGGGTTGCTGCTTTTTTTTTTTTTTGAGATGGAGTCTCACTCTTGCCTGGGCTGGAGTGCAGTGGCATGATCTCGGCTCACTGCAACCTCCGGCTCCTTGGTTCAAGTGATTCTCCTGCCTCAGCCTCCTGAGTAGCTGGGATTACAGCCATGCACCACTTATGCCTAACTAATTTTTGTATTTTTAGTAAAGATGGGGTTTCCCATGTTGGTCAGGCTGGTCTCGAACTCCTGACCTCGCAATCCACCCACCTTGGTCTCCCAAAGTGCTGGGATTACAGGTGTGAGGCACCACGCCCGGCTGGGTTGCTGCTTCTTATATCATCACCTGGTGGTTATCATTGCTGAAGGGTGATTGAGCCCAGGCCCGGCCCCACTGCTGGAATGATGCTACTGCTATTTCAGAGATTCAGATCTCTGCAGATACCCACATACGGGTTCCCAGAGAATCTCTCTTCTAGTTCACATTCATGTTCAGTCATTATTCCCAAGATAGAACTACTGGGACAAAGTAGCTGGATCCAGAGATCCAGAGAGGTTTGCCATCCTCAATTTCACACTCTGCAGGAGCGATTCCTCCTGTATGGCCTTCTAGGCCCTGGTCACCTGTGCAGAATTCTTCTCTGTCTCATGGTGAGTTTATCCCTTTGAAGCCTTTGATGTCCTTTGTTTCCACCAGTTCTCAAGCCTTCTGAGTGGTTGCAAGGACATTGAATCTCAATGAGAAGTGTCCAGAGTTTGTTTGCTTTCTTCCCAGGATGCTTCTTGGTCCCCATGCAGATTTACTCCTAGTGACTACCTCTGTACACCAAGCTTCGAGGGACAGACTTTGTCAGGTCACCAAAGGTCCTCTTATCCCTTCTCCCAGAGCAGTAGGTGCCTGTTCATCATATATTTACATAACCAAGGAAGGCCAGTCATCGATTTTCCCTGAACAAAAAGCAGATACATTCTAAAATGATTTTTTCTGTTCAGTGAAACCAACAGTTCTTAAACTTTTTGGTCTCAGCATCTCATTTCTACTCTTAAAAAAAACAAGCTTTGATTTTGTGAGTTCTATTTATCGATGTTTACTATATTAGAAATTAGAGAAACTTTAAAAATATATAATCATTAATTCATTTTAAAATAACAAAAACCCTATACATGTTAGCACAAATGACATGTATTTTATAAAAATAACTATTTATTCCAAAACAAAAAGAATTTAGTGAGAAGAATGAAGTTTCACATTTTTGCAAATTTCTTTTAATATTTGGTCTAATAAAAGACACCTGGGGCCGGGCACGGTGGCTCACGCCTGTAATCCCAGCACTTTGGGAGGCCAAGGCGGGCGGATTACCTGAGGTCGGGAGTTCGAGACCAGCCTGACCAACATGGAGAAACCCCGTCTCTACTAAAAATACAAAATTAGCCGGGTGTGGTGGTACATGCCTGTAATCCCAGCTACTAGGGAGGCTGAGGCAGGAGAATCGCTTGAACCTGGGAGGCAGAGGTTGCGGTGAGCTGAGATCGCACCATTGCACTCCAGCCTGGGCAACAAGAGCAAAACTCCATCTCAAAAAAAAAAAAAAAAAGACACTTGGCTCTCATAGTTGCTTTTGCAATCAATCTGTTGCAATGTTATTTTGGTTGAAGTAGTTGAAGAAAATTCCGCCTTACATAGACATAAAGCTGGAAAATAGAGGAGTATTTTAGTAGCATTTTTAGATAATCATAGGTATTATTCTTTGGTACCCTACCAAAACTTGACAAGTGGTAACTTCTTAAAATGTAGTTGCAATGTATAATCTGCATTCATATCAATGAACTTTTTGTACTCTGTTATATTAAAATTCATTGATTTATTTTGCCTTATAAATGGATCTTTTGCCCATACATAATTTTGTAACGTCATGAACTGGTAATGTGGAAAATATTGGTTCCCTGAATCATGCAGATCTTCCAAAGATTGGCGCTTTTCATTACACAATATTAAAAGAATCACATTTGTTATTATCACCATTGATCTCAGCAGAAAAGTTTTAAGTATTGGGAAGGTTTTAAGCTCACAGTGGCAGATTCAAGTTTTTGAAAATCCAGTTTTTGCTTGAAAGGTCAAATTTTATTACTGGAAACCAACACTGTCAGCTGTATTCCTTAAAGTGATAGTTTCAGTTCATTTAATATTGAGACAATGTGCCAAACACCGAAGCCTAAATAATCATACATCTGTCAGTTGTTCTTGCAAGTAAAAATGGTGTTCCAGTTGAGTGTGGTGGTGCACACCTGTAATCCCAGCAATTTGGGAGGCTGAGGAGGGCAAATCACTTGAGCTCAGGAGTTCGAGGCCAGCCTGGGCAACTTGGTGAAAGCCTGTCTCTACAGAAAAAGTAAAAATTAGCTGGGTGTGGTGGCATGTGCCTATAGTCTCAGCTATTTGGGAGGATGAGATGGGAGGATTGCTTGAGCCCGGGAGGTCAAGGCTGCAGTGAGCTCTGATAGTGCCACTGCCCTCCAGCCTGGGGGCCAGAGTGAGACCCTCTCTTAAGAAAAAAAAAAAAACAAGGGAAGGGTCAGAGGGTAGGATGCTTTGAAAATGAGATTTTGGAGGTAGAAAAAAGCTTCTCAGGCTGGGCACAGTGGCTCAAGCCTGTAATCCCAGCACTTTGGGAGGCTGAGGCAGGCAGATCATGAGGTCAGGAGTTCAAGACCAGCCTGGCCAACATAGTGAAACCCTGTCTCTACTAAAAATACAAAAAATAAGCTGGGCGTGGTGGTGGGCACCTGTAATCCCAGCTACTCAGGAGGCTGGGGTAGGAGAATTGCTTGAACCCAGGAGGCAGACGTTGCAGTGAGCTGAGATGGCAACACTGCACTCCAGCCTGTGCAACAGTGTGAGACTCCATCTTAAAAAAACAAAAAAGAAAGAAAAAAAGAAAAAAGCTTCCCAGGGCCGGTGAGGTGGCTCACGCCTGTGATCCTAGCACTCTGGGAGGCTGAGGCGGGTGGATCACTTGAGGTCAGGAGTTTCAGACCAGCCCGGCCAATGTGGTGAAACCCAATCTCTACTAAAAATACAAAAATTAGCCAGGCTTGGTGGTGGGCACCTGTAATCCCAGCTACTCCGGAGGCTGAGGCAGGAGAATCGCTTGAACTTAGGGTTCAGAGGTTGCAGTGAGCTGAGATTGTGCTAACTGCACTGCAGCCTGGGTGGCAGAGTGAGACGCCATCTCAAAAAATATATGTATATATATATATATATAAATAAAGAAGGCCGGGCACTGTGGCTCATGCCTGTAATTCCAGCAGTTTGGGAGGTCTAGTCGAGCAGATTGAGACCAGGAGTTCGAGACCAGCCTGACCAACATGGTGAAACCCCATCTCTACTAAAAAAAAAAAAAAAAAAAAAGCCCAGTGTGGTGGCACGCACTTGTAATCCCAGCTACTCAGGAGGCCATGGCAGGAAAAGAGCTTGAATCCGGGAGGCAGAGGTTACAGTGGGCCGAGATTGTGCCACTGTACTCTAGCCTGGGCAACAGAGCAAGACTCCGTCTTAAAAAAAAAAAAAAAAAAAAGGAAAGAAAGAAAAGAAAGAAAAACGCTTCACAAGATGATATGTGAGAGGGATTGAGAATTCAGCAGGTACAGGACATTGGAACAAGAGATGAGAAGAAAGTTGTTTTCTATAGAATCCCCAGATATATTGGAGGGGATCCCAGGTCTCCTGTCATATATGAGATGGTATTTGAATCATCTGAATTCAAATATCATGGTATAGAATTGTATTAGGCCATTCTTGCATTGCTATGAAGAAATACCTGCTGGGCACAGTGGCTCACGCCTGTAATCCCAGCACTTTGGGAGGCTGAGGCAGGTGGATCACTTGAAGTCAGCCTGGCCAACATGGTGAAACCCCATCTGTACTAAAAATAGAAAAATTAGCCAGGTGTGGCGGTGGGTGCCTGTAATCCCACCTACTCGGGAGGCTGAGGCAGGAGAATTGCTTGAACCCAGGGGGCAGAGGTTGCAGTGAGCCAAGATTGAGCCACTGCACTCCAGCCTGCGTGACAGAGATTCCGTCTCAAAAAAAAAAAAAAAAAAAAAAGAAATAAGAAATACCTGAGACTGGGTAATACATATAAAAAAGAGGTTTCACTGGTTCACGACTCTACAGGTTGTACAGGAAGCATAGTGGCACCTGTGTCTGGGGAGTCCTTGGGAAGTTTTGAATCATGGTGGAAGGTGAAGGGGGAGCACGTGTCTCACATGGTGAAAGCAGGAGTAACACAGAGAGTTGGGGAGAGGAGTCACACACTTTTAAATGACCAGAACTTGTGTGAAATCCCTCACTATCGTGAGGGGAGCACCAAGGGGATGGTGCTAAACCATTCATGAGAAATCCACCCCTGCGCCGGGCATGGTGGCTCACGCCTGTAATCCCAGCACTTTGGGAGGCCAAGGCGGGTGGATCACAAGGTCAGGAGATCGAGACCATCCTGGCTAACACGGTGAAACCCCGTCTCTACTAAAAACACAAAAAATTAGCCAGGCGTAGTGGCAGGCGCCTGTAGTACCAGCTACTCAGGAGGCTGAGGCAGGAGAATGGCTTGAACCCGGCAGGCGGAGGTTGCAGTGAGCCGAGATCACGCCACTGCACTCCATCCTGGGTGACAGAGTGAGACTCCGTCACAAAAAAAAAAAAAAAGAGAAATCCACCCCCATGGTCCAATCACCTCCCACCAGGCCCTACCTCCAATACTGGCGATTATGGTTCGACATGACATTTAGGTGGGGACTAACATAGAAACTATCTCAGAATAAACCCTGCAGGACGGAGGATTGGCATCCAGGTGGCTGATCTCTGGGTTCCATTTTGGGATCCTGTCTAAAGCAGTTTTGAACTCTGGTGCCATACCCAGCTGCACGTTGGCTTCAGTCATCCCTCTAGAGCTCAGCCAAGAGTGCATCTTTGCTAGGAATACTACGCTTAACCAGCCATTGTTAACAAATTAATCTGTGCAGAATATTTTGGTTCTTGAAGGAGACTTCAAAGTCAGATAATTTTTTTTTTTGAGATGGAGTCTTGCTGTCTCCCAGGTTGGAGTGCAGTGGCACAATCTCGGCTCACTGCAACCTCTGCCTCCTGGGTTCAAGCGATTCTCCTACCTCAGCCTCCCAGGTAGCTGGGATTACAGGTGTGCGCCACCACACCAGGCTAATTTTTGTATTTTTGGTAGAGACAGGGTTTCACCATGTTGGTCAGGCTGGTCTCGAACTTCTGACCTCAGGCGATCTGCCTGAGACCTCCCAAAGAGCTGGGGTTACAGAGAATTCTTTTAAACTACTTGAGATGATCCTTGAAGAAATAGTTTAAGAAAGGAGGTTTTAGGCTGGGCTCAGTGGCTCATGCCTGTTCAAGACCAGACCAGCCTGGCCAAGATGGTAAAACTCTGTCTCTACTGAAAATACAAAAATTAGCTGGGCGTGGTGGCACGCAGCTGTAATCCCAGCTACTCGGGAGGCTGAGGCAGACAATTGCTTAAACTCGGGAGGCGGAGATTGTAGTGAGCCAAGATCGAGCCATTGCACTGCAGCCTGGGCGATAGAGCGAGACTTTCTCTCAAAAAAAAAAAAAAAAAAAAAAAAGAAAGGAGGTTTTAGGCAGAAGGTATGCAGTATTGTGTGAACTTCCTGGCATGGTGAAGACCAAAAAATTCATTGCAGAAATAGCAAGTGAGAGAGGATCACAGGTTCCTGGGCAGGCAGGCTTTGATTGGTCTTTTTTTTTTTTTTTTTTGAGAGACAGAGTCTTGCTCTGTTGCCCAGTTTGGAGTGCAGTGGTGCAGTGGTGCAGTGGTGCAGTGGTGCGATCTCAGCTCACTGCATCCTTCACCTCCCAGGCTCAAGTGACTCTCCTGCCTCAGCCTCCTGAGTTGCTGGCATTGGAGTTGCACGCCACCACATCTGGATAATTTTTGTGTTTTTAGTAGAGGTGAGGTTTCACCATATTGGCCAGGCTGGTCTCAAACTCCTGGCCTCAAGTCATCCACCCACCTCAGCTTCCCAAAGTATTGGGATTACAGGTGTGAGCCACTGTGCCCGGCCTGATTGGTCCAGTGTTCTTACCCTGCTGCACTTACTAGGAGAGGACTTCCTAGAGACTGGGTCTAGACTACGAGGCGAGCACCTAGACTATAGTGGAGCCCCTGGAGGAGGCAGGAGGGATATTCTGCCAGAAACAGTGAATATGGAATTAGGACGAATGTTAAGGACTTTGATTTAGTGACTTGGCCACACCACAGAGATGCCCCAGTAGTGGCAGATCTCTGGGAGAGAGAAGTGAAAGACAGGGACTGAAGTCATGTATTGGCTTCAAAGCTTTAGATGCCTGGTAGCGTTGGCTGGTTGTTGGCACCACTTGGGTAAGCTGTTCCCTATTGTGGAGGTAGCTGGAACTCATACATCAAAAAAAAAGAATTTTTTTTTTGAGACAGGGTCGTGCTCTATTGCCCAGGCTGGAATGTAGTAGTGTGATCATGGTTCACAGCAACCTGAAACTCCTGGGCTCAAGCGATCCTCCCACTTCAGCCCCCCTGAATAGCTGGGACCACAGGCATATGCCACTGTACCCAGCTAATTTTTAAATTTTTTGTAGAGATGGGGTCTGACTGTGTTGTCCAGGCTGGTCTTGAACTCCTGGGCTCAAAGAATCCTCCTGCCTTGGCCTCTCAAAATGTTGGGATTACAGACGTGAGCCATTGCGCCTGGCTCAAATTTTTTGATTGAGTACTGACTAGAAGGAGAAAAGACATCCCCATTCCTGTTACTAGTAGAAAGGGTTTTGAAAAGAGCTCTAAGGAGGGCTTTGTAGGGAAAAACAGGCTTAATTAGAGCCAGCAACTGCTGCTACTGTTCACAGTGATAAGTAGCATATGCAGGAGGCAGGAATGAGAGTTGAGCCTAAGAATCCAGTGAAATCAAGATATAAGAATTGGAGGTCACTAGGAGAAATGCAATCCCCTCTTCTCCCCAAGAATCCTTGAAGATATTGGGAGGGACACTAGTTTTCCCTTGTATATAGGGTTGGAAAGTGAGTTATTTTAATATAAATTTTTTTTTCTGGCCAGGTGCTACCATTTGTGTGAGGAAAAAATAATGTGTAAACTTCTATATTAAACAAATGTTTAATATCTCTTGAAGGATACTCAAGAAATTGATAACAATGGTGGCTGGGAGCCACTAGGATTAGTGGCTCACACCTGTAATCCCAGCATTTTGGGAGGCTGAGGCAGGTGGATCACCTGAGGTCAGGAGTTCAAGATCAGCCTGACCAATATGGTGAAACCCCGTCTCTACTAAAAATACAAAAATTAGCTTGGTATGGTGGCCGGCACCTGTAGTCCCAGCTACTCGGGAGGCTGAGTCAGGGGAATCGCTTGAACCCAGGAGGCAGAGGTTTTAGTTAGTCGAGATTGCGCCACTGCACTCCAGCCTGGGCCACACAGCAAGACTCCGTCTCAAAAAAAAAAAATTTTTTTTCTTTATTTCATTGTAAATGTTTTCTTGCTTAAACAATTCTTTTTTTTTTTTGAGACAGGGTCTCACTCTGTCGCCCAGGCTGGAGTGCAGTGGCGTGATCTTGGCTCACTGCATGCTTTGCCTCCTGGGTTCATGCCATTCTCTTGTCTCAGCCTCCCGAGTAGCTGGGACTACAGGCGCCTGCCACCACGCCCGGCTAATTTTTTGTATTTTTAGTAGAGATGCGACTTCACCGTATTAGCCAGGATGATCTCCTGACCTCGTGATCTGCCCACCTCGGCCTCCCAAAGTGCTGGGATTACAGGCGTGAGCCACCACTCCCGGCCAACAATTCTTATGTAATTGCTTTTTTTTTTTTTTTTTTTTTTTGAGATGGAGTCTCACTCTATTGGCAGGCTGGAGTGCAGTGGCGCGATCTTGGCTCACTGCAACCTCCACCTCCTGGATTCAAGCAATTCTCCTGCCTCAGGCTCCCGAGTAGCTGGGACTACAGGTGCGCGCCACCATTCCCGGCTAATTTTTGTATTTTTAGTAGAGACAGTGTTTCACCATGTTGGCCAGGATGGTGTAATTGCTTATTTTTAATGTTTATTTTATTTTGATATTTTATTTTATCTTGAGATGGGGTCTTGGTAGGTTGTCCAGTTTGGTCTCAATTTCTTAGGCTTAAGGGATCCTACCACCTCACCCTTCCAAGTTGCTGGGATTACAAGCACATGCCATCATGCCCAGCTCATTTTTTAAACTAACCTTAATTTTTAAACATGGCATAAAATTCAAAATGTTCAAAAGGGCATATAATGAAAAATAAGCATCCTTTCCTCTTCGGTTTCCTAGCTATGTAGGTATCACTGTTATCTTTTTTTGTTTGTTTGTTTGTTTTTGAGACAGAGTCCTGCTGTGTCACCCAGGCTGGAGTGCAGTGGTTCGATCCCAGCTTACTGCAATCTCTGCCTCCCGGGTTCAAGCAATTCTCCTGCCTCAGTCTCCACAATACCTGGGATAACAGGCACATACCACCAGGCCCAGCTAATTTTTGTATTTTTAGTAGAGACAGGGTTTCACCATGTTGGCCAGGCTGATCTTGAACTCCTGACCTCAGGTGATCCACCTGCCTCAGTCTACGAAGGTGCTGAGATTACAGGTGTGAGTCACTAATCCTAGCGGCTCCCAGCCACCATTGTTATCAATTTCTTGAGTATTCTTCAAGAGATATTAAACATTTAACATAGAAGTTTACACATTATTTTTTCCTCACACAAATGGTAGCATACTTTGCATAACCTTCTGTATTTTTTTTTTCATGTAATGGTATATGTTGGTTTTATCTTTCCATATTACTACAGATAGAGCCTCCTCCCCCACTTTTAACAGATTTTTGGCTGCATAGTATTTCATGTTTAGAAGTACCATTATTTACTTAACTAATCCTTCAAAAGTAATTTTGCAAATGTGCCAGTATGTTTATAGGATAAATCCCTAAGAGTAGAATTGCTAGATAAAATACACGTGTGCTTAAAATTTTAGTGGACATTCTCACATGACCCGTTTTACGGATTGTATTAATTTGCAGTTCCACAGGATAATTTTTTTTTTTTTTTTTTGAGACAAGGTCTTGCTCTGTCGCCCAGGCTGGAGTACAGTGATGCAATCATGGCTCACTGCAGTCTCGAGTCTCGACCTCCTGGGCTCAAGCAATCCTCCTTCCTTAGCCTCCTGCCTTAGCCTCCTGGGTAGCTGGGCCTACAGGCATGTGCCACAACACCTGGCTTCCACAGGATATTTTAATCTTTTTTTTTTTCTTTTTGAGACAGAGTCTCAGTCTGTCACCCAGGCTGGAGTACAGTGGTGCGATCTCGGCTCACTGCAACCTCTGCCTCCTGGGTTCAAGCGATTCTCCTGCCTTAGCCTCCTGTGCACCTGGGATTACAGGCACACGCCACCATGCACCATGCCTGACTAATTTTTGTATTTTTAGTAGAGACGGGTTTTCACCATGTTGGTCCGGCTGCTCTCAAACTCCTGACCTCGTGATCCACCTGCCTCGGCCTCCCAAAGTGCTGGGATTACAGGTGTGAGCCACCATGCCTGGCCTGATATTTTAATCTTAAAGGATAGATTGACCCAAGATGACCGAAGAACCTGGGGGGTCAGGCAGGCTGCTGATTTTTGGCTTACACACAAATAACCTGCCTGTTTGGTATGGCTTTGGGATATTTCATAGCTGTGGATGCCCGTGTTGATTATTCCAGGTGGGTACTCTTCACTAGTTTCTTTGCCTGACTCCCTCTTCTGTCCACTCTTTTTTTTTTTTTTTGAGTCGGAGTCTCAATCTGTCGCCCAGGCTGGGGTGCAAAGGGTTCAAGCGATTGTCCTGCCTCAGCCTGCCAAAGTGCTGGGATTACAGGTGTGAGCCACTGTGCCTGGCCTTCTGTCCACTCTTTAAGCCTTTTTCTTCCCTGTTTTGTGTGTTTCCCTGGGTGATTGGATTCTTTCTGTGGCGTCATGCTTCACAGATGCCTTCCAGATCTGTATCTTCAGATGCAAACCCATATCCTCTTTGTGCCCATCTGTATACTATTGTGTAGAGAGACAAATCCCATTTCTCCACTCTAGGAAACTTTTAGAGGCAGGAACAGATTTATTTATTTATTTATTTTTATTTTTTATTTTTTGAGACGGAGTCTTGCTCTGTCACTCAGACTGGAGTGCAGTGGCATAATCGTGGCTCACTGCAACTTCTGCCTCCCAGGTTCAAGCAATTCTCCTGCCTCAGCCTCCCACGTAGCTGGGATTACAGGCACGTACCATCATGCCCGGCTAATTTTTGTATTTTTAGTACAAGACAGGCTTTCACCATGCTGGCCAGGCTGGTCTTGAACTCCTGAACTCAAATGATCTGCCTGCCTCAGCCTCCCAAAATCTTGGGATTACAGGCGCGAGTCACTGCGCCTGACCTCTAGGGTACATTCTGGTGTATTTGAGGGAAAAGGAATGCTCCATCCATATGAAGACGGGGTGGTAGCAGAAGCTTTAGAAGAAGCCAGCGACTGGTCAGGGTTGAACTGCAGTTCATAGTTTGACGTCTTGGCTTTATATTGGAGGGTGAAAACATCATAGTCCCAAAGGCCTTCGCTGGAAAAAGAAAATAAAGTAGTGAGTGTACCATTGCTGCAGCTTGGCAATGGACCTTGCAGGCTCCAGTTTCTTTCTTTATAATCCATTCTCCAGCCCACTGTGAGTGAGAGTTCTCTTTCAAAAATACAGTTTCCACTTCCAGCTTGAATGTCTTGCCTTCGTGGCCTCCAGAATAAAATCTAAGTGATTTAGCACAAGGTCATCAGACATCCACAATTCTGTCTTCCCTTCAAGCTGCATGATTTTTCCATTCTTTCTTCCCGCCCCATTTTTCACCTGTCCGCCATCCTTGTAGCCATGCTGAACTTCAGACTGTGGGATGTCTCCTTTTTCTTCCTACTTTACTTATTGAATGGAGTTCTGGTTAAAGAATGCCTTCTCTTGGCCAGGCGCGATGGCTCACGCCTGTAATCCCAGCACTTTGGGAGGCCGAGGCGGGCAGTTCACGAGGTCAGGAGATCGAGACCATCCTGGCCAACATGGTGAAACCCCATCTCTGCTGAAAATACAAAAATTAACTGGGCGTGGTGGTGCTTGCCTGTAATCCCAGCTAGTCGGGAGGCTGAGGGCTGAGGCAGGAGAATCCCTTGAACCAGGGAGTCAGAGATTGCAGTGAGCTGAGACCTTGCCACTGCACTCCAGCCTGGCGCCAGAGCGAGAATCTGTCTCAAAAAAAAAAAAAAAAAAAAAAAGAATGCCTTCTCTTTATGAAGTCCTTTCTACTTTTTCTCATTTTCTCATAAAGAGGTCTTGAGACAGAATCACTCTCTATACTGCTGGGGAAGTGTGTATGTAGTTGCACCACTGCACTCATCACACTCCTTTGCAGCCATCTACCTAGGTCTGCTATCCTGTTTGACAGGCACTTCCATGTGGGCAGGGTCTAAGTGTCCTACTCATCTCTATAGTCCCAACAATTCACAATGCCTGGCATGTTTTAGGCACCAAATACAAATTTGAATCAATGATTGAAGACCCACAGTCTAGAGTTACAGTGTGGTTTGGGGCAAATATTTTATTCTCATCTGAGATCAGTTTTCTTTTTTTTTTTGAGACAGAGTCTTGCTCTGTTGCCCAGACTGAAGTGCAGTGGCAAGATCTCAGCTCACCGCAACCTCTGCCTCCCAGGCTCAAGTGATTCTCCTGCCTCAGCCCCTCGAGTAGCTGGGATTACAGCGTGCACCACTACTACCTGGCTAATTTTTGTATTTTTGGTGGGGATGGGGTTTCACTGTGTTTGGAAGGCTGGTCTTGAACTCCTGACTGCAAATGATCCATCTACCCGCCTTGGCCTCCCAAAGTGCTGGGATTACAGATGTGAGCCACCATTCCCGGCCAGTATTTTTTTTTTTTTTTTTTTTGAGACAGAGTCTCACTCTGTCACCCAGGCTGGAGTGCAGTGGCACAATCTTGGCTCGCTGCAACCTCCATCTCCAGGGTTCAAGCGATCCTCCTGCCTCAGCCTCCCAACTAGCTGGGACTACAGGCATACGCCACCATGTCTGGCTAATTTTTAGTAAAGACAGGGTTTTGCCATGTTGGCCAGGCTGGTCTCGAACTTTTGACCTCACGATCCGCCTGCCTCAGCCTCCCAAAGTGCTGGGATTACAGGCATGAGCCACTGTGCCCGGCCCAGCCGGTATTCCTTATTTATTTTTTATTTTTTTATTTTTATTTTTTAGACAGCGTCTTGCACTGTTGCCCAGGATGGAGTACAGTGGCACGATCTTGGCTCACCGCAAGCTGTGCCTCCCGGGTTCATGACATTCTCTTGCCTCAGTCTCCCAAGTAGATGGGATTACAGGCACCCGCCACCACAACTGGCTAATTTTTTGTATTTTTAGTGGAGATGGGGTTTCTCCGTGTTAGCCAGGATGGTCTTGATCTCTTGATCTTGTGATCCGCCCGCCTCGGCCTCCCAAAGTGCTGGGATTACAGGCTTGAGCCACCATGCCCAGCCCCCGGCCAGTATTCTTTATTAGTAAAAAATGGTCTCTTCCTGTCTTAAAATTTTGTAATTCTAGGATGATAGATTTGTCTTAATTCTTGAAATTAAAAATTGAGAAGTGTTACTTTTACTGTTTAAGTGACTATAATCGTACTTCACTAACATGAAATCTGATGGCTGGCTGGATGTTATTTCTTATACTGGCTGGCCATTTCAGTTTTGCTCTACTGCTAAGGCTGAGATATATAAATCTGCCATACCATAATCAAAGAACTTGATGCCATTGCATTGTTTATTCAAAGTAGCCCCGTAACTCCTTCAATATATGTAAACTTATTTTTCTCATGTTTTTCTGGTATTTTCCCCCCTGAATTTTTTTTTTATCATAGTAAAATATACATAGCATAACAATCTTTATTTTAACCACTTTAAAGTGTTCCCTCTTGAATTTTATTGGCAAATAATTCAAGGGCATCATTCCAATTCCTCTCCCCTTCCAAATACCATAAAACATTCAATAATATATTGAGTATCTATGCATATCAATATATGGATTTCTCTTACAGCCAGTGAAAATCTGCATATGATCTAAGAAGCTCATCAATTACAATGAACAAATATACCATGTTTCATAACCATCTCATTTGTGAGGATGATATGACAACACACAGCCAAACTTTTATAAAGGATTGAGTGCGTTAGAAGGCAGAGACTACTCAAAGCCAAGATGAATATTTTGGTGAGGAGTGAAAGACTAACTAAAAAATGTGTGAGAGGCTGGGCGCGGTGGCTCATGTTTGCATTCCCAGCATTTTGGGAGGCTGAGGTTGGCAGATCACTTGAGCTTAGGAGTTTCAGACCAGCCTGATCAATATGGTGAAACCCCGTCACTACTAAAAATACAAAAATTAGCCAGGCATGATGGTGCATGCCTGTAATCCCAGCTACTTAGGAGGCTGAGGCAGGAGAATCACTTGAACCTGGGAGGCAGAGGTTGCAGTGAGCTGAGATTGTGACACTGCACTCCACTTTTAGGTGACAGAGTGAGACTCTGTCTCAACAAACAAACAAACAAACAAACAAAAACCAAAAATGGCTGGGCGCAGTGGCTCACGCCTATAATCCCAGCACTTTGGGTGACCAAGGCGGGTGGATCACCTGAAGTCAGGAGTTTGAGACCAGCTTGGCTAACATGGTGAAACTCTGTTTCTACTAAAAATACAAAAAATTAGCCGGACATGGTGGTGCGCGCCTGTAATCCCATCTACTCGGGAGGCTGAGGCAGGAGAATCGCTTGAACCCGGGAGGCGGAGGTTGCAGTGAGCCGAGATCGTGCCATTGCACTCCAGCTTGGGCAACAAGAGCAAAACTCCGTTGGAAAAAAAACAAAAAACAAAACAAAACAAAACAAAAACGGGGGGTGGGCGCGGTGGCTCACGCCTGTAATCCCAGCACTTTGGGAGGCCGAGACGGGTGGATCATGAGGTCAGGAGATCAAGACCATCCTGGCTAAAAAGGTGAAACCCCGTCTCTACTAAAAACACAAAAAAATTAGCCGGGCATGGTGATGAGCGCTTGTAGTCCCAGCTACTCGGGAGGCTGAGGCAGGAGAATGGCGTGAACCCAGGAGGTGGAGCTTGCAGGGAGCCGAGATCTGGCCACTGCACTCCAGCCTGGGCAACAGAGCAAGAATATGTCTCGAGAAAAATAAATAAATAAATAAATAAATCTGTGATGTGAGAATAAGTTGAACTTTAATAGGGTTTTAGAAATACTCTATAGTCTTTCAGTTATTTATTTATTTTTAGAGACAAAGGTTTCACTATATTGTCCAGGCTGGTCTTGAACTCCTAGGCTCAAGGGATCCTCCTGCCTCAGCCTCCAAAAGTGCTGGGATGACAGGCGTGTACTACCTTGCCCAGCCCAGCTTCTTTCTTTAAATGTTACTCCTTGTTTGTGTATATACATGTAGACAAGTAGAAATAGTAAATGTAGTAAATGTAACAATTAAGTCATGATGTTTTGAGTTTCTGTTTTCTCTGGTACCTGATATAAGCCAACTTTCAGAAAAAAAAAAATTTCTTATTCAGATTTATTTGTTATGAGAAGTCATATTTTTTTTTTTTTGAGACGGACTCTTTCTCTGTCACCAGGCTGGAGTGCAGTGGCCCAATCTTGGCTCACTGCAACTTCCGCCTCCCAGGTTGAAGCGATTCTCCTGCCTCAGCCTCCCAAGTAGCTGGGATTACAGGCACGCACCACCACGCCCAGCTAATTTTTGTATTTTTAGTAGCGACGGGATTTCACCATGTCGGCCAGAATGGTCTCGATCTCTTGACCTCGTGGTCTGCCCACCTTGGACTTCCAAAGTGCTGGGATTACAGGTGTGAGCCATCAGCCGGTAAGTCATATTCTTAAGAGTGATAGCAAATTTAATAAATAACAGTTGATCAAATCCAAAAATTTCAACTTTCCACACAGAAATCTTCTAGCTTTCTCTTTCTTTTTTTTTAATTTTTTTGAGATGGAGTCTCACTCTATTGCCCAGGCTGGAGTAAAGTGGTGTGATCTCAGCTTACCACAACTTCTACCTCCCAGATTCAAACGATTCTCCTGCCTCAGCCTCCTAAGTAGCTGAGATTACAGGCATGCGCCACCAGGCCTGGTTAATTTTGTATTTTTAGTAGAGACGGGGTTTCACCACATTGGCCAGGCTGGTCTAGAACTCCTGACCTCAGGTGATCCACCCGCCTCGTCCTCCCAAAATGCTGGGACTACAGGTGTGAGCCACCATGCCCAAGAAACCTTCTTGCTTTCTTTCTGAAATGTCGTGCTGTTCAGGTTTACGCAGGGCAGATTTCTTCCCATTTCATAGCTGGAAGATGTTAGAGTAAATCAGTCCAGCTGTTTTTCTATAAAATGATTAAAAAAAAAATCCCAGTGACCTTTTTCTGCCCTCAAATAACTTTAAGAATAGTTGGACATAAAACCTTCAAACTCTACATATTCATAGCCCTCAGAGGAATATAATCATTGTTAGTTTGAGAAAAAGCTTAGTATTTTTTTGAGTTGGAAAGCTCTAATATTACATGTTTGCACATGTTTGGTATGTAACTCTTCATCTGCTGATGAAAACTGATATGAGACTTTTGTAGTGTATGTGTAGATGCTTGTTTTTTACTTTATTTACCATGTCACAGGACTTACGAAGGCATACAGAATTTATGCAGTAACCTTTATATTGAAACTAAAATTTTACATTTGTTCGCCAATATAAAAACAGAGAGATCCTGCTATGACATTGCAGAAGTCACATAGAAAATCTTATAATGGTAATTCCAAAGAAATGACCTCTGCTGTGTTTAGATCTCATCAAAGGAGACTGAGTGTTCTGGCACTCTATGGGAAAGGGTATTTTGGGAGGCTCCGTAAAAGATTTTTACACACATTCTGCATAGATTCCTCAGCAAAGATTGTTGATTGCTAGTGTAGTCAGGACACTTGGGGTATAAAAATAACTTTTATCAGAGTTCCACGGAGAACTCTGAAGGTAGTTAATTCCTCAATGCTTCATAGGTACCCTTCCCTGAATATTTGGCTAACAGCCAAAACACAAGACCTTTGTATATTTTCCTTTTTTTTTTTTTGAGACGGAGTCTTGCTCTGTTGCCCAGGCTGGAGTGCCATGGCATGATCTCAGTGAGCCGCAACCTCCACCTCCCGGGTTCAAGCAATTCTCCTGCCTCAGCCTCCTGAGTAGGTGCCCGCCACCATGCCTGCCTAATTTTTGTATTTTTAGTAGAGATAGATTTCATCCTGTTAGCCAGGCTGGTCTCGAACTCTGGACCTTGTGATCTGCCCACCTCAGCCTCCCAAAGTGCTGGGATTACAGGTGTCAGTCACCGCGCCCTGCCGTTTTTGTTTTTGTTTTTTTTTGGTTAAAGAAACAGTCTTGCTCTTTCACTCAAGCTGGAGTGCAGTGGCATAGCTCACTGCAGTCTCAACCTTCTGGGCTCAAGCAATCCTCCGATGGTTTAAGTTCCATATTGCTCTCCATTCATCTTCCATTCTAGGGTGGAAAGAGCTTTCTGCTGTGATTAGCCCCAGGGTACTGTACTATCCCTTGTTGATCCTTGTTGATTTTCTCAAGCAGTGTCTACACCTGGTTTTTTTTTTTTTAGAAGGAGTCTCGCTCTGTCGACCAGGCTGGAGTGCAGTGGTGCAGTCTCGGCTCACTGCAGCCTCCACCTCTTATGTTGACGCTATTCTCCTGCCTTAGTCTCCCGAGTAGCTGGGATTACAGGCGTGCACCACCATGCCAGGCTAATTTTTGTATTTTTAGTAGAGACACGTTTTCACCATGTTGCCCAGGCTGGCCTTGAACTCCTGGCCTCAAGTGATCCTCCTGCGCTGGCCTCCCAAAGTGCTGGGAATACAGGCATGAGCCACCGCTCCTGGCCTGTTATGGGTTGAATTATGTTCCCCTCTCCCAATTAATATGTTGAAATCCTAACCCCCAATACCTCAAAATGTGACCTTATTTGGAGAAAAGGCCTTTACAGAGGTAATCAGGTTAAAATTAGGCCATAAAGGTGGGCTCTGGCCAGATGTGGTGGCGTGCAACTGTAGTCCCAGCTACGTAAAAGGCTGAAGTGGGAGGATCACTTGAGCCCAGGAGTCTGAAGCTGCAGTGACAATTTCACCACTGCACTCCAGCGTGGGCCACAGAGTGAGACCCCGCCTCAAACAACAAAAACAAAGTGGACTCTAATCCAATGAGAGTGGTATTTGTATAAAAAGCATAAATTTGGATTCAGAAATAGACACACGTAAAAGAAGACAGTGTGAAGACACCAGGAGGAGATGGCCATCTGTGAGTCAAGGACAGAGGTGTGAACCAGGTCTTTCCCTTACACCCCCAGAAGGGATGAACCATGCTGACACTTTGATTTTGGCTTGCTAGCCTCCAGAACTCTAAGAAAAGAAATTTCTATTGTTTAAGCCATCCAGTCTGTAGTATTTTGTTATGACAATCCTAGTAAACTAATATAACACCTTTATAAATTATCTCTTCATTTAACAATATTTAATTATCCAGTTTGAGCATGGCATCTGTTTCCTGTTGGAACTGGACTAATGTAGATTTATAATCTATCAATCTATCTATACCTTATTTGCTTCAGATTTGTTTTCTGTTAAGAAATTGGGCCAGGTGCAGTGGCTAATGCCTATAATCCCAACACTTTGGAAGGCTGCGGTGGGAGGATTGCTTGAGCCTAAAAGTTCAAGACCAGCCTGGGCAAAATAGTGAGAACTCATCTCTACAAAAATAAAAAAATTAGCTGGGTAGGGTGGTGCATGCCTGTGGTCCCAGCTGCACCAGAGGCTGAGGCGAGAGGATCCCGTGTGCCCAGGAGTTCAAGGCTACAGTGAGCTATGATGGTGCCAGTGCACTCCAGCCTGGGCAACAGAGTAAGAACCTATCTGAAGAAAAGAAAAAAAAAGTAAAAAGAAATTGAACACTGCCAATTCGCAAGTTTCTTTCACATCAATAAATATGCTTGCACAACATTCTGAACATATTTAGGAAGTCTGATTTGGATTCCTCCTCTAACACCAGCCCACACCTGGAACACTTCCACCCACATAGAGACAGGACTTCTCTGGAGCTGTCTGTCCTTCCAGGAGGCTGTGATTCATTGGTCACATTGACCAAAGTCATCCATGAAAGAATTTGGTAATGGTGCCATTCCTGTGCATATGAATGTTTTAATCATCTCCCAAATTAAACCAGTAACTGATTGTTGCCTTACTGACAACTAACACATTTGTTCTGTGGAAATCTCTTTTATTATAAAGGGCCAATGTTTGTCTGAGTGTTATACCTCAGGCATTTTATTTTCAAATTGCTATTTCTTTTTTTTCTTTTCTTTGTTTCATTCATTCTCAAAGAAGGTGAAAAATTGCTGTTCCTCTATTTCTTCCCAGTAATTTATTAAATCCAATTATTTTAAGGAATATTCCTAAAGAAGAGGAAACTTCTAATGTTCCTGGTTTTTAAAATGGGAACAAAAACACAGAAAGCTTTTCACTGGAAATACCCTATTGAAAAAAACCCAAACACGCCCTTCTCTGCCAAATTAAATTTTAACAATGTCAAAAGTGGTAAAATCAGCTGGGCATAGTGGCTCATGCCTGTAATCCCAGCACTTTAGGAGGCTGAGGCAGGTGGATTGCTTGAGCCCAGGAGTTCGAGACCACCCTGGGCAACAGTGAATCCCTGTCTCTACAAAAAACACAAAAATCCGCCGGGCACGGTGGTGTGTAGCTGTAATCCCAGCCACTGGGGAGGCTGAGGTGGGAGGATCGCTTGAGCCCAGGAGGTCCAGACCACAGCGAGCTGTGATTGTGCCACTGCACTCCAGCCTGGGTGAGAGAGCAAGACCCTGTCTCAAAAAACAAAAAAGTGAAATTGAGTCTCTTGCTTACTTACCTATCTTGTATGAAAAGCAAAGCTGGTCTTTCAAACAGAATTGGCCTATGAAGAATGAACAATTTAGGGAAAAAAGGAATTTAACAGTCTTGGGGAAAATAAAACTACAATGGGAAATCCAATCCATTTTACATCTGAGCCACTGAATGTGGTTTGACTCTATGGAAGGGTGGCCTGGCAAATCCCCTCAACCACCGTCCAACTTAAAAACAGCACTGAAAGCAATGCTTGTCACTTACGCTGTTTCACTGTGGCCTTCAAGATAATATGCTGTCCATTTTTTAATAACATTTAACATGTTCATCTCCCTTTGACTGAGCACTTACAGCAAAATTATTAGTGCTTATGGCTTACTGCAGACAGTATTTATGCTGCTTTCCAGAAGCCACTTTTATCTGTTGGAAAAAAAAATCCCACTGTAGGATTTTCAACCTTTTAGGCTAACATCTGACTCTGTTAGCTTCTGAAGAGAAGAACCATAAATAATCTTCCCATTCTATATTCTATGCTTTTAGCTAATGCATTAATCATAGAGGATTTTTTTCTTTGCCTCATGAGAAAAACCAGTCTTATAGTTAAAATTTGGGTTGACAAAATATGGTCTTTAGTTAGCAATGGAGGTTTGGAGATAGAAAGCAGGGAGGTCTTTACTGGACTTTTTGAATATAAAAGCTTGGGAACAAATGGCCTTTTTCCGGGGCCAAATCATATCTCAGAGACCTGGCTAGTAACAAATTTTGGGGGAGGGGAGTAATATTAACTCTTTCAGGTCATAAGGGCACCATTTATTCTTTACACTAACAATGCACTTGGATGCACAGGATAGTTCCTGTGGTCCTGAGTGGTTATGTGCCTCCCAAAGAACTTTAGTGTTTAAACCTACTGTAGGAGTAATTTTGGAGCACAAATACAATCGATTAGCTGCACTCTTTTATATGGGCTTTCTCTGAAATTCATGTCTATACAGTTTTTATTATTGTTTTCCTTGTCATTGAAGTAAAAGGTGTTCTTGGATGCATTTCAATCAGTAAAAGGGCATTTTTTTTTCTTACAAGGTGATCATGGGAGAACAGTTTTTAACACAATTCTTTCTTTTTCTTTTTTTTTCCCAAAGGCACATCTACATCATGTTTAGGAGTTAGCAGAGTAGGGCTTGATGGTACTAGTTCTGGTTCAACCATTTATTTATTTACTTATTTTTTGGAGACAGAGTCTTGCTCTGTTGCCCAGGCTGGAGTGAAGTGGCACGATCTCGGCTCACTGCAACCTCTGCCTCCTGGGTTCAAGAGATTCTCATGCCTCAGCCTCCTCAGTAGCTGGGACAGGTGCGTGCCACCATGCCTGGCTAATTTTTTGTATTTTTAGTAGAAACAGGGTTTTGCCATGTTTTGCAGGCTAGTCTCAAACTCCTGAGCTCAGGCAATCTGCTTTTGTTGGCCTCCCAAAGTGCTAGGATTAGAGGCATGAGCCATCACACCTGGCCATGGTTCAACCATTAATTCTCTAAGTCATTTGCTTTTTTCTTTTTTTTATTTATTAACCAATAATATTTAAAATATCTGTGATTGAAAACCAAGGAACAGGATGAAGAAGCTAAAGTAGGGAACAAACAATTTCACTAAAGATACTTCTCCCAACTCAAAAGTAACTAAACTTTCCGTTTTTGTCTAACCACTGTGTAAACACATACAGATATAAAGCTAAACAGCCTTTTACTGACTTCTAAATTAGAAATTCCTGTTAACCTAAGTTATGAAAGATTAAATCACATTTGGTAAACATAGATCTTGTAGGGCAGTTGAAAATGGACAATCTTATTTAATACACATATGATAATCCTCTGTTAATAGAATTACTATCAAATTATTCCTCAACATGGTTAACATTTTTCTACGTTTATATGTGCAGTTTGCTTTTATGAACTCCTTTAACATGAGAGCTGATGTTGTAGGTTTTGTTTCTTTACTAACACCTAGCATGGTGACTGGCAAATATCAGGCAGTCAAATGTCTGTAGAATTAATCAATTAGTACAAATTATTATTTTTATTCCTGTCTTCCAATATTTAATTTTTTAAAAATTGAGTGAGGCCGGGCTCGGTGGCTCACGCCTGTAATCCCAACACTTTGGGAGGCCAAGGCGGGTGGATCACGAGGTCAGGGGTTCAAGACCAGCCTGGCTAAGATGGTGAAACCCCGTCCCTACTAAAAAAAAAAAAAATTAGCTAGGTGTGGTGGCGGGCATCTGTAATCCCAGCTACTTGGGAGGCTGAGGCAGAGAACTGCTTGAACCTGGGAGGTGGAGGTTGCAGTGAGCCGAGATCGTGCCATGGCACTCCAGCCCGGGCAACAGAGCGAGACTTCGTCTCAAAAAAAAAAAAAAAAAAAAAAAAATTATGTGAGATGCTAGGATACAAGGTTGAATATGGTAGCCATATGGACAGCTTTCAAGCAAAAACTTAAAGAAAATTAAATTTCTACTAAACTACAAAAAGGTTAATGACTTTATAATATCTGTAAAAATAAATACAAAATGGCTACATATTCAAACAGGTAAGTCCTTTTCCAAGAAAACGAAAAAGTAAAAAGCCCAAATGTTTCAATGTAATTTGGCAGGAATATTTAGAAATTTTCAGCAATCACTGCGTATTGCTGTTAAGACTCTGATTCTGAAAGTTGAAAACCACCAATATTTAAAAAACATTTTTACCAGTCAAAACACACCAAACAATACAAGATTTTTAATGTGACAATGGATTGCCTAATTCATATGTTAAATTGTTCTATGCAGGGAGATTTCACAGTCCAGGATCCATAGCCATGTTGTTCTAAGTAGGATTTCTACTTAGATTTAGCTTCTTGATAGGAGGCAGACATACACTTAGCTGCATGATATGTGCTAGCTTCAAATAATTCTTTGTTAGCTTTTTTGGCAAGCAGGGTAAATCGACTCGACATTGCAGCCTTACAAAGCTGACTTGCCAGTCATTTGCTTCTTTTTCTTTTTTTTTTTTTTTTGAGACGGAGTCTCGCTCTGTCTCCCCTACTGGAGTGCAGTGGCGCGATCTTGGCTCACTGAAAGCTCCGCCTCCCAGGTTCACGCCATTCTCCTGCCTCAGCCTCCTGAGTAGATGGGATTACAGGCACCCGCCAGCACTACTGGCTAATTTTTGTATTTTTAGTAGAGACAGGGTTTCACCATGTTAGTCAGGCTGGTCCTGATCTCTGGTAATCCACCCGCCTCGTCCTCCCAAAGTGCTGGGATTACATGCGTGAGCCACCGCGCCTGGCCCAGTCATTTACTTCTTGAACTAGGTTTATGCTAGTCAGTAACTCACTTCTGATCCTTGACAATGGCTTATTTAATTTCATTTTACCTATGGATAAAATTTCCTTTTAATTTTGCTAATGCTTCAATATTATTTCCGATTTGACTTAGCTCAGACTTTTAAGGAACAATTTCAATGGACTTGGATTAAGAGCAGTAATAATTTAATAAATGGCAATGTTATTTATCCTTAAATATATATCTACTCTTTTGGGTAAAATGAGGCTGAAACCCACTGGGCTGCATTCCCAGAGAGTTAAGGCACTCTAAGTCACAGGATGAGATAGGAAGTCGGCACCGTAATATAAGTCATAAAAACCTTGCTGGCCAGGCGCAGTGGCTCACGCCTGTAATCCCAGCACTTTGTGGGGCCCAGGTGGGTGGATCACTTGAGGTCAGGAGTTTGATAACAGCCTGGCCAACATGGTGAAACCCTGTCGCTACTGAAAGTACAAAAATTATCCAGGTGGATAATTTGGTGGCAGATGCCTGTAATCCCAGCTACTTAGGAGGCTTAGGTGGGAGAATGGCTTGAACCCAAATAGGCTGAGGTTGCAGTGAGCTGAGATCTCGTCACTGCACTCCAGCCTGGGCAACAGAGTGAGAATCCATCTCAAAAAAAAAAAAGGCCGGGTGCGGGGGCTCAAGCCTGTAATCCCAGCACTTTGGGAGGCCCAAGGCAGGCAGATCTTGAGGTCAGGAAATCGAGACCAGCCTGGCTAACATGTTGAAACCTCATCTCTATTAAAATACAAAAAATTAGCTGGGCGTGGTGGTGCACACCTGTAGTCCCAGCTACTCGGGAGGCTGAGGCAGGGGAATCGCTTGAACCTGGGAGGTGGAGGTTGCAGTGAGCTGAGATTGTGCCACTGCACTCCAGCCTGGCGACAGAGCAAGACTCCGTCTCAAACAAAAAAAAAAAAAGTTTATTTTTTTTCTTTCTGAACATTTGAACTATTGATTCCCAATTTTTCCCCCTTTGCCTTGGCTACTTGGGCGCTTAGAACAAAATGCTGTTGTCAGTTTGTAGAAACATATTTTCTTTTCCCTTGATCCTAATTACTTTTATGTTTTGAAACTTTACTATAGATACCTCTGATAGTCAAATATTTTAAGAATGTGGTGGGTTCCAGATAAAAATCTTTTCATTAAATAATTATGCATTTTGTTCTAAATTAGATCAACAAGCATGTATTGAGTAAATGCTATGTGAAAAAATTACAAAAGACAATAGGAAGAATGACTTACTTCCCTAATGCTTTGATAGAAAGCTCCCTGGCACATTGACATAACAGGGAAGGTGAAGGGAAGAACTGAAAAGTCCAAGCTTTATATTGTCTGTCAGTTTAATGGAATATGAGGACTTAAAATAAAAATTAAATTGAGATATAGAAAATAAAGTTATATTTCTTAATTGCCCAAGACTGTAGATCAAGATTTATGCTCACTATATATAGCATCCAATAATGTTAGGGCTAGATAAAGCTCAGATTGCCTCATCCTATCTATCATTTTGTACTGATTCCCATTAAAATGTAAGCACTATAAGGGCAGGAACCTTTATTTTGTTCATTGGCATATCCCAAGTATTTAGAGCAATGCTGGGCATATAGTAGGTGCTCAGTAAATCACATCAGTTCCATCAAATTGAGTCTATTTTTGCCTAACGTTTTAAATTATTTATGTTGTATCTTCAAACATCTTAAACATAGGTATTTTTAAACTCTCTTTTGATCATTTTACTAAAACCAGTCCCTGGGAATACATCTTTTTTTTTTTTTTTTTGAGATGGAGTCTCACTCTTGTTGCCCAGGCTGGAGTGCAGTGGCACGATCTCGGCTCACCGCAAACTCTGCCTCCTGGGTTGAAGCGATTCTCCTGTCTCAGCCTCCCGAGTAGCTGGGATTACAGGCATGCACCACCATACCTGGTTAATTTTGTATTTTTAGTAGAGAAGGGATTTCTCCATGTTGGTCAGGCTGGTCTTGAACTCCCGACCTCAGGTGATCCTCCCGTCTCGGCTTCCCAAAGTGCTGGGATTATAGGTATGAGCCACTGTGCCCGGTGTCCCTGGGTATAAATTACCACCTTTGTCCTATTTGCTGACTTTTCCCCATGGTGGTTTATTTCCCTGTGTGGTTTCTAATTTTTTACTGTAAATTTATCTTCAGCAGGGGTTGTTTTCTATGAAAGTCTTTTGTACACTAGCTTGTTGGAGTGTTCCTATGAAATGGTTTTCCTTTTCCCTTTGACTGGGGACCTGTGGGTTCTATGGTTTCAGACCAGATTATATGTTAATTTTCAGCCTTGAAGTCTCTGTATCATGCAAACAGTGTGAAGTTCAAATTCACTTCCACACAGGGCAAAGGCCTGGGTTTCAGATTTCTCTTCAGTGACTGTTTTTCTATTCATGGGAACAAGTTTCCTTGCTGCTTCCTCAAACTGGTGGCCACGTGTTTCTAGGTTCTGTTTCACAGGGGCTGGCCGTTTTTAAGCCCTGACTTAATACAGAGTCCTATACCCTCTTCCTCACTTAAGTGTTAATGTCACAAGCCCTCACTGTTAAGGCATATATTAAACTCTGATTCCCCTGTCAGCCCTCTGACTTGAGTTCCCAATTATGCTTCTAAATTCTGCAACATTCCTAAAAGTTTCGCTTCTTGACTTCCAGCTTATTTCTGTCTGAACATTAAAAAAAATGATATTTTATAATGCTAAATGATATTTATTCCTGTGAGCTTGAAGTGGAAGGATTTATTATATTGGCTTATTTGCCAAGTTTACTAGGAAAGCAAATTCATTTTTATTAATTTTTTTAAAAATTATTATTATTTTTGAGACAGAGTCTTGCTCTGTTGCTCAGGCTGGAGCACAGTGGCGTGATCTCGGCTTACTGCAACCTCTGCCTTCCGGGTTGAAGCAATTCTCCTGCCTCAGCTTCCCCAGTAGCTGGGACTATAGGTGCGTGCCACCACGGCCAGCTAATTTTCGTATTTTTAGTAGAGATGGGGTTTCACCATGTTGGCCAGGATGGTCTCATCTCGTGACCTGGTGATCCACCCGCCTTGGCCTACCAAAGTGCTGGAATTACAGGTGTGAGCCACTGCGCCTGGCCTTTATTTTACTTTTTACTTTTTTTTGAGGCAGGATCTCACTCTGTTGCCCAGGTTGGAGTGCAGTGATGTGGTCATGGCTCACTGCAACCTCGACCTCCTGGGCTCAAGTGATCCTCCCACCTCAGCCTCTCGAGTAGCTGAGACTGCAGGCATGTGTCACCATGCCTAGCTAATTTTTGTATTTTTTCTACAGACAGGATTTAGCCATGTTGTCTAGGCTGGTCTCGAACTCCTGGGCTGAAGCAATCTGCCTGCCTAAGCCTCCCAAAGTGCTGAGATTACAGGCGTGAGCCACCGTGCTCAGCCAAAAAGCAAACTTATTAATGAGGAATCCAAGACCTAAAAAGGTAGAAGTGCCTTGGTGGTGAGGACTACAGTGTTAGGAAGCTAAGAAATCATGCCGTGAATTCTCAGATTCTGCTTTCTTCCAAAATTGGAATACCTACATTTTTGCCTTGTCCTTGGATGGAGATATCTATATCTATATCTATATCTATAACTATATCTATATCTATATATCTCTTCCTTTTATTGGTTTCATTTTCAGAATGTCATATGTCATACTTTAATATTTGATTTGAATTGAAGTGTGGGGGTGGTAGCAACACGGTGCTGTCTTGGGAAGCTATTTTCTGATACTGTTTAATTGGGATCCTGGATGAGTTAGAGGAGAATTTGGAATAGGCACCATGATAAGGAATTTGAGTGGTCAAAAAAGCCTTATAATATTAGGACCAACCTAATAAAAAGAAAGAATACATGCAGCCACATCCATCCACTCTGATCCAGAGATTTGAGAGGAAAGCCTAAAAGATCAGATCCAAGTTCTGTAGATGACCACACTCCTGGTTAAGTGATACAGACAAAACAAAATTTAAGTTCTGTTGATATGGAGATGGGAAATCCCAGCTGATTGGTGGAGGCAGGAAATTCACACTAATATGGCAGGAAAGGACTGACAGTATAAAGGCACCTGCCGTGATAAATCTGGCTCAGGTTAGAATCATTGAAAACATGATCAGGTCCCAAGACCTGGCTAGAGATCGTGGGCTTCACTGCAGAGCTGGCAGTGAAGCTCTCTAATGATGAGAACTTGCTCTGGTCTATGGGTAAGTGGAGGTATAATCTGAGAACAAGGTCAATCTCATTGCAAAAACAAGGGAGCTCCCTATTGAATATTCTTGTCATGTGCTTTGGGAAGAATGGAGAAGAACCAACTCTTAGAATTGGACTGGGCCTCATTTGAAGCATCTGTTTTTACCGGAACAAGCATGCAATTTGGAATGAATCAGGGCTTTGTTCTGACCCCAGGTTTGCCGCCTGTGGTTCTGCGTATTTGGGCTAATGTTTTGACCTTCTCGAACAGCAAGTATTTCATCTCAGGTGTTTCATCAGCAAGATGGCGATCATGCAGAATTGTTTCTGTGAGAATTAAATTAAGTTACCTGGCATCAATAGACTCTCAATAAATGGCATTTATTATTTGGATAAGTGCCTCATAAAAGTACTGAACATAGTTAAAAATGCCATGGCCTCAAGAGATCATCCTTGACCCTCAATTTAAATTAGTTTCTCCTCTCCTATTCTCTAATAAAGCTCTTTTCTTTTATAACATCCACCACTATTGGCACCTGTGCAGTTTTTATTTCTGTAACTGGTTCATACAGCAGTTATAAACTCAGTGCTGAGTGAGGAAGGTTTCATGAGGCCTGGTGAGAACTCCATGTCTCTGACCAGGGCAGTCCCCACTCGGGTTTGCCAGTTGTTCTTTTGAGGGAGTAAGAGTCTCGGTGCTACCAGATTTTCCCATTTTTTCGTATAATCCAGAACGCTGACTTTTTATTTATTTATTTTTTTGAGACAGAGTCTCGCTCTGTTGCCCAGGCTGGAGTGCAGTGGCACAATCTCTGCTCACTGCAACCTCGCCTCCTGGGTTCAAGCGATTCTCCTGCCTCAGCCTCCTGAGTAGCTGGGATTACAGGCGCCCGCCACCACACTGGGCTAATTTTTGTATTTTTAGTAGAGATGGGGTTTCACCATGTTGATCAGGCTGGTCTTGAACTCCTGACCTCGTGATCCACCCACCTCAGCCTCCCAAAGTGCTGGGATTACAGGCACAAGCCACTATGCCTGGCAGAACTCTGACTTTTTATGTGAAATGTTCTGGTTTTAAAATGTTGGGAAGTAATTCAAATGATATTGTGTGGGCCAAACCAAAGTCAGGTGTGGGCTGCAGTAGACCTGAAAGCTGCCAGTTTACAGCCTCTGGCGTATATCTGTCTCCATGAGTAAGTAGTGTTGGGTTCACTATTGTTTCTTCAATGCCTGGCACAGTGGGGGCACATAGTAGGCACTAAATATTTATTGAAAGAAAGAAGGAAGAAGAAAAAATAAAATACTGAAAAATTTTTTTTTTTCTTAAAGGGTTATATTGAATCCTGGGTCAAGGACCAGGAAAAAAAAAAAGTAAAGAAAAAAGAACTGTGTTGAAAAATTGCTGATATTAAAAATAGTCTAGGCTGGGCATGGTGGCTTATTCCTGTAATCTCAGCACTTTGAGAGGCCAAGGTAAGCAGACCACTTGAGGTCAGGAGTTGGAGACCAACCTGGCCAACATGGAGAAGCCCCGTCTCTACTAAAAATACAAAAAATTAGCCAGGTGGTGGTTCATGCTTGTAATCCCAGCTACTCAGGAGGCTGAGGTACGAGAACCACTTGAACCTGGGAGGCAGAGGTTGCAGTGAGCCGAGATCGTGCCACTGTACTCCAGCCTGGGCGACAGAGCAAGACTCTGTCTCAAAAAAAATAAAAAATAAAAAATAAAATAAATAAATAAATAAAATAGGTAGTTTGATTGAAGCAGAGCCTTGTTCTGTCACCCAGGCTGGAGTGCAGTGACACAATCACGGCTCACTGAAGCCTCATCCTCCTGGGCTCAGGCGATTATTCTACCTCATACTCCTGAGAAGCTGGGACTATAGGCATGTGCCACCATACCTGGATATTTCTTTTAGTTTTTGTAGAGACAGGGTCTCACTGTGTTGCCCAGGGTGATACTGAGAAGTTCTAAGTTAATATAAACCAAGAAAGAAAAACCATTCACTGCTTCTCTGTATCATTTTTAGGGAAAAATAGGCTTATTATTTTTGTTGCTTTTATAACCAAAGACTGAAAGAATGATAATGTTTACCATAGAAGCAAAATTTCCCATTTGTAAGTATTGTATTGAACAGACTGTTGGTTGCATATTGTCAAACCACTTTTAGTTTGCTACAAAGTAGAATTTAATCTCCGACCTCAAGTTTTATTGTGTAATGAGCTTGCCAAATACATTGAATTGCAGATTTCCATGGTAGTATGATTTGTGTACTGGCTTGAACTCTGAAAGTCATTGCAGCTGTCATTTGGTGAAAAATGGGAAAAAGAGGCTTTGGGGAGCTTAGGTTTCTAGAGCCGATGGAAGGGAGAAAACCTCAAGTGCTAGATTATTTAGAGACTGTCTAAATTGAAGTGGCTATCTTTGACATATTTTTGTAAGCTTAAGGATTCCTAGCGATTGGCCTTTAGGGACACAAAGTGTGCATCAGTAACTAAAGTGGCCTGCTGGTAAGATTACTGAATTGCAAAATTGAAGATCAACAAATGTTCCTAATAGACACTTAGTATTCATCCTGTAGTACATTTGGTACTTTGGCCCCAAAAAGTAAGTATTGAAAGTAATGGTGGAGGGGGCCATCTCTGTACTCCAGGAATTTACAGTCTGGTTTGGGAGCCAATACTAATAATTGGAAAAGAGTAAAAGACTCTATGATTAAGAGCTAAGCCATGTGTTAGAGACTATAAGTATACAGGAAATCAGAGGGTAAAAATCACAGCAGACTTCATAGATCAGTTAACAACTCAGAGCTTCTAGTAAGTATTGTTAAGATTTAGAGAGGGAAAGAATATACATTGCTATCTTGGTCCCCTCTGCTTTTGAAAGTATGTTGTTTCCTTTCTTGGGCTTTTTTAAAAAATAGGAAAAAGGAAAAGTTGTTTCTTTTTCTACCATCAATTTACATATTGTATTAGTCAGTGCTTGTGTTGCTATAAAGAAACACCTGAGACTGGGTAATTAAAGAAAAGAGATTTAATTGGCTCACAAATCTGTAGGCTGTAGAGGAAGCAGAGCAGCACCTGCTTGGCTTTGGGGGAGGGCTCAGGAAACTTACAGTCATGGTGGAAGCTGAAAAGGAAGCAGGCACATCTTACACGGCCGGAACAGGAGGAAGAGACGGCGGAGGTGCTACACACTTTTAAACAATCAGATCTCATGAGAACTCAGTGAGGATCACAGGAATAACACCCAGGTGATGGAGCTAACCCATTCATGAGAACTCTGCCTCCATGATCCAATCATCTCCCACCAGGCCCCACCTACAATACTGGGGATTACAATTCCACATGAGATTTGGGCAAGGACACAGATTTAAACCATATGACATAGAGAAAAATACAGATATATTTTCGTAAAGATGTAGTCTTGCTATGTTGCCCAGGACGGTCTTGAACTCTTGGCCTCAATCAATCCTCCCACCTCAGCTTCCCAAAGTACTGGGATTACAGGTGTAAGCCACCACATCTGGTCTATGTACATAGAGGATTTACTGCGAAGGGACCCAATATATATGTTAAAAAAAGGTAAAAAAATATATATATATATACACATTTTGGAAATAGAGTCTCACTCTGTCACTCAGGCTGGAGTGCAGTGGCGTGATCTCGGTTCACTGTAACCTCTGCCTTCTGGGTTCAAGTGATTCTCTCACCTCAGCCTCCCAAGTAGCTGGGATTACAGATGTGCACCATCATGTCCGGCTAATTTTTTTTTTTTTTTTTTTGAGATGGAGTTTCACTTTTGTCGCCCAGGCTGGAGTGCAGTGGCGTGATCTCGGCTCACTGCAACCTCCGCCTCCCAGGTTCAAATGATTCTCCTGCCTCAGCTTCCTGAGTAGCTGGGATTACAGGCATGTGCCACCACACCCGGCTAATTTTGTATTTTTAGTAGAGACAGGGTTTCTCCATGTTGGTCGGGCTGTTCTTGAACTCACGACCTTGGGCGATCCATCCGCCTTGGCCTCCCAAAGTTCTGGGATTAGAGGCGTGAGCCACTGTGCCTGGCTTGGCTAAGTTTTGTATTTTTAGTAGACACGGGGTTTCGCAATGTTGTCCAGGCTGGTCTTGAACTCCTGGCCTCATGTGACCTGCATGTCTCAGCCTCCCAAAGTGCTGAGATTATAGGCATGAGCCACCATGCCCAGCATTTTTGTTTTTTTGGATATGGGGTCTTGCTTTCACTCAGGCTGGAGAGTAGTCACAGTATCACAGCACACTGCAACCTTGAACTTCTGGGCTCAAGGGATTCTCTTCTAGCCTCAGTGTCCCAGGTAGCTGGAACTACAGATGTATGCCATCATGCCCAGCTAATTTTTAAATTTTTTGTAGAGACAAGGTCCCACTATGTTGCCCAGGCTGGCCTCGAACTCTTGGCCTCAAGTGATTCCCCCACCTCAGCCTCCCAAAGTGTTGGGATTACAGGCATGAGCCACCGTGCCTCACCTGGAAATGTTATTTTAAAAAGAGATTAACAGTAATTATTCTGAGTAGGATTTTGGATAATTTAGATTTGTCTTTGTAATTTCTCATTTTATGACATTGATCATTTATCTGTGTAATTAACAAAAAATATGTTAAATATCCTTCTGTTTCAAAAATCAGCAAGGGCACCTTATTGCTTACACCAGTAATTAGAAATATTAAAAACCCTGGTTGCAACGAGAACACGTGGACACAGGGAGGGGAGCAACACACACTGGGGCTTGTGGGGTTGGGGGTGGGGGAAGGAGAGCATCAGGAGAAATAGCTAATGCATGCTGGACTTAATACCTAGGTGATGGGTTGATAGGTGCAGCAAACCACCATGGCATAGGTTTAGCTATGTAACAAACTTGCACATCCTGCACATGTATCCTGGAACTTAAAATAAAAAAACCAAAAAAACATGAGAAACCCTGGTTGCATATTTTAATCACCTGGATTACTAAAACGAGACCAAACAAAATATACCATGTCTGGGCGCGGTGGCTCAAGCCTGTAATCCCAGCACTTTGGGAGGTCGAGGCGGGCGGATCACGAGGTCAGGAGATCGAGACCATCCTGGCTAACACGGTGAAACCCCATCTCTACTAAAAATACAAAAATTAGCCGGGCGTGGTGGCGGGTGCCTATAGTCCCAGCTACTCGGGAGGCTGAGGCAGGAGAATGGCGTGAACCCGGGAGGCGGAGCTTGCAGTGAGTGGAGATTGCACCACTGCACTCCAGCCTGGGCGACAGAGCCAGACTCCGTCTCAAAAAAAAAAAAAAAAAAAAAAAAAAAAATACCATTATGTGCTCAGGTCCTACTTCAGCTCAATTAAATGAGAATCTCTGAGGGCTAGGGCCCTGATTTTGGCTGTTTTGAAAAGCTTTCAGGTAATTATTTTATTTTGAGACAGTGTCTCAACCTGTTGCCTAGTCTGGAACACAGTGGTGTGATCTCGGTTCACTGAAACCTCAATCTCCTGGGCTCAGTCAATCCTTCTGCCTTAGCCTCCTGAGTAACTGGGACTACAGGTGCATGCCACCTTGCCTGGCTAATTTTTAATTTTTATTTATTTATCTATTATTTATTTATTTATCTAGAGACGGGGTTTTGTCATGTTGCCTAGGCTGGTCTCGAACTCCGGAACTCAAGCATCTGCCTGCCTCGGGGCTTCCAAAGGGCTGGGATTATAGGCGTGAGCCACCATCCCTGGCCTAAATTTTATTTTTGAAATTTTGTAGAGACGGGGCTTTGTCATGTTGCCCTGGCTGGCCTCAAACTCCTGGGTTCAAGCTATCTGCAGGCTTCAGCCTCCCAAAGTGTTGGGATTACAGATGTGAGCCACTGCACCCAGCCTCCCTTTCAGATCATTTTAATGTGTATCCAGTATTTCCTGGAAATATATTACAACTGCAAAATCTCACATTCCTTTCAGATATACTGCAATGGAAACTCTAGGACTGGGGCTCAGCAAACTGTTTTAACAAGACTTTTGCTGGCTGGGCATGGTGGCTCAGGCCTGTCATCCCAGCACTTTAGGAGGCCAAGGTAGTCGGATCGCTTGAGTCCAGGAGTTCAAGACCAGACCGGGCAACATAGTGAGACCCCTATCTCTACCAAAACAAACAAACAAACAAAAATTAGCTGGTATAGTGGCCCACCTCTGTAGTCCCAGCTACTTAGGAGGCTAAGGTGGGAGGGTCTCGAGCCCAGGAGGTCGAGGCTGCAGTGAGTGATGATCACACAACTGCACTCCAGCCTGATCAAAAGAAAAAGACATTGTCTCAAAAAAAAAAATAATAAAATAAAAAAATAAAAGGCTTCTGCTAAAGTTTGAGAACCTCTGCCATAGAGTACAGGCCCAGCCTGAAATATACACTTTTTAATCTTGCCTCAACCTCCCAAACCGCCCCTGCCATTTTCCAGCCCTCAGTTTACTCTCTAACCAGGAGAGTTTACTGTGTGTCTACTGAGCCTACATGGCTCTTGCGTCTTCCTAGCCTGACTAGTCACCCTCTCTTGGAGTCACAGACACTTTAGTCATCCTTCAAGGCCCAGCCCAGGTCTCACCACCTGCATGAAACCCTTCTGTATTTCTCTGCCCTCACACTGCCACAGTTCCCTCTTCTCTACCATTCATTCATTTCTTCAATAAGTATTTATTTCACACCTATTATTTGTGAAGCATTAAGAGGAATACAAAAGAATTATGTGATGGTCCCTTCATAGGGGATGTACTTGTTTCTATGTGGGACTAACGAAGGAGAAGCGGATGTTGAGGGGGATGCCACGCGGGCTGATAGGATGTGAAGTTCAGAGGTGCACCAGGTGCGTTGGCTCACGCCTGGAACCCCAGCACTCTGGGAGGCCGAGGCGGGCAGATCACAAGGTCACGAGTTCAAGATCAGCCTGGCCAACATGGCGAAACCTCGTCTCTACTAAAAATACAAAAATTAGCTAGGCGTGGTGGCCGGTGCCTGTAATCCCAGCTACTCGGGAGGCTGAGGCAGGAGAATCGCTTGAAACCGGAAGGCAGAGGTTGCAGTGAGCCAAGATCACGCCACTGCACTCCAGCCTGGGCAACAAAAGCGAAACTCCGTCTCAAAAAAAAAGAAAAAAAGGGGTGCAGGAAGGGTGGAGAGTAGAGCTGGAATGTGTTGGGTTGAGAACCAGAATGTAGATCATTTGCTCCAAGAGGTGACTCCAAGAAGAAAGGACAGGAACAAGCTCTTCTGCGTATCATACCTTTGTTTATTTATTCATTTTTTTAGGGATGAGGTCTCACTATGTTGCCCAGGCTGGCCTCAAACTCCTGAACTCAAGTGATCCTCCTACCTCAGCTCCTAGACAGCTAGGACTACAGGTTCATGCAATTGTGCCTGGCTTAATATACCTTTTAAGTGAATAATTTTTCTTTTCTTTTTTTTTTTTTTTTTGAGACAGGGTCTCACTCTGCCACCCAGGCTGGAGTGCCATGGTGCAATCATGGCTCACTGCAGTCTTGACTTTCCAGACTCAAGTGTTCCTCCTGCCTCAGCCTACAAAGTAGCTGGGACTATACGTGCACAACCAAGCCTGGCAAGTTTTTTTTTTAATTTGTAGAAATAGGGGTCTCACTATGCTGCCCAGGCCGGTCTTAAACTCCTGGGCTCATGTGATCCTCCTGCATCAACTCAGCTCCTGCAGTGCTGAGATTACAGGTGTGAGCCACTGCATCCACCCTTAACTTATTCAGTTCTTTTCCTATTTACAAAAGTAAAGAGTTTATTGTAGAAAAATTGGAAAATACAGAAAAACAGAAAAATAAAAATCACGTACATTCCTACCACCTGAAGGTAAATACTGTTGTTAGTTATTTCTTGTACATTATTTCAGTCTTAAAAAATTGAGTAGATGGGCCAGGTGTGGTGGCTCATGCCTGTAATCCTAGCATTTTGGGAGGCCGAGGCAGGTGGATCACCTAAGATCAGGAGTTTGAGACCAGCCTGGCCAACATGGCAAAACCCCATCTCCGCTAAAAAATACAAAAATTAGTCAGCTGTGGTGGCGGAGCCTATAATAATCCCAGCTACTCAGGAGGCTGAGGCAGGAGAATCGCTTGTACCCAGGAGGCACAGGTTGCAGTGAGCCAAGATGGCACCATTGCACTCCAGCCTGGGCGAAAACAGCGAAACACCATCTCAAAAAAAAAAAAAGAAAGAAACATAACAATTATACAATATGTGGAGCTCATTTGGGTACTGGTTTAAGCAAACCATAATATGTTATTTTTGAGTGAAATCAGAACATTTGATTTTGATTTTGGACTGGGTATTAGATCACATTAATTTTGTAAGTAGAGCTAATAATATTGTGGTTATATATTGAAATGTACCCATTTTTTATATGTGCATAGAGACATGATGCATGGAATTTGCTTAAAAATATTAAGATACTACTGCAACAAAAGTAAAGAAAATGAACGTAAAAAAGAGTAGACAAAGCAAGCATGGTGAAATGGCCATGCTTGAATCTGGGGAGTTCGTATTATTCTCTACTTGCAATCTTCATAATAAAAAGTTTAAAACAATTTGCCCAGGGTGGCTGCTCATGCCTGTCATCCCAGCACCTTGGGAGGCCGAGGCAGGCAGATCACCTGAGGTCAGGAGTTCAAGACCAACCTGGCCAACATGGTGAAACCCTGTCTGTACTAAAAATACGAAAATTAGCTGGGCGTGGCAGTGCATGCCTGTAATCCCAGCTACCTGGGAGGTTGAGGCAGGAGAATTGCTTGAACCTGGGAGGCAGAGCCAAGATCGTGCCACTGCACTCCAGCCTGGGCGACAGAGTGACTCCATCTCAAAAAACAAAACAAAGGAACAACAACAACAAAACCAAACTGATATTTAGCCTGACTACAGTGGCTCATGCCTGTAATTCCAGCACTTTGGGAAGCCAGTGTGGGAGGATTGCTTGAGACCAGCCTACGCAACATGAGGAGGCCCTGTCTTTACAAAATAATAATAATAACAATATTAATATTCATAATAATAACAAAATGAAAATAAAAATAAATAAAATAAAATTAGCCTGATGTGGTGGTACGTGTCTGTAGTCCCAGCTACCTGAGATGCTGAGGTGGGAGGATGGCTTGAACCTAGGAGGTCAAGGCTGCAGTAACTGTACCACTATATTCCAGCCTGGGAGACAGCGAGACCCTGTCTCAATACGTATACAGATTTATATTTAGAGCTCTGAAATTGAACTGTGCCTGCTGCTACTGAGAAGATTTGACTGTGCATGCAATAAACAAAACCTCGAAAAGCATGACAAAGGGGGAAATGTAAATTTCTAGGCAAAACAGCATGTGAAGTAACAGGTGCTGCCTCCATTTGGGAAAAGGAGTTCTGGTGAGCACACTAATAATTTGTAGAAACAGAATGAGAATAATAATGTTAGTGATAAAAATAATAGCTAAACTAACGAATAAGCCTTAGTGATATTGTTGCTGTATATCAGGCACGATATTTATCTCATTTTATGATCCCAGCGAGCTTTTGAGGTAGATGGTGTTATCGCCTGTTTACTTATGGAGAAACTGAGGCACAGTACTGTTAAGTAACTGGCTCAAGGTCCTGTACCTGGAAAATGGCAAGCTAGGATTCTCATCCTGCCCAGAGGCCCTACCTTTAAATACCTCACCAATAGAAAAAGAAATGATTTATTTATTTATTTATTTATTTAAACAGAGTCTCGCTCTGTTACTCAAACTGAAGTGCAGTGGCAAAATCATGGTTCATTGCAGCTTTCACCTCCTGGGCTCAAGTGATCCTCCCACCTCAGCCTCCTGAGTAGCTTGGAATACAGATGTGAGTCACCATGCCTGGCTAATGTTTTACTTTTCTGTAGAGACAGGGTCTCACTGTCTTGCCCAGACTGGTCTCAAACTCCTGACCTCAAGCGATCCTCTTGCCTGGGCCTCCCAAAGTGTTGGAATTACAGGCTTGAGCCACTGCACCCAGTCAGAAATGATTTTTTGAATGCCCAAAACTGACTATTTTGACCAAGAAGCTTTTTGTTCAGTGTTTTAGAGGTATAATTTATGTTGCATTTAGGAAGTAAAAGTAGGTCGGGTGGTGGCTCATGCCTATGATCCCAGGAGTTCTGGAGGCCAAGGCAGGAGGATTGCTTGAGGTCAGGGGTTCGAGACCAGCCTGGGCAACATAGTAAGACCCTATCTCTACAAAAAGATAAAAAAATTGGCCAGATGTGGTGGTGCTTGCCTGTTGCCCCAGCTACTTGGGAAGCTGAGGTGGGAGGATCAGTTTAGCCCAGGAGTTTGAGGCTGCAGCAAGCTGTGATTGCGCCACTGCACTCCAGCCTGGGCGACTCAGGGAGTCGCCCTAAAACAATAAAATAACATAAAAATAAGTTATTTTTTGTGTTATTTTTAAATAAGTTATTATTTTTAATGTTATTATTAAATTTAAACAAGTTATTATTTAAATTAAATATTAAATTTAAATAATTAAATTAAATATTAAATTTAAATAATTAAATTAAATATTTAAATTAAATATTATTTAAATTTAATATTAAATTTAAAAATTAAAGTTAAATATTAAATTTAAATAATAATTTTAAATAAGTTATTATTTTTTATGTTATTATTAAATAAGTCCCTAAAAAATAAAATAACATAAAAATAAGTTAAAAAGTAAAAGTGTACCAGCAGCTCAACTCCTGCATGTGTAGTTTCTAGGCATTTGTAGGATAACTGTTCAATTTCACTTCTAGCAGTTGTGACTTTATTTCTCCCAGATGGAAAATATGTCCTTTCTTACTCAGTGGTGAATGTCAGGTAGACTCAGCATTGGGGTGCCTGGTTCAGTCCAATGGGGCATCCTGGGAGGATGAGAGGGTTTGGAACAGAACTGGAGCGCATGTGACTTTACCTAAATCTTCAAGTCTCAGCTGTGGGCTCCTCTAAGCATAAGGTTTCTACTACAAACATTTTAACACTTTTTTTTTTTTAACATATGGCAACAGAATGGTTATAGAAATTAGCTGCTATAAAGTGAGACAACAATGGATGAGACAATTGGAAAGTGAAATCTATTTGAGAAATAGAGTAGGTCGTCAAATAATGTTTCAATATCATTCTTTTTTTTGAGATGGAGTTTCACTCTTGTTGCCCAGGCTGTAGTGCAATAGTGCGATCTTGGCTCACCGCAACCTCTACCTCCTGGGTTCAAGTGATTCTCCTGCCTCAGCCTCCAAAGTAGCTGGGATTACAGGTGCCTGCTACCATGCCTAGCTAATTTTTTGTATTTTTAGTAGAGATGGGGTTTTGCCATGTTGGCCAGGCTTGTTTCAAACTCCTGACCTCAGGTGATCTACCTGCCTTGGCCTCCCAAAGTGCTGGGATAACAAGGCGTGAGCCACCATGCTGAGCCTCATCCAATGTCATTCTAATGTCATTATAAAGTTGATGAGAAGAAAGAAAAATGGATTGCTGGTCAGGGCCACTGGCTGGGTGGAGTTTACCTGAGTTTGCAGGTTCTCCCCGTGTTTGCATGGGTTTTCTCTGCATGGCTCTGGGCATTCCCAGACGCCCAGAAACACCGTCTGGTTTTCCTCTCCATTCCAAAGATGTGCACAGTAGGCGAACTGGCTGTCTACGTGGTCCCAGGCTGAGTGAATGTGTATCTGTGTGTGAGTGCCCTGTGAAGGGAAGGTATCCTGTCCAGAGATTGTTCCAGCCTGGCCCCCCGAGCCACAGTGACTGGCCCCAGTCACCCCCGGCCCTGAACTGGAATAAGGGAATACATCATTATCTTACTTGTTTTTATTAATCTTTCTTAAATGTATGTGTAGTTCACGTTTGTTTCAATGTTTAATATTAGAAGAGTTTTTTTTCTTTATTTGGAAGTTTGGTGATGTTTTTGTGACCAGGAATATTCCATAGGAACTTTAGTCTATATTAGTTAAACTGTGGTCAAGTTGGTTTGGTTATATGGCATTTTGCTTAAAGGCACAGTTTCCAAGAACCTATTGATGATATTAAGTGAAGACTTTCTGTAGAAGCCATCTATGGATGAACTTTTCTTTTCTTTTTTAATGATGTTTTTTTTTGAGACAGGGTCTTACTCTATTGCCCAGGCTGGAGTGCAGTGGTGCCATCTTGGCTTGCTGCAACCTCTGCCTCCTGAGCTTAAGTGATCCTCCCACCTCAGCCTCCTGAGTAGATGAGACCCCAGGCGCCTGCCACCATGCCTGGCTAATTTTTGTATTTTTTTTGTAGAGACAGGGTCTTGCTATGTTGCCCAGGCTGGTCTCCAACTCCTGAGCTCAAGCAATCTGCCTGCCTCAGATTCTGAAAGTGCTGGGATTACAGGCGTGGGTCACCTGGCTCGGCCAAGATGAGCTTTTCTGCCATCCTGAAATTTTCTTTCCACTGCACTTGTGTGGGTCCGTAGTTAACAAAGCTTTTCCTACATGGAAAAGCAGCAAATGCTTTTTTGAGAAAAAGCAGTAACATCAGTGATTTTTAACTATAAGTGAATCAGAGGCAGAGATGGCTTACAAATGACTCAGGTGTGTGCTCTATGCTTGCGTTTTCAACTATGAGACTTTTGTCTGAGCAGGGAGATGAGAGCCAATCTTGCTGTTACGAGAAAAAAGATGTCCTCTCAGATGGTTAATGTCATAGGTTTCACTAGCCAGCATTTGAATTGTGAATATTGCATTGTAAAAAGAGAAGAATGAAAATAAAAACAAGGAAAGAAGAAGATGGAGGAAAATTATAGGTTCTGTCTGTACGGTTTCTGGTAAAAGAAAGCAGTGGACTCTAGCTCCGGACAGAGGTATGTGCAGGGGATAGCTGCAGGTAGTAATTGAAATTTATATAGACTTTGTCTAAATGGTGACCACCACCCACATTATCCCCATCATTTCCCAAGCCAGACATGCCATTATATGTGATATGATCACTGTCACCACAGGGGCTACTAGTTAGAGAGAGGTCTAAGATGGTTACAGAAATGCCTGGTGAAAACAAAGGACAAAAAGAACACTTTGATGCAGAGAAAGGAAAATTAGAATTGGTTTGCTGCAGGACCTCTGGATGCAACGCATGGCAAAGTATGGGGTGTTTCCTGAGGCTTGCCTGGGAAGATTTTCCCTCATAGCTTCCCTAGGTCGGGATCTACTTGATACAGAATAGAGAACTTTTCATAAGAATATGTGTCAGTGACTATATTCCACCGTGATAATGTAGATTTCTTTCTTTTCAGATACAAAGGTGTGCCCTGTACAGCTACTAATGTAATAAAAATTAATAAAAATGATCATTTACTGAGTTATTACTATGAGCTGAGACGTAATTTAACGAAAGTGTTAATCACCAGAGAAACAGATACTGTCCAGACCAAAATGACAGATACTCATTATATTATCATCCCTATTTCATAGAAGGAAAAATCTGAGGCTCAGTGGGGTCAAGTAACTTGTTCAAGGTCACAAAACTGGAATGTGAAAAAGCCCTGGTCTGACTTCTAATCCCAAGTTTTTTTGTTTTTGATTTTTTTTTTTTTGAAATGGAGTCTCGCTCTGTCTCCCAGGCTGGAGTGCAGTGGCACAATGTTGGCTCACTGCAACCTCCGTCTCCTGGGTTCAAGGGATTCTCATGCCTCAGCCATCCATGTGGCTGGGATTACAGGCGTGCGCACTACCAGGCCCCCCTAATTTTTGTATTTTTAGTGGAGATGGGGTTTCACCATGTTGGCCAGGCTGGTCTCAAACTTCTGACCTCAAGTGATCCACCTGCCTTGGCCTTCTGAAGTGCTGGAATTACAGGCATGAGCCACCACTCCTGGCCTAATCTCAGGGTCTTGACACCTAACACTATGAACTAGGAGTAGACATTTCCAGGAGGAATATCCTGGGGATTGTGTCTTTTGAATGCATTTATGCAGGATATCATAATTTTAATGCACTTAAATATAAACATGAAAAAGCACTGAACCTTTGTTCACACTGGTCTACCAGTGTTCCTGGTTTCCCAGGTACTGAATCCTTCCTCTTCCTGAAAATGGGGCAACTAAGTCCCCTTCCCCTGCAGATTGTAGGAAGACCCTTTAACTCTGATCTTAGCCAGTGAATTTAAGGAATTCTGGCACAACAAACTGGGACTAATGTAGGGTAGAAGAGGGAAAGCATCCCCTTCATCCTCTGAAGGTTTGCTGAAAATGAACCAATAAAAGGCAGATTAACAGGAGAAAAAGGCATACGAAATATATTGAATGTGCATAAGCATGGGGAAATGGTAGGAGAATGATTACCCAATAGCCCAATGAGCTCCAGATGTTTGTATACCCTTCTTCATAGGGGAAAAGGAGATGAAGTTTGTAGGAATGAATGATTTTCAGGGGAAAAGAATGAGTCCAAAGAACAGTGGCCCTGAACAAAGTTCTTCTGAGCTCTGGGGGAGGTGGCATAAAGGTGAGGGGTAGAACCTCACTGTGAACCAAGGTTGTCCTATGTAGACAAAGCCTCCCAGGTAATCTCTCAGAGCCACCTGCAGAAGAACAGATGAAAAGTCTGTCTGGGCATGGTGACTACTAGTCTCTTCTCTTCTCTCTTTAATCTTTTCTAGTATTTGATAAGATTCCTAGGGAGAGGAGTCTTAAAATAATTGCATTTATTTTTCTTTTATGTTTTGTAGAGATGGGAGTCTCACTATGCTGCCCAGGCTGGTCTTGAACTCCTGGGCCCAAGTGATCCTCCCACTTTGGCCTCCCAAAGTGCTGGGATTATAGGTGTGAGCCACCATGCCAGGCCCAGTTGCATTTTTTTGTGTGGGGAGAGGGGGAAGAATGTAAACGGCTCCTGTTAGGGTCATTTTCTTTTCAGATAAGGAAATTTCAAAGAGATTTCCTCCTGGCGATTCGGGAAAGAATGAAGATCAAAGATATGAGGGATAAGAAAAGGTCAGAGAGAAACCTTGGTTCTGAGGTTTCTTTTTGAGATCTTTGAATTTTCCTTCAAACAAAGCACTTGGTATGTCAAAGCATCATCTTTGGGGGTATTGTTTCTGCATCGTAACACTAAGTACCAGTCACCTCAGTCCCTGTGTCTCTGTTCTGGCAACAAAATCCAGTGGTGTTTTGGTGACTTGGTCTTGTTTTTTCTTTTAACTCTGGTACATGGATTCTGTGCATCTCATGTCCAAGTTTCTACCTTCGTGATCTGCTTAGATTCTAGGTCTTTAGGGACTAGGACTCTCACTTGTCCTCTCTAGTCCCTTCCCAGAGCCTGGAATTCCACACTGAGCCCCTAAACTGTGGTCAGGCTTGGGATTCCTGCTGCCTGGCCTACGCCCTCTGCCTTCTAGGGCCTCTGATGGTGCCTGGTTCTAGATTCCTGGTCCCCACATTTGGTCTGTCCACTGGGTTTCCGCATTGTGAAATTACAAAATACAGTTGGCCCTCCTTATCCATGGGGTCTTCATTGGTGGATTAAACTGTAAACCAAAAGGAAAATTCTACCTATCTTGTCTGGTAGTAGGTCATAAAATCTGCGTTCCAGAAAGGTCCTGCCCTATACCTGGGAGGAAGAATCTAAACAGGCAGGCCTTACTGGGTGGCCTCTGTAAACCAAAAATAAAATTCTAAGCCTCCCAATCATCTGAATGAACCCCTTCTCTTAGCCAGGGGCATTCCAGAGTTAACCCGAAAAACTAGTTCAGGCCATGATAGGAAGGCGGGGTTGGACATGACTCATTTTACCCTCCTCCCTTTTGGAATTCAGGCACAACTGACCGCATTAACAATAAAATGCAGATCCTAAGACTGACAAAACAGACGCTTTGTAGCAACAAGATACCAAATTCCAACCTGACTTTAGTGTAGCATCACATAACAGGTACCAGGACCTGAAGAAAGCAAAGTATTTTACCCCAAAATGTAATTATTTGACATATTTTGAAATGGCCCTGCAAAGCTGTCTCTTGTGGGAAAACAAACATTCTGTAGAGAATCCCTTTCCCTTTCCAAGTCCTTTGCTGATCCAGGAGATATTTAACTAAGAGTCTGGCTCCTGTTAGGGTTGGATAAGAGACATTTACCGTCTATTCTCTGAAGCCTGCTACCTGGAGGCTTCATCTACGTAATGTCCCCTTATCTTGACTACCAGCATTTCTTTCTGCTGACTTTAACTCTTGAGGTAGACCTTAACCCTTTCAACTAATTGCCAATCAGGAAATCTTTGAATCCACCTATGACCTGTGGATCATGTAATCCACAGTGCTGCCTTTAATCTCAGCACTTTGAGAGGCCAAGGCAGGAGGGTCGCTTGGGGCCAGGAGCTTGAGACTATCCTGGGCAACATAGTGAGAACTTATCTACAAAATATAGAAAAATTGGCTGAGTGTGGTGGTGCACACCTGTGGTCCTAGCTACTTGGGAGGCTGAGGTGGGAGGATTGCTTGAGCTCATGAGGTTGAGGCTGCAGTGAGCCATGATCACGCCAGCCTGCTGGGTGACAGAGCAACATCCTATCTCAAGAAAGAAAGAAGAAAGAAAGAAAGAAAGAAAGAAAGAAAGAAAGAAAGGAAGGAAGGAAGGAAGGAAGGAAGGAAGGAAGGAAGGAAGGAAAGAAAGAAAGAAAGAGAAAGAAAGAAAGAAAGAAAGAAAGAAAGAAAGGGCTTGGTGTCTCATGCTTGTATTTCAGCACTTTGGGAAGGCCAAGATGGGAGGATCCCTTGAGTCCAGGAAACTAACCTGGTGTGGTAAGACTCCATCTCCTAAAAAAAAAAAAAAAAAAAAAAAAAGAAGTAGTAAAAATACTTTTAATAGATTATGGATATGTGTATACAATTATACAAATATAATATCTCAGGCTTCATAACAGGGTAAAGTTTCTATAAGTTGCCCTTACTGAGATTGGACATAACTTAAGTTCCAGAACAGGAGTAATGTGAGGTTGGATACCCAGAAGCATAAGAGGCTGAATTCTATGCCTCTGTAGTCCTAGTTTCGAGGGAGGATTGCACAGGAGTTTGGGTCCAGCTTGGGCAACAGAGAGAGACCACGTCACAAAAAAAAAAAAAAAAAAAAAAAAAAAGAGAGAGAGTTGTGTTGGGATCCTAGAGCCTGATATCATTCTATGGAGGGAAAGGATTATAACCAGATTTCATGGGTTAATTCAATCAAAGCCGTGGAAGTAGAAAATCAAAGACAGAGTGGGCTGGGCACTGTGGATCTCCATCAATTCCTCTTGCAGACAGGACCTCTTTGGAAAGTCCCAAACTGCATATGTGGGCCCTCATTATCTGGCCTTTGGTGACATGCCCCTGACAGAGATAATAGCTCGACTAGTGTCAACATATGTGAGTTTTAACCAGCTGTGTGTCCATGGCCAAGTTACTTTGCCTTTCTTGAATATTTATATTCTCATCTTTAAAAGGGCAATAAACATGTCTATCCCTTTAAGACTGTTCTATTGATCAAATATGTGAGTAAAAAGTACTTTGCAGAGACGTACAATGGAAAGAAAAGTGAATTTCAGTTCTTTTGAAATGAGTGCCAGTTTGGCAGAAAATAATAAAGTAACACTTGGTATGTTTGGCATCATTCGGGGATTAACGAAAGTGAATTTTAGGGTCAGCTAACCTCTTGAAATGCCAGTGTAAGAAAATTATACTATACACAACTGACCATACACTACATGAGAGTGTCCCAAATGATCCTAAGGCAGGCACTTCATCCCCCTCCTCCTTTCCTTGGAGCCAATTACCAATTAAGTTATATTCAAATTCAGAATTTTGTATTATTGTGAGGTTTTATTGTGTATGGGCTTCTGTGTTTATTCCTTGAATAGTTGACAATAATTTAAAATGGCTAGGGGTCTTGGTTATTATTATAAATACAGTTGCGGCCAGGGGCAGTGGCTCACACCTCTGATCCCAGCACTTTGGGAGGCCCAGGTGGGCGGATCACCTGAGGTCGGGAGCTTAAGACGAGACTGACCAACACGGAGAAACCCCATCTCTACTAAAAATACAAAATTAGATGGGCATGGTGGCACATGCCTGTAATCCCAGCTACTTGGGAGGCTGAGGCAGGAGAATCGCTTGAACCTGGGAGGCAGAGGTTGTGGTGAACCGAGGTCACACCATTGCACTCCAGACTGGGCAACAAGAGCAAAACTCTATCTCAAAAAAAAAAAAAAATACAGTTGAGATATGGTATAGGATGTTCTGTCTCCACAATGCATGACCCAGACTATTATTATTATTATTTTTTTAAGACAGAGTCTTGCTGCTGTCACCCTGGCGGGAGTGCAGTGGTGCCATCGTAGCTCACTACAGCCTCGAGTTTCTGGGCTCAAGGGATCCTCCTATCTCAGCCTCCCTAGTGGCCAGGATAACAAATGTGCACCACCATGCCTGGCCTATTGTTGTTGTTGTTGTAGAGAGAGGGTCTCACTCTGTTGCCCAGGCTGGTCTTGAACTCCTGGCCTCAAGTGATCCTCCTGCCTTGTCCTCCCAAAGTGTTGGAATTACGCGTGTGAGCCACCATGCCCAGCCCACTTTCTTTTTCCTGTCTATGAATTTTCTTCCACCACAAGTGCTGGAGCCTTTCTGAACCTGTTCAGGTTCAGGGACTGCTCAATTCTTGAATTATTCTTTGCTCAATTGAATTCTATTTAATTTAATTTGTCTAAGGTTTTTATTTTCTTTTTCCTTTTTTTCTTTTTTTAGGCGGGGTCTTGCTCTGTCACACAGGCTGGAGTGCAGTGGCAAGATGACAACTCACTGTAGCCTTGACCTCCCAGCTCAAGTCATCCTCCTGCCTCAGCCTCTTAGGACCAAGTTGTGCACCACCATGCCTGGCTAAGTTTTTTGATTTTTTGTAGAGATGGGATCTCACTACATTGCCCAGGCTGGTCTCAAAATCCTGGGCTCAAGCAATTATTCTGCCTTCTCCTCCCAAAGTGCTAGGATTATAGGCATGAGCCACTGCCCCTAGCCTAGCTTTTTCTTTTTGCAGTTGTTACAGTGATGACCTCAATGAGTGATGTGTCTGTGTCCACGCAGCCTTCTCATGTAACTTCCCTGCTCCTCCCATCAAGAGCAGAGGCTACTATGCCACCTCTTGTATTGAGGCTGCTTTGTGACTTGCTGTGACTAATGTAATAAACTGGAAGTGACAGTGTGTGACCTCTGAGGTTAGACCTTATAAGGTCTTGTAGCTTTGCTTCTACTCTCTTGAGACACTACTGCCTCGTGAACAAGGCTGGGCTTGCCTCTTTGAGGATGAAAGGCCACATGGAAAGAAGCACAGCTGTCCTGGTCATTTCAGCTACCTCAGCTGAAGTCCTGGACATGGGAGCGAGGACCGCTCTGGCCCAGCCACCCTCCAGCTCTTCCATCCACTGACTGCAGCTACATGAAGAGAAACTGCCCAGCAGATCCCACCCCAAACTGCGGAATTGTGAACAAATAAATGGTTTGTTGTTCGAAGTCACTAAGTGTTGGGATGATTTGTTATGGAGCAAAGGATAACTGGAACAGGAAGTTAGAAAGATACTTCCTTCCTGTCAGCCTGCATGGTGTTTGTGTTACAACCCAAAATGCTTGCTAGAGTTATCTTCATTTTGATATGGACAGGAGACAGAAATACCGGGTAGAAGAGGGCGGTTCCCCAGTAAAGGACCCACCCTCAAGCCTGGATACTCGCCACCATAAATGAGAACAGGCATTCCTGTTTTTGTGCCCAAAAAGTTGCCTTTTGGCCCCACGCCCCACTATCTTTTACCCATATAAACCCCAAACCCCTGGTTCCAGGAGGAGATGAGCAGACAAACAGAAGAGCAGAAGAGCAGCAGAGAGGGAGAGAAGAGAAGGAACGTTGGGAGAAGTTCAGTTGGGGAGGGTCAGAGAATTGGCTGCTGGATGGCCAAACTACAGAGGAAGTTCATCTTCCAACTCTATCCTCTTTCCAGCTCCCCATCCATGTTGCTGAGAGCCATCTCCACCACCCAATAAAACCCCCAGATTCACTGTCCTTCAAGTCCATGTGTGACCTGATTCTTCTGCAATGCTGGACAAGAGTTTGGGATACAGAAGTCTGTCACACTGGTCCCTGGCACTTGCAAGAAGGCAGAGGGTCCACTGAGCTGGTTAACACTTAAGCCGTCTGCAATGGCAAGGCTAAAAGAGCATACTGTAACATACACCCACTTGGGCTCCAGGAGTTGCAGGCTCCCACGTCTGGATGCTGCTGTGAGGCTGAAGCCCAGTGTCCCAGCTCTTGCACCTGTCCATCTGCATGCTCCTTCTCCCGTAAGGAGTTTGACCAGTGACGGTGACTGAACAGACGAGCCACATCCCTGTTGCACGTCCTGCGAGGGGGGCCAGGGAACTCTCCATTTCAGTTTCATACAGAATACATGATAAAGGTTTTGTTTTCCTTGTTCTTCTGTTATGCTTGGTGGTCCCTAGAGCCTGGGCTCTTTGTATCGGAGGGGAGGTCTGACTGCCATGTGCTGCCTTCCAACCTTTCTGTTTTTCAGAGACTACGCTTGACTTCCCCACCAGAACATGCCCGCAGCGATAATGGTGGCTCTTGTCCCTTGGAGGTGAGGGATTCTTACTCTGAAGATGGCTGATAGATCTCAAACGGCCCTTAGGAACTGGAGGAACTGAGACATCACCCAGACATACCTTCCCAGATACTGATGAGTTCCTCAAATATTCTCAGTTTTGCTCTGTACACTGAAATTTCTTTCCTTCTATGTAAAGTGAAGAAAAATGGACTGATGGTAAGGCTCAAGTGATTCTCTTCTGTGCAAGATATTTTATCTTCTTCTTTTTTTATTATTATTATTATTTTTTGCACTGTTCAGAGGCCTTTGTGGGTTAAGTCAGGTTACTCGGCTATATTCTGACTAGCTAAGATTGTTAGATAAGAGATGACCTCCAGATAAATCGTTTGCTGTGTAAGAAGGTTCTATTTTAAAACCGGAATTTTTTGTAGTCTTTTCACTCGGTGATGGAGATGAATGAGATTTCATTCCTAGTATAACTGAGTAGAAAATGGCTTTATTAGATAAACCTTGGCATACCCTTGTTTTAGGATAGGAATAAAGGTATAAATCATCACATACAAATTACATGAATTTTAATCTTATTTACTATTATACTTGTAAATTTGCCACTAAAATATTAATCAGGGAGTGACATAAATGCAGCTAGTAGTAAAACGAAAAGGTTGTTTTGTTCTTTTATTATTGAGATGGTAATAATAGATTAGAAAGAACATTTTGAAAATATAGATAATAAAACATTTTAAAAAGAAAATAAAAATCACTCAATCTCACCTCCAGAGATGGTCATTGTTAATATTTTAAAATATGTCCTTCTAGATTTTTTTTTTTTTTTTGAGTCAGGGTCTTGCTCTGTCGCCCAGGTTGGAGTGCAGTGGCATGATCATGGCTCACTGCAGCCTCAACTTCCAGGGTTCAAGAGATCCTCTCACCTCAGCCTCCTGAGTAGCTGGGATTACAGATGTGCAGCACTACACTCAGCTATTTTTTTTTAAAGTGGAGACAGGATCTCATTTTGTTGCCCAGGCTGGTTTCAAACTCCTGGATTCAAGTGATCCTCCTGCCTCACCTCCCAAAGTGCTAGGATTGCAGGTGTGAGCCACCATGCCCAGCCTGTCCTTCTAGATTTTTAACGTACGTATAATCACTTTGAGGAGTGTCTTCAAAAGATGGAATGCATGCTATTTCCCCTCTTCCAGCACATATTTCACTCCACTTATTAGGTTAAAAGTCACGAAGAAAGGAACTGTGTCTACTTCATTTCAGACAATTACATAAGTTTTGCTGTAGTAGACTGGTCCTGCCTTGGGGAAGAGGGTAAAATAGCAGTCTGGGTTCCATCATTCTGCAGTGGAACCTGCACACCAAGCAAACACTTGTTAATTCATTTAAGCCAGGAGGACATTAAAAAAAAAAAAAAAAGGAAAGAAAAACTGGCTTGGCACGGTGGCTCATGCCTGTAATCCCGGCACTTTGGGAGGCCGAGGCTGGTGGATGGCTTGAGGCCAGGAGTTCGAGACCAGCCTGGCCAACATGGTGAAACCCTGTCCCTACTAAAAATAAAAAATTAGCCGGGCGTGGTGGCACCTGCCTGTAACCCCAGCTACTTGGGAGGCTGAGGCAGGAAAATCACTTGAACCCAGGAGGCAGAGGTTGTGGTGAGCCAAGATTACGCCACTGAGGCGACAGAGCAAGACTCTGTCTCAAAAAAACAAAAAACCCCAGACCTATTGGTAGACATCAAGTCAACAAAACAGCTTGTCAGCTGGCTATGTTTTTCCTTTTCCAACTATAGACCACGTGGGTATTGGTTAGTGTTCTGAAAGTGGTGAGTACTATGCATAAAGAATTACACTTTCTCAGCCTGAGGCACGTATGCTTCAAGGCAGTCACAATGTATCGGAATCCAAAATGAAATAAATAAAGTGAGTAAGCTGCTTTAATAAACAGGTGGCTTTCATTAAATGCAACCATTAATCTTGTCCTGATCATTTACCAGAATGTGGTAGATTGCAATGTTTCCTTAATCTATTAATGAACTATCACCACAAAATATGTCACTAAAGTAAAATAATTGTTGATATGTTCATGAAAACCATCAAATAGAGCAGAACCCTCCCCTCTACGGAATTAGGCAAATGAAGAACTTATGTAAGAAGGAAGAAGGGATTGTTGGAACCCCTCTGGAGCAGTTTTTAGGGCCACAAAGCAAAAGCACAAAGCAAAAGCACAGAGCTTGTAAATGACCTGAAGAATTATAGGAGTCTGTCTAATTAAGCACTTTATAATGAAAATCTGAGTTTTAGAAGAGCAATTTTAAAGGGAAAATTCTTCATTTGACAAATGATTCCCAATAGAATTTTTAAAGGATTAATCATCTAGTAAATTTATTTTTTATTATTTTTATTCTTTTATTTAAAACTTTTTTATTTCTAATTTTTGTGGGTACATAGAAAGTGTATAATTATCTAGTAAATTTAACATAGCATTTAGATTTTAAAATTCTGTCTGTAACATAATGTGCAAGTCTTAAGTAAAATGAACTGCTGTGATACGCAAAAGTTTCAAATGGGCTGGGAGTGATGGTTCACACTGGTGAATCCCAGCACTTTGCAGGCCAAGGTGGGAGGATCCCTTGAGCCTAGGAGTTCAAGACCATCCTGGGCAACATAGCAAGACCCCATCTCTACAGAAACAAAACAACACAAAGCAAAAAATCAAAACAAAACAAAACACAAAAAAGGTTTAAATGGCAGAAACAGGTTGGATTGGTGGCATCTGAAGCCCCTGAGTTTCATCTGTTGGGTTCAGAGTACTTTTTATATGCTGATTAACGAAGGAAAGGCTGGGCTTCAGCTATATTTCCTCTTTAATTTCACATTTCATACATAGATGGGACCAAAACAGGCTTAGTAAATCCCTGCTGATGAATGGCAGATGATCACAATGATCAGAAGCACAAGTCCTGGAGTTTGACTGCCAAGCTCAATCCCTGGCTTCTCACTCTATTATCTGCCTATCCTTGGACAAGTTATTTCATTTCTCTGGGCCTAGTTTTCTTCCTTCCTTCCTTCCTTCCTTGTTTCCATCTTTCGTTCTTTCTTTCCTGAGACAGAGTCTCACTCTGTTGCCCAGGCCAGAGTGCAGTGGTGAGATGATGGCTCACTGCAGCCTCAACCTCCTGGGCTCAAGTGGTCCTCCCACCTCAGTCCTCCAGTAGCTGAGACTGCAGGTACACACCACCATGCCTGGCTAATTTTTTATGTTTTGTAGAGATAGGGTCTTGCAATGTTGTCCAGGCACTTTGGCTTCCCAAAGTGCTGGGATTACAGGCACGAGCCACTGTACCCGGCCTCTCTAGGTCTAGGTTTTCTTATCCGTAAAGTTGAAGCTAGGAGTATTGACTGTCTAGAGTAGTTGTGAGAATTAAATAAGATTATCCACATAGCATGATCAGTGAGCTGCCTTATGCATAATAAGTGCTCAATGGTAGCAGTGATGACTGCATTCTTCTTCCTTTTTTTTTTTTTTGAGACCAAGTCTCATTCTGTCGCCCAGGGTAGAGTGCAGTGGCGCAATCTCAGCTCACTGTAACCTCCGCCTCCTGGGTTCAAGCAATTCTCCTGCCTCAGCCTCTTGAGTAGCTGGGATTACAGGCGCCTGCCACCATGCTTGGCTAATTTTTTTTTTTTTTTTTTTTTGGTAGAAACTGGGTTTCACCACGTTGGCCAGGCTAGTCTGGAACTCCTGACCTCAAATGATCCACCCACCTCGGCCTCCCAGTGCTGAGATTACAGGCGTCACTCACCTCGCCCGGCCAGATGACTGCATTATTCTTAATAATAAAAACAAGGACTAGGCCAGGCGCGGTGGCTCACGCCTGTAATCCCAGCACTTTGGGAGGCCGAGGTGGGTGGATCCCCTGAAGTCGGGAGTTCGAGACCAGCCTGACCAACATGGAGAAACCCCGTCTCTACTAAAAATACAAAATTAGCTGGGCATGGTGGCACATGCCTGTCATCCCAGCTACTCAGGAGGCTGAGGCAGGAGAATCGCTTGAACCCGGAAGGCAGAGGTTGCAGTGAGCCGAGATCGCGCCACTGCACTCCAACCTGGGCAACAAGAGCTAAACTCAGTCTCAAAAAAAAAAAAAAAAAAAATCAAGGACCATTCAGGGCCTTTTCCTCTTTACATGTAATCACAGGTGATATTCAAATATTTATCATGGCCCAGGCACCAACTGATCAGAATGAACACGCACAACCTGGGTGGCTGCATGGTACCCTCTGACAAGAAATGCCCCTTGAGTAATCTCACTACAACACAATACGATGGGAGGCTCTATAGCTCCACAGTTCTTGGACAGGGATGTGCGGATACGCTTTGTCTTATTTTAGGGAGGCATTAGTGACTACTGGAAGGAGAATAGAAATTACTTGTTGTGGGGCTGTCACTGGCTGTGACACCTTGAATAAACTACACAACATCTCTGTGGCTCACTCTCCTCATGCTTAATACTCACACATTGGGCAAAGTTGTTAATGGGATCAACAAGGATCAGAAATGTAAAAGCCCTTTGAAAAAGAGTAAACCATTATACAAGCTCAGGAGATTTGCAAAAGTACCTAAACCTTCAAGAAAACACATTTCAGGGGGTAATCAGCTACGATCTACATGCCTCTTCCATTTTCTTGTAACATTTCACGCTAAACCTGTCTATGAGATTTAAAATATCACATTACGTTTCTCCATTTTTACATTGGCAAAGTCAATCAAAATGAAAGGTTTTCAGAAAGTAGAATTAACTTCTTCCTATTAATGAGAAATGATAAATTGGGGATCATTTCCCTGATATTTTGCTTCTCTCTAAAATGTAGGCACTATTTTATAAAAATTTAGATTAATTAAAATATTATAAATTATGCCTATAAACTAGAAACCCTTTATATTCTTCAGTAAGTTTTTTCTTCAGCTTGACCTAAACTTCTTTCACACATGAATGGCGAATGTCTAAACCCACTCAGGTTATTAAACACTGTATTGAATTGTGTTACAGAGTTGGTAATTTTTAAACGTTGTAGCAGCATGGCAAACGGTTATAACTGGTAGTGCACATCTATTTTCAATTTGTGGCATTTGTGCCTTTTCAATAATGTTGGCCCTTTTCCTCTTCTGACTCAATTTCCTTTCTGTTTCTTATTCATTTTATAGATTGTTTCAATCTGTCTCACTTCTGAGCCAACATTTTTGAGATTAGGATCCCATTTGGGATCCTTTACTCACCCGTATCTTGCACACACATGCTTTTCCAAACACTTACATGCACACACATGCACACAGAGCTAATTACACAAAGACTGAGAGCAAACCTTTAATCACATGTAACCCACAAGTAGCAAAAGTGCTATTAGGAGATAATGAGACAGTTTTCATAAACTAATCACAAAATCTGCTTCTTTACAGTGACATCTTGTGTGCTCCTCTATTTAGCTTTCCAGGGGTGCAAAAACTGTTTCTGCCAAAACATGTAACTGTAGAATGAAATTAGTCCTTTACAGGCCCTAACTCTGCCCAGAGAGTGACTTCCCAGATATATAAAAACAACATAAAGCAATTGATGGAATGGCAGGGCACGATGGCTCAAAGCTGTAATGCTAACACTTTGGGAGGCCGAGGCAGGAGGATCAGTTGAGCCCAGGAGTTCGAGACCAGCCTGGGCAACAAGGTGAGACCCTCTCTCTACAACAAAATTTAAAAAATTAGCCAGATGTGGTGGCTTGCACTTGCGGTCCCACCTGCTCAGGAGGCTGAGGTGGAAGGATCACTTGAGCCAGCGAGGTCAAGGCTACAGTGAGCTGTGATTGCACCACTGCACTCCAGCCTGGGCAACAGAGCAAGACTCTCTCAAATAAATAAATAAATAAATAAATAAATAAATAAATAAATAAAAATAAGGCAATTAATAGGGTTTAGGGCACATTACCCTAAAATATGGCACTTTGGCGTACTGAATATTTTAAGCTGAAGGAACTTGAGAAAACATCAGAAGCAGGAAGCTCTCCCTGACTTTTCCCTGCTGTTCTCAGCTGAAGCAGGGTGTAAGACCCTCACGTGAGAGATGCCCTGCCTACACCAGGAGGAAAGGGACATCCTTATCTCTGAAGACACAGAGTCACAGGGAAGAATTGGAACAAACAGGCCTGGCTTAGTTTCCCCCAGTATATTACCATTAGATCATTCTCTTTTTGCCTGCTCATATTTCTCCACAACTGTCCACTCTTCTTCAAACCTACTATAACAAACACTCAGGTTGACTGTTTCTTTGGGTCTTCATTTGTTTGTGGGTTTATTTGTTTGTTTGTTTTGGGACAGAGTCTCCCTCTGTTGCCCAAGCTGGAGTGCAATGGCTTCATCTGGGCTCACTGCAATCTCCACCTTCTGGGTTCAAGTGATTCTCCTATCTCAGCCTCCTGAGTAGCTGGGGTTACAAGTGCACTCCACCACGCCTGGCCGGGTCTTCATTTCTGAAGGCTCCTTTGCCATGTAAAACTTACATTAAATCTGCCCAGCGTGGTGGCTCATGCCTGTAATCCCAGCACTTTGGGAGGCTGAGGCAGGTGGATCACAATGTCAGGAGATTGAGACCATCCTGGCTAACACAGTGAAACCCTGTCTCTACTAAAAAAAAACATAAAAAATTAGCCAGGCGTGGTGGCATGCGCCTGTAGTCGCAGCTACTCAGGAGCTTGAGGCAGGAGAATTGCTTGAACCTGGGAGGCAGAGGTTGCAGTGAGCCGAGATCGTGCCACTGCACTCTAGCCTAGACAACAGAGCGAGACTCCATCTCCAAAACAAACAAACAAACAAAAAAACAAAGAAAACTTATATCAAATCAATCTGTATGTATGCTTTCTCTTGTTAATCTGTCTTTTGTTATGAGTGTCTTAGCCGTGTGTGAGGAAAAGACAGTTTTCCTCCCCTACAAAATAAAATAAGAATAGTTTAATTTTCACAATGAACCCCAATTTTGAGATTCCCTTTTTCTCTCTCTCTCTTTTGAGACAGATTCTCTCTCTGTTGCCCAGGCTAGAGTGCTGTGGCACGATATGGCTCACTGCAGCCTCCAACTGCTGGATTTAGGCAATTCTTCTGCCTTAGCCTCCTGGGTAGCTAGGACTATAGGCATGCACCACCACACCTGGCTAATTTTTACATTTTGTGTAGAGATAGGGTCTTGCTATGTTGTCCAGGCTGGTCTTGAACTCCTGGACTCAAGCAATCCTCCTGCCTTGGCCTCCCAAACTGCTGGGATTACAGGAGTAAGCCACCACACCCTGCCTCTTTTTCTCTTTAGCCCCATTGCTTTTTTTTTTTTTTTAAAGATACAGTCTTGCTCTGTCACCAGACTGGAGTGCAGTGGTGTGATCTCAGCTCACCGCATCCTCTGCCTCTCAGGTTCAAGCGATTCTCCTGCCTCAGCCTCCCGAGTAGCTGGGATTACAGGCACATGCCACCATGCCCATCTAATTTTTGTATTTTTAGTAGACATGGGGTTTCGCCATGTTGGCCAGGATGGTCTCGATCTCTTGACTTCGTGATCCACCCGCCTCAGCCCCAAAGTGCTGGGATTACAGGCGTGAGCCACTGTGCCTGGCCTAGCACCATTGCTTTTCTGGTGCCCAAGGTGCACATTTTTTTTTTTTTGAGAGGGAGTCTCACTTTGTCACCCAGGGTGGAGTGCAGTGGTGCAATCTCAGCTCACTGCAACCTCCCTCTCTCAGGTTGAAGCGATTCTCCTGCCTCAGCCTCCCAAGTAGCTGGAATTACAGGTGCCTGCCACCACACCCAGCTACTTTTTGTATTTTAGTAGAGGCAGGGTTTCACCATGTTGGCCAGGGTGGTCTCGAACTCCTGACCTCAAGTGATCTACCTGCCTTGGCCTCCCAAAGTGCTGGGATTACAGGCATGAGCCACCGCGTCTGGTCCCAAGGTGCACACTTGATCCCCCTCTTGAGTCATGAAATCCTACATGTGCATTCATAGCCAGGCAGGTGCAGTGATTCACTCCATTTCTTCCCAGGTTCCAGGCCTCACACTATTTTTTGCTAGTGTCTGGGAGGTATCTACTCAATTGCACTTTCTCCTCTCCTCCTTTTTTCTTCTCCTCACCACTCAAGGCTCTTAGCTCAAATACTTCTTCTTCCTGTGCTTCCCATCTCCTTGCTGTTGGGGTTGAGGCCTTCAGATTTGTGCAGAGGGAGATGATTCTGCATGAATGCAGCAGGGAGGAGACCCCGAGGGCTGTGGTTTCATCTGTGCTGCTCACCTCTGCCTCCTAATGATGGGGTGGGCTGAAGGTTCACTGGTGCTTTCATTTGTTCATCCATTCATTCGTTTATTCATTTGAAGGTGTCCAGAATACGTTACAACAGCCTAAAGATTATTTTGAGCTGAAGGCATTTGGGAATCAACAGCTGCAAGAAGAGGCATTTGGCCGGGCACAGTGGCTCATACCTGTAATCCCAGCAGTTTGGGAGGCCGAGATGGGAGGATCACTGGAGGTCAGGGGTTCAAGACCAGCCTGGGCAACATAGTGAGACCCCATCTCTACTAAAAATTAAAAAATTAGCTGGGCATGGTGGCACACTTTTGTGGTCCCAGCTACTCAGGAGGCTGAGGATGGAGGCAGGAGGAATACTTGAGCCTGGGAGGATGAGGCTGCAATGAGCCATGATCATATCACTGCACTCCAGCCTAGGCAACAGAGCAATACCCTGTCCTTCCCACTCATCCCCCAAAAAAGGCTTTTTTTTCAAAACCAGAGAAGACTGACTCTTATCACTGAAGAGAGAAGTCAGCACAAGTCAGCACCTGAATGGGAAATTACCTAAACAGACAGACATTGTCTCCAAACTATTGCTTTATTTATTTACTTATTCATTTTTTGAGGTAGAGTCTCACTCTGTCGCCCAGGCTGGAGTGCAGTGGCACGATCTCTGCACATTGTCACCTCTGCCTCCCAGGTTCAAGTGCTTCTCCTGTCTCAGCCTCCTGAGAAGCTGGGACTACAGGCATGTACCACCATGCCCTGATAAGTTTTGTATTTTTCGTAGAGATGGGGTTTCTCCATGTTGGCCAAGTTGGTCTCCAACTCTTGGGCTCAAGTGATGCGCCCACCTCCGCCTGGGATTACAGAAGTGAGCCACCGTGCCTGGCCAGCTTTAGATGAATGTTTGTGTCTCCCTCCAAAATTCATATGTTGAAATCCTAACACCCAATATGAGGATATTTGGAGATGGAGCCTTTGGGAGGTAATTAGGTCGAGGGCGGAGACCTCAAAAATGGGATTATGCCCATATAGAAGAAGCCCCAGAGAGATTCCTTGCCTCTTCCACCATGGGAGACCTCAAAAATGGGATTATGCCCATATAGAAGAAGCCCCAGAGAGATTCCTTGCCTCTTCCACCATGGGGGGACACAGTGAAAAGTTGACCATCTCTGAGCCAGAAAGTGGGCCCTCACCAGATACCAAATCTGCCTGCATGTAGATTTTTGGACTTGACAGCCTCCAGAACTGTGACAAGTAAATTTCAATTGTTTATAATTTTGTTATAGCAGCCCAAATGGATTTAGACAGCTATCATATCTCCTATCTATTCTCCTAAGGGCCCCTTTGTTTTTCCTAAAAATCACTTGTTCACCCAGAAGTGCCCCTCTGCCCCTCCCCATCCCCTATTAAGATGGTATATAAGCCCCAAATTCTAAGCATCTCCTTGAATCACATTTCTCTGTGAGTTCCAATGCGTATGTATATGTGTAATAAAATCTGTTTTTCTTTTCCTCTGGCTAAACTTTTGTCCGTTTAATTTACAGGTGCCCAAATAAAGAACCTAAGAGAGTAGAGAAAGTTTTTCCTCCCCGACATATTCATTTATACTCTTATTTTTCTTATCTGTCATTCAACGAATGCAGTTTTTTTTCCTGAGTCAAAAAGAATGACAAAACTTCTATTTAGCTGTTACAATGATTTACATATTTTTTTTTAAAAAAGCAGAGAAAAAACCTACATATCATCTGAATGCTTTTTTTTAAAAAAAATTGGTTTATTATTTGTTTTAAAGTTCTGGGATACATGTGCAGGACGTGCAGGTTTGTTACATAGGTAAATGTGTGCCATGGTGGTTTGCTGCACATATCAACCCATCACCTAGATATTAAGCCCAGCATGCATTAGCTATTTATTCTGATGCTCTCCCTGCCCCCCCAGCTTCCCCCAACAGGCCCCAATGTGTGTTGTTCCCCTCCCTGTGTCCATGTGTTCTCATTGTTTAGCTCCCATTTATAGTGAGAACATGTGGTGTTTGGTTTTTTGTTCCTGCGTTAGTTTGCTGAGGATAATGGCATCCAGCTCCATCCATGTCCCTGCAAAGGACATGATCCCGTACCTTTTTATGGCTGCATAGTATTCCATGGTGTATGCATACCACATTTTTTTATCTAGTCTATCATTGATGGGCATTTGGGTTGATTCCTTGTTTTTGCTGTTGTGAATAATGCTGAAATGAACATATGTGTGCATGTATCTTTAGAACAGAATGGTTTATATTCCTTTGGGTATATACCCAGTAATGGGATTGCTGGGTCAAATGGTATTTCCGGTTCTAAATCTTTGAGGAATCGTCATGCTGTCTCGCACAATGGTTGAACTAATTTACATTCCCACCAACAGTGTAAAAGGGTTCCTAGTTCTCCACAACCATGCCAGTATCTGTTGTTTCTTGAGTTTGTAATAATTGCCATTCTGACTGGCCTGAGATGGTGTCTCATTGTGGTTTTGATTGGCGTTTCTCTAATGATCAGTGATGTTGAGCTTTTTCTCAGTGAATGCAGTTTTTAAGTGAAGGCTTTTCTCCAAGCGATGTGCAAGGTGTTGCAGGGAATGAGTGAGGGGAAGTTGTCCAGGACGCTGTCCTTTCCTTTGAGGAGCAAACATATATAAACAAACAATCACATCATAAGGCATGGTCAGCATGAGTGAGGGGTGCACATTGGAGAGGCAAGTCACTTTGTTAGGAGAGTAAGTGTTATCTTTTCCTTCATCCAAGAACACTTTGAAAGACTGGTCCCTGGGAACCCCTAAGAAGTTCTAATTCTTTCTTAAATTTTTATTTTTTATTTTTATTTTTTTGAGACGGAGTCTTGCTCTGTCACCCAGGCTGGAGTGCAGTGGCGCGATCTCCGCTCACTGCAAGCTCTGCCTCCCAGGTTCAGGCCATTCTCCTGCCTGAGCCTCCCGAGTAGCTGTAACTACAGGAGCCCACCACCACGCCCGGCTAATTTTTTGTATTTTTAGTAGAGATGGGGTTTCACCATGTTAGATAGGACGGTCTCGACCTCCTGACCTCGTGATCCGCCCGCCTGGGCCTCCCAAAGTGCTGAGATTACAGGCATGAGCCACGGCGCCCAGCCAATTTTTATTTTTTATATTTTGAGACAGGGTCTTGGTCTGATGGAGTGCAGTGGTATGATCATAGCTCACTGCAGCCTTGTCCTCCTGGATTCAAGCGATCCCCCTCACCTCAGCCTTCCGAGTAGCTGGGACTACAGGTGTGTCACCATGCCTGGCTAATTTTTCTATTTTTTGTAGAGATGGGATTTCACCATGTTGCCCAGGCTGGTCTCGAACTCCTGAGCTCGGGCAATCCGCCCACCTCGGCCTCCTAAAGTGCTGGGATTGTAGGCATGAGCCACCGCGCCTGGCCTGAAGTTCTTATTCTGACAGAGGAGGGACAGAAGGAGCAAGGGGAGCCCCTAGGAAACAATGCCAGGGTTCGCTGGGTTGCTTTGAAGTGAGTCTAAATTCAGATCTTTCTGGCCAGCTGAATTTCCAACTGTTTCAAGTTTTTGAAACAGGAGGGTTTTCAGATGTGCAAAAACGATTTGCTTACTCTTACCTTCTCCTCCTTAATGGGCATTTTTCCTTTAAATGCTATACAGATGACAGAAGTATTCCCACTCCGAGGATAAATTGGAAAGTACACGTCATAGTCCTAGACACGTTTGATGTTGAGTTTTGCTTTTAGATGCTCGGCTTCATGAGCTTATATGTCTAGGCCCTTCTAAATCAGAAACGGATCCTTAACACGGGGTAGCGGCATCGCTGCCTGGATTCAGGGAGGGAGGCGCAGAGGTTCTATTTGGCTTCCTTTATTGTTCTATGGATGGCATGAAAAGATTTCCTATAAAAGAGAAATCAGAAACCAGAATAAGGTATCCTGTTTGTTATCTCTGGTCTTGGCAAATAGCATTAAAAAAAATCTTTTTCAACATTAGATTTGCATCGCATGTGTTGGAGTGTCTTATGAAGACCAAATAAATGGTTCATGAGGAACTAGGTGGAAATAGTCTCTCATGAGATTTGCTTTGTTTATACCTCTAGGGTGGAGTGTTAGAAAACTGGAGCCAGATAAAGAAAATAAAGGCAGATTTTAGGGCTTACAGAAGTTCAGTTGGGTATTTTTGTTTTCTGTTTTTTTGTTTGTTTGTTTGTTTTTAGAGGTAAGTTGTGGTTCTACAATCCAGGCTGGCGTGCAGTGGTGCGATCTTGGCTCACTGCATCCTCGACCTCCCTGGGTCAAGCGATCCTCCCACCTCAGCCTATCAAGTAGCTGGAACTACAGGCACACACCACCACACTCAGCTAATTTTTGTATTTTTATGTAGAGATGGGGTTTCACTATGTTGCCCAGGCTGGTCTCAAGTGATTCGCCTAGCCTCCTAAAGTGCTGGGGTTATCGATGTGAGCCCCTGCACCTGACCAAAAGGATGTTGTTTTCATACTACAGACCCCTCTCTGGGAGGCAAGGTGCTTAATTTTGCGTTAAGTGGTGAAGAATCCTTCTTTCTGATTATAATTAACCATTTGGCAGAGTATTTGGAAATGCTAATGGTCTTCGATTTACACCCTCAAGATAGATCTTCTTTCCCAGTTGGGATTATGCTTTTCCCACCAGGGCCCTGGGGCCCAGGGAACGGCTCTGCCAACTCAGGGAGTCCTTACTGGGGGAGAGTCTCTTCTCTCTTTCTCTTTCCTCGCTCTCATGCTCAGGTTCAATAATACATGATGGTGTTTTTATAGTGAAGATATAGTCTTAATTGGGAAAAAAGTATGTAAAAGAATACTCTAAACGACCGGGCACGGTGGCTAACGCCTGTAATCCCAGCACTTTGGGAGGCCGAAGTGAGTGGATCACCTGAGGTCAGGAGTTCCAGACCAGCCTGACTAACATGGTGAAACCTCGTCTCTACTAAAAATACAAAAATTAGTTAGGTGTGGTGGTGGGTGCCTGTAATCCCATCTACTTGGGAGGCTGAGGTGGGAGAATCGCTTGAACCCAGGAGGTGGAGGTTGCAGTGAGCTGAGATTGTGCCACTGCACTCCAGCCTGGGCAACAGAGCAAGACTCTGTCTCAAAAAAAAAAAAAAAAAAAAAAGAATACTCTAAAAGCGATGCCCTATTGGAAGAATATTGAAGATACATGTAAATCACATCGTCTTTTTTTTTTTTTTGGAGACAGGGTCTCGCAGTGTCACCCAGGCAAATGCAAGTGTTACAATCAGAGCTCACTGCAGCCTTGGCCTCCTTCCACCTCAGCCTCCTGAGTAACTAGGACTATAGGTGCAGGCCACCATGCCTGGCTAATTTTTTTTTTTGTTTGAGGTGGAGTTTCACTCTTGTTGCCCAGGCTGAAGAGCAGTGGCACAATCTCGGCTCACCGCAACCTCCGCCTCCCAGGTTCAAATGATTCTCCTGCTTCAGCCTTCCGAGTACCTGGGATTATAGGCATGCACCACCACGTCTGGATAATTTTTGTATTTTTAGTAGAGACAGGGTTTCTCCATGTTGGTCAGGCTGGTCTTGAACTCCCAACCTCAGATGATCCACCCAGCTTGGCCTCCCAAAGTGCTGGGATTACAGGCTTGAGCCACCGTGCCCAGCCTACATCATCTTTATATTAAGAGGAAGAGCAGTCAATATAATTCAGTTTTTTTCCTCATTATGCCATTGATAAACTAACCCTGAGAAGGTATGCCTCTTTTTTTTTTGAGACAGGGTCTTGCTCTGTCGCCCAGACTGGCGTGCAGTGGCACAATCTCGGCTCACTGCAGCCTCTGCCTTTTGGGTTCAAGTGATTCTCCTGCCTCAGCCTCTGGAGTAGCTGAGACCACAGGCGTGCACCGCCACACCCAGCTAATTTTTTAATTTTTAGTAGAGACAGTGTTTCACCATGTTGGCCAGGCTGGTCTCGAACTCCTGGCCTCAAGTGATCTGCCTGCCTCAGCCTCTCAAAATGCTGGGATTACAGGCATAAGCCTCTGTGCCTGGCCTGGCATGTCTCTTTTTGTATTGACCGAACTTCTAAATGTGAAAACTAACCCCCAAAACAGACTCAAGTAACTCCTATTAGTTGTTTTGATTTTATTGGGTTAAATTTGAGGAAAATGCTGGGCGCTATGGTGCACACCTGAGTGGTAGTCCCAACTATTCAGGAGGCTGAGGTAGGAGAATTGCTTGAGCCCAGGAGTTTGAGGCTTTGGTGCATGATGATTACACCTGTGAATAACCACTGCACTCCAGCCTGGGCACCATAGCAAGACCCTGTCTCTAAACATGTTTAAAACACACACACACACACACACACACACACACACACACACACACAAAGGCCGTGTGCAGTGGCTCAGCCTGTAATCCCAGCAATTTGGAAGGCTAAGGCAGGCGGATCACAAGGTCAGGAGTTCGAGACCAGCCTGACCATCACAGTGAAACCCCATCTTTACTAAAACTACAAAAGTTAGCTGGGCATGGTGGTGCATGCCTGTAGCCCCAGCTACTTGGGAGGCTGAGGCAGGGGAATCACTTGAACCCAGGAGGCAGAGGTTGCAGTGAGCTGAGATTGTACCACTGCACTCCAGCCTGGGCAACAGAGCAAAGACATCTCAAAACAAAACAAAACACCCCCCCCCCAAAAAAAAACCAAAAAAACAAAAACCAAAACAAAAAAACTTGAGGAAAATACAGTAGTCCCTCCTCTGCAGTTTCACTTTCCAAGGTTTCAGTTACCCAAGGTCAACTGTGGTCTGAAAATACTAAACGGCAAATTCCAGAAATAAACAATTCGTAAGTTTTAAACTGCTTGCCGCTCTGAGTAGCATGATGAAATAATGGCGGTGGGGGCGGGGGGGCGTCCCTTCTCTGTCCCACCCTGTACAAATCATCTCTTTGTCCAGCGTATTCACATTGTGGATGCTACCTGTCTGCTAGTCATTGACATATTCTGCTCCTGACATCCAACCATCAAGATGGTCATGGCTTTGTGATCCAGGATCACCTGAAGCAGATCATCCTTTCTCTGACATATTGTCAGAAGGTCAGTAGTTGCCTAACATGACATCACAATGCCTGTGTCATTCACCTCACTGCATCTCACCAGGTAGGTATTGTATCATCTCACATCATCACGAGAAGAATGGTGAGTATAGAACAGTAAGATATTTTGAGAGAGAGAACACATTTGTGTAACTTTTATTGCAGTATATTGTTAGAATTATTCTATTTTATTATTAGCTATTATTGTAGCTTTTTTTTTTTTTTTTTGAGATGGAGTCTTGCTCTGTGGGTCAGGCTGGAGATGGAGATGGAGTGCAGTGGTGCAATCTCTGCTCACTGCAACCTCCGCCTTCTGGGTTCAAGCAATTCTCCTGCCTCAGCCTCCCCAAGTAGCTAGGATTACAGGTGCCTGCCACTAGACCCGGCTATTTTTTTTTGTGTGTGTGTGTATTTTTAGTAGAGATGGGGTTTCCCATGTTGGCCAGGCTGGTCTTGAACTCCTGACCTCAAGTGATCCATCTGCCTTGGCCTCCTGAAATGCTAGGATTACAGGTGTGAGCCACCAGGCCTTGCCCTATTACCTATTATTAGTCTCTTACTGTGCCTAATTTATAAATTAAACATCATAGATTTCTATGTATAGGAAAAAAAAAACATATATACATAGGATTCAGTACAATCCATGGTTTCAGACTTCCACTGGGGGTCTTGGAATGCATCCCACAAAGATAAGCAGGGGGCTGTTGTACCATAATTAGAGCTAAGTGAACCATACATTCTTTCCCTGAAGGAGATAAAGTCCCCTAATATCAAAGACAGTTTAGAAAGGATAACCTAGGATATCAAATACCTTTCAGGTTTACCATTTTTTTCTTAACTTTTTTTTTTTTTTTTTTTGGTGAGTGTGGGAGGTTTGGTTTAGGGCTGAATAACTGATCTTTATCTATCTAGACATCTTCTTTTCTAGATATCTAGCTATCTAGACAGCTATCTATCTAGCTGTCTAGACAGCTTCTTTTCTTGGTTGCAATTTCATCACCTAAAATGACTCTGTATATATAAACATTGTTCTTCTTTAATAGAAACCTGATGAACTTCAAAATTTATTTGAAATATGTATTCAATATAAACCACTCTTCATTTCTTGCAAAAGTAGAGTAACACAGCAGCCTCTCTCTTTTTTTTTCAAAATTATTTTCTATTCTCTCATTTTTCATAGCACCCCTGTTCAGACTGAATGGGAATACTGATAAACATGAAAACATGCTCAACTTCTCTAATAATCAAAGAAATACATATTAAAATGAGATGCCACTGTTTCTTCTGTCACTGGGACTGAAATGAAAGGTATTCATCATACCCATTGTTGGTGAAAAAGCCGGACTGAGAAAGATCAGAGAGAGCACCACCCCCATTCCCCACAGCGTTCCAGTTCTGGCCCTGCTCTGTGGCTGCCCCTCAAGCCTGAAAATCACCTCATATTCTTACAATAAATCCCTTCTCCTCTCTCGCTTCCATTTTTCTTTACTTATTTGCAAGTAAAGAGCGTTAATTAATCTAAAGAATATTTTTTTTTTGGCTTTCATTTCAACCTGTTTTCTCTCTTTTCTTTTTTTTTTTTTTTTTTTTTTTTTTGAGACAGGGTCTAGCTCTGTTGCCCAGGCTGGAGTGCAATAGCGTGATCTCAGCTCACTGCCCGCCTCCTGGGTTCAAATGAATCTCCTGTCTCAGCTTCCTGAGTAGCTGGGATTACAGGTGCCTGCCACCATGCCCGGCTAATTTTTGTATTTTTTTGTAGAGACAGGGTTTCACTATGTTGGTTAGGCTGGTCTCAAACTCCTGACCTCAAGCGATCTGCTCTGCTCAGCCTCCCAAAGTGCTGGGATAACAGGTGTGAGCCACCGTGCTCAGCCATGTTTTCTCTTTATAGTATTTGTTACTTCTACAAATTGATCACTTGGAGTTTCTTGCCTTGACTGTATTAAGGATATCTAATGGCTTCCTAATTTTTCTCCCCTGGATCCTGCATTGGATCATTTTCAGTTGTAGGCCTTTTCTGTGAACTTCTGTGTATTTTTCCCTTTTCCTTTGTCTAAGTGTGATTTTGCAGGCCTCACCTTTTTTCCTCCTCCCTTTTCTGAGCTTCAAACAAAAGGTAAATCTGTTCACGGTTGATGATTGCTGATTGCTGACCGACTAAAATATTCATTGCCCTTGGCTCTATTCATTATATACTTCTTACAGCCATAGCTGGGGGCAGATTGATGTGCTCAGCCCCCTACTCATGCCCTAAAACAGATTCATCTGAGGGCTCTTGCAGTACTCAGGTAGGAGGACTTCCCAACCAGCCCTCTGACACACCCTTTGATTCTTTGAACTATCAGCTGTAACCCTCAGGGTGAACTGTAATCCCCAGGGAGGACCACCATCTCCAAGGTAGGTTGCAATCTCCATGACAGACTGCGGCAGGATCCTTCTGTTCTCTAATTCAGGGGTCTCCAACCCCTTGGCTATGGATGGGTACTGGTCCATGACCTCTTGGGTACCAGGCTGGATAGCAGAAGGTGGGCTGTGGGTGAGCGACCATTACCACCTGATATGGCTTTGCTGTGTCCCCACCCAAATCTCATCTTGAATTGTAGCTCCCTTAATTCCAACATGTTGTGGGAGGGACTTGATGGTGGTAACAGAATCATGGGGGTGGTTTCCCCCATACTGTTCTCATGGTAGTGAGTAAGTCTCATGAGATCTGATGGTTTTATAAGAGGAAACCTCTTTCGCTTGGCTCTCTTTGCTTGTCTCTCTTTTTTTGCTCTTGTCTGCCACCACGTAAGACGTGCCTTTTGCCCTCTGCCATGATTGTGAGGCCTCCCCAGCCACGTGGAACTGTGAGTCCATTAAATCTCTTTTTCTTTAAAAATTACCCAGTCCAGGCTATGTCTGTATCAGCAGCATGAAAACAGACTAGTACACCATCTGAGCTCTGCCTATCAGATCAGAGGCTGCCTTAGATTCTCATAGAAGCACGAACTCTATTGTGAATTGTGCATGTGAGGGATCTAGGTTGCATGCTCCTTATGAGAATTTAACTAATTCCTGATGATCTGAGGTGGAACAGTTTGATCCTGAAGCCATCCCCACCCCGCATCTGTGGAAAAATTGTCTTCCATGAAACCGGTCCCTGGTGCCAAAAAATGCCGGGGGCTGCTACTCTAATTCAATCTTACAGAGGAGGAAAAATAATTTTCTCCAAATCCTTTGCAGGGGAGAAAAAGTAACATCTTTTCCTCACCCAGCACAAGGTTCATGGCTGAAACTCCTATAACAAAAGGCATTAACAAGAGAAAAGCATATAAACTTAATATAATTTTTTTTTTTTTTTTTGAGATGGAGTTTCGCTCTTGTTGCCCCAGCTGGAATGCAACCTCTGCTTCCCAGGTTCAAGCAATTCCCCTGCCTCAACTTCCCAACTAGCTGGGATTACAGGTGTCTACCACCATGCCTGGCTAATTTTTTGTATTTTTAGTAGAGGTAGGGTTTCACCATGTTAGCCAGGCTGGTCTCCAACTCTTGACCTCAGGTGATCCACCTGCCTCACCCTCCCAAAGTGCTGGGATTACAGGTGTAAGCCATTACACCCAGCTAAACTTAATATAAGTTTTATGTGACACAGGAGTCTTGAAATGAAGACCCAAAGAAATGGGAAAACTGGTTTTTCTTTTTGTTTTTAGAGGTGAGGTCTTGCTATGTTGCCCAGGCTGGAATGCAGTAGTTATTCACAGGCACGATCATGGCACACTGCAGCCTTGAACTCCTGGGCTCAAGTGATTCTCCCGCCTCAGCCTCTCATTGGTGGGACCACAGGCACACACCACCGCACCTGGCAAAACTGTATTTTTATGATTAGGTGTGATGAAGAGTGGATATGATACGGACAGAAGACAGGGAAATACTGGGTAGAAGAGGGCAGTTCCCGGCAAAGGCCCCACCTTCAAGCCTGGAGGCCCACGGCCCTAAATGGGGACGGGCATTCCTGTTTTTCCACCCAAAACATTGCCTTTTGGTCCACCATGCCCTTTATCCTGTACCCACATAAACCCTAAACCCCAGGTTCCAGAAGGAGACGAGCAGATGAAGAGATGGGATAAGCAGATGAATGGCAAAATGATGCAGCAGAGGAAGAGGGAAGAAGAGGAATATCTGAATGCCGAGAGGAGTTTTGCTGGGGGCGGCCAGAGAGGGATTGGGCTGCTGGACAGCCAAGCTCCAGGGGAAGATCATCTTCCCATCTTCCCACTCCATCCCCCACTTCTGGCTCCCCATCCATCCTGCTGAGAGCCACCTCCACCACTCAACAAAAACCTGCATTACCCTTCAAGCCCATGTGTGACCTGATTCTTCCAGGATGCTGGGCAAGAGTTTGAGATACAAAAAGCTGTCACATTGACCTTCTGCCCCTGTGAGAAGGCAGAGGGTCCATTAAGCTGGTTAACATGTAAGTCATCTGTGGATGGCAGGGCAAAAAGGGCACACTATAACACACGCTCACTTGGGCTCCTGCATCTGTCCGTCTGTGTAATCCCCCTTCCCTGAGAGGTTTGACCAGCAGCAGTGACTGAACAGGTGAGCCACGCCCCTGTTGCACATCCTACGAGGGGGATCAGGGAACTCTCCCATTTCAGATAGTTGTGTAGAAATATAACTGAATCCAAGCTCATACCACTTGCTGCACAGCAGCCAGTAAGTCAAGAGACAAAGTATTGGGGCAAGGAAAACAACTTCATTCTGAGAGCCAGCAAACTGAGAAGATGGCAGACTAGTGTTCAAAAGAACCATCTTGGCAGGGTGTGGTGGCTCACATCTGTAATTCCAGCACTTTGGGAGGCTGAGGCAGGTGGATCACTTGAGGCCAGGAGTTTGAGCCAGCCTGGCCAACATGGTGAAATGCCATCTCTACTAAAAATACAAAAATTAGCTGGGTATTGTAGCAGATGCCTGTAATCCGAGCTACTTGGCAGGCTGAGGCAGGATAATTGTTTAAGCCCAGGAGGTGGAGGTTGCAGTGAGCTAAGATTGCACCACTGCACTCCAGCCTGGGTGACAGAGAGAGACTCTGTCTCAGAAAAAAAAAAAAAAAGAACCATCTTAAGTCAGTTACAAATTTCAGACACTTTTTATGTTAAGGGCAGGGGGAAGAAAAGAGGGGTTGTGGTCAAGAGAGGTAACTGATGATCACAGACATCTGGGCATCAGCAAGGGCCCGAGGAGGTTGGGAAAATTCTTGGTCCTGGGTCAGGTCACAATGTTTCTATAATTTTTTTTTTTTTTTTTTTTTGAGATGGCGTTTCACTCTTTTTGCCTAGGCTGGAGTGCAGTGGCGTGATCTCAGCTCACCGCAACCTCTGCATCCCAGGTTCAAGCGATTCTCCTACCTCAGCCTCCTGAGTAGCTGGGATTGCAGGCATGCACCATTATGCCCGGCTAATTTTTTTGTATTTTTAAAAGAGCTGGGGTTTCTCCCTGTTGTTCAGGCTGGTCTCGAACTCCTGACCTCAGGTGATCCACCTGCCTCAGCCTTCCAAAGTGCTGGGATTACAGGCGTGAGCCACCGTGCCCAGCCTAACATTTTTATTTGTATATATATCCTCCTTATCTCCTCTTGGGTTAGTTTTGGGAAAGGGACTATTATTTTTTTTCTAAAGCTAAACTATAAACTAAATTCCTCATATAATTAGATGGTATGCATGCAAAGTTAAGCAGAAGCTTTTGAACCTAAAGGATATTACCGTGGTGGAGGGGGTGGTCAGAGACAAAATGGAGTCAGTCATGCTAAGACTCCATCCACTGTTACAGAAGGATGATTGGGGCTGGGTACGGTGGCTCACACCTGTAATCCCAGCATTGTGGGAGGCCAAGGCTCACAGATCGCCTGAGGTCAGGAGTTTGAGACCAGCCTGGCCAACATGGTAAAACCCTGTCTCTACGAAACAAAAATTAGCCAGGTGTGGTGGCAGGTGCCTGTAATCCCAGGCAGGAGAATTGCTTGAACCTGGGAGCCGGAGGTTGCAGTGAGCCAAGACTGAGCCACTGCTCTTCAGCCTGGTGACAGAGCAAGACCCTGTCTCAAAGAAAAAAAAAAAAAAAGTATGATTGGAGCAAGAGGGTATGATCTAATGGTAATAGACTGGGGGAAAATTAGTAAGGCTTGTTTGTTCAGATTCTTCTTTGTTTCTCTGTCTTCATTCCTTTCATGTGAATATAGGAAGGACCCTTCTGGAATGACCTATTTTGGAAAGTTCAGAGAATTCTTTCATGACCTGCTTCAGGAGAGAAGGGCAGAAGGTCAGAGAGATCTTCTTGCTTCTGCTGTTTTCTCAAATGCCAAAGTATCATATTTTGGGATAGCATGTCCTGAACCCCATTACTTTCATAGTACTTAGTTAAGATAGACCCCTGTAACAAAAGACAGATTAACAAGAGAAAAACAAACAGAAGCTTATTACCATGTATACTTCATGTATACACAGATGATATCCAGAGAAATGAGTATAATCTCAAAGAGGTGGCTTTGAATTCAGGATTAAATACCATTATCTGCAGAAACAGTGCAGGGGAAGGCTTATGCGGATGTGATCAGAAAAATTATGGTAAATAAGAGAAAAGTTTGTTATGCAGATTTAGGTTGATGCCTCCTCCAGTTAATATACAATGTCTGGGCTTCTGGCTGAACTCCATCGTCAAACCTGGAACCTCGATTCGACCCTAAGTGAAAACAGCTGACCCTGATACAGAAGGGCTGGGCTCCTGGCTAAATTCCATCCTCAAGCCTGGAAACTCGGCCCCATTTTGCACACAAATGATTGCCTTTTTGGCCCATCCTGTCCCCTATCCTGTGCCCATAAAAACCAGAGCAGCTGGCAGAAAAAAAAAAAAAGACAACACAAGCAGCTGACCAGCAAGGATATAAGCTGCTGAGCTTCAGGGATGCAAGCTGCTGAGCCTCAGGGATGCAAGCTGCTGAATGGTGAGTAGAGAAGCAACTGAGTGTTGGAGACGATGGTTAAATGAGGCTAACTTCAGACAGTGCAGTTTCAGAGGGGAGCCCGGCCAGAGACAGCTGGACTGCAGGGAAAGATCACCTTCTTCCCGCACTGTCTCCTTTACAGCTTCCCTTCCACTGAGAGCCACTTTCACTACTCAATGAAGTCCTCCGCGTTCATCATCTTTCAAACAGTTCATGTGACCTGATTCTTCCTGGACACTGAACAAGAACTCAGGTGTCAAAAAGGGCAGGTGCAGGAGGTTCTCACCCTCACCATTCACTGAGTTATTAACACTTAGCTGTCCATGGACTGCAGGCTTGGTGAAACGAGCCACTCTAGTTCCTGCCCACAAAGGGGGTCAAGGTCAAGGGAATAATCCCATCTCACAGTGATAAGAGTCTGTTGTGATTAAGAGTCATCCTTCTCTTGTGATGGAGTCATCCTTCTCTTCCTGGTACAGGAAGATAGCCTTAAAAATGGAGATTCCCTTTACAGATGTAAATTTCCCTTACAAAAGGGTAACTTCTACTGTTTTCAGAACATCTCTTGGGTTTGTAGTTTCTCAAACTCATCCTTATGCCAAAGAGGCATTTTTTTGGGGTGACATATTTTAGTCTTCTATAGTCATTTTGGGGTGCATACTTTTGGTCCCCTACAACCTATAGAATTTTTCCTGTGGAGTTTAAGCCTCACAGGATGCAGGGCCTCACTGCTCCCCAGCCTTCTTTCTTTCCCTGAGTTTTCTGGCGGAGAAATGGGCTACACGTGGGGATCTTACTCTGGCTGTTTCACCGTTTATTATTCAGTATTTTGGTAGCCACACACCCTCCGTCTCTGAGACAGGAAGTAGACTCAGAGGGAGGTATAACATGTCTTATGACTTTTTTCGGTCTGGCTCTGGTTAGATTTTTCTTAACTCAGCTCCATTGGCAATAACAACGGGTGGAAATTTCTAACAGGTTTTGGCATGAGATTGTCTCTCAGTCTGACTTTTCAGTAGGAGAAAGGAAGCTGATGAGGAATCTAGTTCTCCTTTGAACAGTGACTTAGCAATGTCTTCCCACCACACGAAATCTACCTTGCTCTCTGTGGGTTTCAGTAGTCTGTACAATCTGGCCTAATCCCAAAATTCACACCCTCCACTGCCAGGAGGCTGGCCTCCTTTGCTGTTTTTTTTTCATGCCACTTGCTTCCTGGCAGGTTCCCTTTCTCTGTTTAGCTATATTCTTTCATGTGTAAACCAAAAATAAAATACTAAGTCCTCCAACCGACTAAATGGACTCCCCTCTTGGCCAAGGGGATCCCAAAGAAACATAAAAAACTAGTTCAGGCCGTGATGGGAAGGGAAGTTGGACATGCCTCATTATACCTTCTCCCTTTTGGAGTTGAAACACAATTGATCAGCATTAACATTAAAATAGAGATCACAGGACTGACAAAACAGACTCTTTGTAGCAATAAGGTAACAAATTCTAACCTGACTGGTATAGCATCACAAGACAGATAACAACAAGCCTTAGAGGAAATCAAAGTATTTTATTCCAAAGTGAGACAGGCTAGTTCCCTTGACCTAGACCCCCTTCAGGGATGGGAACTGGAGTGACTCCTTTCACTCAGCCTGCTCCTGGCCACTCCTTGTGAGAGGGAGCATGTGAGCAAGCAAATGCGGGAACTGGAGGGAAAGAAGCTAGAACCGGCTGGTCACTCCTGTCTGGCAGGAGCAGGCTCTGTGCGACTCCCTGCAGCATCCAAGCCCCTGCGCTCTCAGTGCCTGGGTTCTTGTCTGCTGTCTGGGAAAAATCAGGTCACTGGAATGGATCGAAGGGTGGTGTATGCGGAGGGTTTTACTGGGCAATGGATGTGGCTCTCAGTGGAATGGGGAGTTGGAAAGGGGATGGTGTGCGGAGAAGGTGATCTTTCCCTGAAGCCACACTGTTTGAAGTTAGCTGTGTCTATCCGTAGTCTCCAATGCTCAGCAACTTGCATCCCCACTGGTCAGCCATATGTGTTGCTCTGCCAGCTGAAGTCTTTTTATGGGCACAGGATAGGGGCATGGCAGGCCAAAAAAAGCAACATTTGGGTGGAAAAACCGGGCCAGCTGTTTTCACTTAGGGCCATGGTTTCAAGATTAAGGGTGGGTTTAGCCCGGAGCCCAGCCATTGGGCATCACAAATATGTTTCTTTTCTTCTTGTTCTTTTTTTTTTTTTTTTTTGAGACAAAGTTTCACTCTGTTGCCCAGGTTGGAGTGCAGTGGCATGATCTTGGCCCACTGCAACTTCTGCCCCTTGGGTTTAAGCAATTTTCCTACCTCAGCCTGCTGAGTAGCTGGCATTACAGGTGCACACCACCATGCCCTGCTAATTTTTGTGTTTTTAGTGGATACGGGGTTTCACCATGTTGGCTGGGCTGGTCTTGAACTCCTGACCTCAAGTGATCCACCTGCCTCGGCCTCCCAAAGTGTTGGGATTACAGGCATGAGCCACTGCACCTGGCTCAAAAGTATATTTCTTTGACATATTTTGGAATGGCTCTGCAAAGCCATCTCTTGTGGGGTAAATTCATATTCCGTAGAGAATCTCCTTCCCTTTCTAGGTCTTTTCCTGATTGAAGGGAGATTTAATTGAGACTCTGACACCTTTTATGATCCAAAAGGAGACATTTACCATCTATTCTCTCTGAAGCCTGCTACTTAGAGGTTTCGTGTACATAACAAGAACCTTGGCTTCCAAAACCTCTCTTATCTTAACTTAAGCATTTCTTTCCGACTTCAACTCTTTTTTTTCTGAGATGGAGTCTTGCCCTGTCGCCCAGGCGGGAGTGCAATGGCACAGTCTTGGCTCACTGCAACCTCCGCCTCCTGGGTTCATGCGATTCTCCTGCCTCAGCCTCCTGAGTAGCTGGGATTGCAGGCAAGCACCACCATGCCAGGCTAATTTTTTGTATCTTTAGTAGAGATGGGGTTTCATCATGTTGGCCAGGCTGGTCTCGAACTCCTGACATCGTGATCCGCCGGCCTCGGCCTCCCAAAGTACCGGGATTACAGGCGTGAGCCACCACACCTGGCCTTCTGACTTCAACTCTTTAGGCAACACTTAACTCTTTCAACCAACGGCCAGTCAGAAAGTCTTTGAATCAACCATGACCTGTAAGCATTTTCCCTTCAAATGACCTGCCTTCCTGGGCCAAACCAATGTGTACTTTCCATGTATCGATTTATGTTTTTGCCTGTAACTTCTGTCTCCCTAAAATATATAAAACCAAGCTATAACCCCACCACCTTGGGCACATGTTCTTAGAACCTCTTGGGACTGGGCCCCAGGTTATAGTCATTCATATCTGGCTCAGAATAAACCTCTTTAAGTTACAGATTTTGACTATTTAAAATCAACACATGTAATGCCAGATCCGGTTCCATCTCCTTCATGGAGCCTTTTTATAATCCCAGCCTACACTGAGGCCCTCTGCTCTCATCCATTCATTCATTCACTGATGTGGGGGCCAAGGTCCGTGGCACTCCCTAAAGTTTTGCTGAAAAAAAAAATCACTAACATGGGGGAGATTGAGTAACGGGAGAAAAGGCATACAAATTTATTTAATGTGTATACACGGGAGCGTTCAGAATGAAGACTCAACCCAATAGTGAGGTACAAAAGTTTATATACCATCTTAAGGCTACAGAAAAAATGGGGGCTTGCATCCTGGAGGTGGAAATAAATTATTATTAAGGCAGATAGTGAGGGCAACAGAGTCCTCAGCAGAGTGTCCCTTACAACAAAAAGCAGCCCCCAAAATCATTTCTAACAAACAGCAGCCTAAGAAATTGAACTGCAAACATGAACAAGGAAGCTGGGAGCTTGCACAGGGGAATGCCAGCAGCTGTGCCAATAGAAAAGGGCTACCTGGGGACCAGGCATGTCCAGCACGGAGGTTCCATCTTCCCTTTTTTTTGTTACCACATGTACAGTAAAGGAATGGGTAATATGGTGCAGCTCAGGCAGAGGACCTGCCTGCATAATAAAAGATTAGGGCGGGGCTACCAGAAATTCATGCCCTATGCAAATGGCACACCCAGTCTAACCAGTTTTCTGCATTGCACCCTATGTAAATCAGACATCACCTCCTCACTAGCTCATCTATACACCCCCCTGCATTACACTGCAGATCCAGCATTTTCTGGGAACCCCCCTCTGTAGCAAAGAGCTATTCTCTTTCTTTCGCTTACTATACTTTCAATCTCAGCCTTACTCTTTGTGTGTCTGCATCCTTGTTCTCCGTGGCCATGGGACAAGGAACTTGGGGTGTTACTCCAGACAACGAGGCTGTTTCAGGGATAAAACAGATGATGGAAGAGAATAGAAGTGGAATTCTGTTGAGGGGATTACTAGGGAGAATAAATGGATCTGGGAACAGAGATTAACTTGTAAATACTTCTCTTTGACAGTGATAGGGTGGTTCAGATGTGGTTACATTCTTGGTCTTACAGGGAGCCGAAGAAAAAACAATTGTTCTTCTTGATGGGCCTGGATCTTAGGCAGATAAAGGAACTTTTAACTCTTTGGAAGAGATGGTAGTGGTGGTGGTTGAGGGAGCCCAGAGAGACCTTGAGACTTCTTTTTCAGTATGTCAATGTGATGTATTTTGGGGTAGTCGGTTTCTGAGTCCCAACACTGAACAAATTTGCTAGATGCTTATGCTATGTCAATCACCATGCTTAGTGAGAACCTCAGAGTAAATAAGACAGGCTGGTCCTTGCCTTCATGGGACTGAGAGTGTTGAAGGAGTCCTAGACATGACACATATGAAAGTCACATCATAATAGATTCTTTAGTCCTCCTTGTAATCCTTGTTTATTAATTAGGGTAATCTTTTTTGCAACCCATAAAATCCAGTTCTGGGATATGGGCCAAAACCCATATTTCCTGGGAAGGCCCCACGGCTCCTCACAGAACTGAAGGGAGAACCGGAACCCTGGCTTCCATTTGACAGCAAGAGAGACCCTCCAGGGATTTCAGCTGCAGAAACATTTAGACTTTCTCTTCAGAGCACCACCTCTGCTTCAATAACTGCTACTTTCTGTATCCATGCCAAGTTTCAATCCCAGGAGAAAATTGGAATGTTTAAGCTTGAGTCAGGTGATTGCCTCTAGAAATGAGGCACCTCTCTGGATGCAGGCAGGGAGAGGTAGGCGTGGGAGCTGGGGCCATGGAGGGCCTTTCCAAGAGTGGGGAGATTGTGGTGTGGAGCCATTCTCCTGCAGATGCTGTGCTGTGCTGCCCAGATTTCTCCTTCAAGGATGGAGAACTTATATCCCTGGCTGCTGGGTGTGCTGTCAGCCGGGTGGGAGCCATCAGTGTTCAGTGGTGGCCTGGGAATGTCCTCTGCCCAAGGAATCACCTTTTGTCCCGTGTCACGCTCCTGCTTGGGCATTCAATGACTGGCAGGAATGTGTGGAGCTGTTTACAGGCCCAGCGTGGGACAGTTTTAAAGGGACATCCCAGCTTCAGAGCTTCCCACAGCAGGCCGCTCAGCTCCATCTGGCCGGTCCTGAGTCCTTCCTTTTCCCGACAGGTGTTGGCCCTGAGAGCCCTCCCTGGTAAATTCCTGTGCCCAAATCTCCTCCCCAGAGTCGGCTTCCTGAGGAACCCAACCTGCAACACACCCCAGTGGAATCTGCAACACTTGTGATGCTCACACAATTACACTGTCTATTTTTTTTTTTTTTTTTTTTTTTTTTAGAGACAGTATCTTGTTCTGTCACCCAGGCTGGAGTGCAGTGTTGCCATCATAACTCACTGCAGCCTCGAACTCCTGGGCTCAAGTGATCCACCTGTTTCAGCCTCCCAAAGTGCTGGGATTACAGACAGGAGCCACCATGCCTTGTTCGCAATTCTACATTTTATTATATATTATCTGGCATCGTTTGTTAATTATTTCACATATTCCTTATGCTTCCTGTTATGGTCTGAATGTTTGTGTCTCCTCAAAACTCATATATTGAAATGCTAACCCCCAAGGTGATAGTATTAGGATATTAGGAGGTGGTGCCTTTGGGAGGTGATTGGGTCATGGGAGTGGGGCCCTCATGAATGGTATGAGTACCCTTATAAAAGAGACCCTGGAGAGCTTGCTGACCCCTTCCCCTATGTGAGGACACAGTGAGAAGACTCTGTCTATGAGCCAGGAAGAGGGCTCTCTCCAGACACTGAATCTGCCAGCACCTCAGTCTGGGACTCCCCCACCTCCAGAACCATGAGAAATAAATCTCTGGGCCAGTTGCAGTGGCTCACACCTGTAGTCCCAGCACTTTGGGAGGTGGACGTAGGAGGATCACTTGACCCCAGGAATTTGAGGCCCACCTGGGCAACATAGCGAGAACTTTCTCTACAAAAAAGTAAAAAATTAGCCAAGTGTAGTGGTGCACATCTATAGTCCCAGCAACGCAGTAGGCTGAGGTGGGAGGATTACATGAGCCCAGGAGTTCAAGGCTGCAGTGAGCTGTGACTCAACCACTCTATTCCACTCCAGGCAACAGAGTGAAACCTCATCTCAAAAAAAAAAAAAAAAAAGGAGAAGAAGAAGAAGAAGAAATAGGCCAGGCTCAGTGACTCATACCTGCCCAAAACTTTGGGAAGCCAAAGTGGGAGGATCACTTGAGCCTAGAAGTTTGAGATCAGCCTGGGCAATATGATAAGACCTCCATTGCAACAAAAATTAAAAAGTTACCTGAGTGTGGTAGCACATGACTGTGATCCCAGCTACTTGGGAGGATGAGGAGGGTCGTTGACGCCTGGAAGTTTGAGGCTGCAGTGAGCCGTGATTATGCCACTGCACCCTAATCTGGGTGACAGAGTGAGACGCTTTGTCTCTAAATAAATAAATAACTAGGCCAGGTGCAGTGGCTCACGCCTGTACCGAGGCCGAGGCCGAGGTGGGAGAATCACTTGAGGTCAGGAGTTCAAGACCAGCCTGGCCAACACGGTGAAACCCCCGTCTCCACTAAAAATACAAAAATTAGCCAGGTATTGTGGCAGATGCCTGTAATCCCAGCTAATCGGGAGGCTGAGGCAGGAGAATCTCTTGAACCCGGGAGGTGGAGGTTGCAGTGAGCCAAGATAGCGCCACTGCACTCCAGCCTGGGTGACAGAGTGAGACTGTCTCAAAATAAAAGTAAAAATAAAAATAAATGGATAAATAAATAAATACATGTCTGTTGTTTATAAATTATCCTGTCTATGATATTTTGTTATGGCAGTCTGAATCGGCTAAGGCACCTTCCAAGCTAGACTGCAGACTTTCTACATATAGAAACCTCAACTTCTCTGACATCTAGCCCTCAACCCTAGTTGTAGCAAGAGGCACATAGGTGTCACTCAGAATTATGTGTTTACTGATGGACTATCTCCACTTGAAGGACAAAGCTATGCTGAGTCTAACAGAACAGAATGTTGCTGTTTTAGATGGATCAGAGATTTAATATAAGATCTCGTTTTTTTTTTAGACGGAGTCTCACTCTGTTGTCAGGCTGGAGTGCAGTGGCGCGATCTCTACTCACTGCAACCTCCGACTCCCTGGTTCAAGCTATTCTCCTGCCTCAGCCTCCTGAGTAGCTGGTATTACAGGCAAGCACCACCACGCCCAGCTAATTTTTGTATTTTTAGTAGAGACGGGGTTACACCATGTTGGCCAGGACGGTCTCAATCTCCTGACCTCGTGATCCGCCTGCCTCAGCCTCCCAAAGTGCTGGGATTACAGGCATGAGCCACTGCGCCCAGCTAAGACCTCTTTAAAGAGGTTTCTAGTCAATAGATTTCTTTTTTCATTTGTTCTTTGGCTGGCTCATCTCTTTTAGAGACCAGAAACTACTGATTAGGGAGAGTAGACCTCTCTGCTATAACCTCTTTTTTCCCTCTGCAGAACAGGTTTTCCTTGACTTCCATCTCTGGGGATGCAACCACAGAACCTTACAAAACATGTTTAAGTGCACGGTTTTAAGAGACGTTTGCATTCTTTATGAGTGCATGCATGTGTGGGGTTGGGGAGCTTTGCATGCCAGACTGAAACATCATATGTCTCCATGCCTATATTTGGGAGCCGGCTGGGTCCACAATAGCAGTGTGCTGAGAAGAATGGAAAGCTGATGATGGGCTCACAGGCTTTGATCTGTTAAATAAATATTTTTTCAAGAAGAGGAGCTTTAGGAATAAACCATTTCAGCCAGCATCTTTGTGATCATCCCAATTCTAAAACAGATAGAAATTCCTTGTACCTAGAGAAAGTTGAGTTTTAAACATTGAATAAAAACATGATTTTCTAGTTCTTGGCTCAGTCTCTTAATCACTTTTACCTCCACCGCATACAGAGCTGATGCTTGCAAAGGGAAGTTGTTACCCCCTACCCATTGGTTTCTGTCTGATACTGATCAGGTAGTAATATTTCACAGAGCCGCCGCATGACACCAGCACATTTTCCCCACCCCGGACACATGTGTTGTTTCCTTTCATTTTGGAAAAATTGTGCTGTGAGCACAGCAAGGAGAATAACTTCTATGTCTTTCCTCTTACAAAGAATGTGCTTTTATAACATGTTTTTTTAATTGATAAAGAGGTAAGGGTAATAAATGAGCATTTGATCCAAGTTTCAGCAAAGGACTCTTTATTGGAGTACAGACTCTAAAAAGTTATTTTAGGCAAGTACCCAGAGGCAATTTTTAGAGCCATGAGGCTGAATTAGAAGACGATGATTCTGAATGAATTCTGCCACTCCTTAGACATAAATTAAGTCTCCTTCCAAGTGGAGTGGCTAGTGGGCTGAGAGGACATATTTTAAAATAGTTGAATCCAAACATAAGCTGGACTTGCATTTTTTAAAGCCTATAGTTTGCTTTTCACATTTTCTGTCTTCCCCAGGGACTCTGGCATTGTATGGTCTACACTGCTTTCTTACAAAGGTACCTTAGGTTCATTTTATGAGGTGTGGAATAGAGAACCAGCCTGGTGCTTGGACTGGCTGAACTTTCCATCCTGCTTTAAACAACCTGCTAAAAGTCAGTGTGATTTACAACAGTAGTTACAACTACCCTTTTACTTAGCCAGGAATATTCCCATGCTATCAAAAAATAGAGGCACATTTGGGACCACTGTCATTCCTATCCCTTGATTAATCATCTCGGTGATTCATTCATTAAACAAGTTTATGCAGCTAAGGGGCCTTCTTTGGTGAGGTAGGATGAAAGAGATCACTTGTCCTAGTTACATCCAGTACAATCTTTATTTTTTTATTTTTCTATTTTTTTAAATTTTATTTTTCCATAAGTTATTGGGTTTTTTTTTTTTTAGATGAAGTTTCGCTCTTGTTGCCCAGGCTGGAGTGCAATGGCATGATCTCAGCTCACGGTAACCTCCACCTCCCAGGTTCAAGCAATTCTCCTGCTTTGGCCTCCTGAGTAGCTGGGATTACAGACGCCCACCACCACGCAAGACTAATTTTTTGTATTTTTGGTAGAGATGGGGTTTCACCATGTTGGCCAGGCTGGTCTCAAACTCCTGGCCTCAAGCAATCCACCTGCCACGGCTGCCCAAAGTGCTGGGATTACAGGTGTTAGCCATCACACCTGGCCACATCCAGTATAATTTTAAAGAGAGGGAGGGTCTACTGAACAGATACAAGGGGCGAAACTGTTTGATTATTTTCTCTTCTTTTTTTTTTTTTTTTTTTTGAGACAGAGTCTTGCTCTGTTGCCCGGGCTGGAGTGCAATGGTGTGATCTTGGCTCACTGCAACCTCTGCCTCCCAGGTTCAAGCGATTCTCCTGCCTCAGCCTCCCTAGTAGCTGGGATTACAGGTGCCCGCCACCATGCCTGGCTAATTTTTGTATTTTTTAGTAGAGATGGGGTTTCATCATGTTGGTCAGGCTGGTCTCGAACTCCTGTCCTCAGGTGATCTGCCTGCTTCGGCCTCCCAAAGTGCTGGGATTACAGGCGTGAGCCACCGTGCCTGGCCTGCTTGATTATTTTCATGAATTATTTCCATGTGTCCCATGACCGTGTGGCAGATGCTGGTGTCTGTAACATTCACTGGGGTCCTTTTCATGCTGGTGTTTTACGTTGTGTGAATCCATGCAGTTGAAATGAAAATTGCACACATACAAATACACACCCTATACCCCTCTACTCTCCAAAAAGACCCCTCAAATGTTTCCGAAAAATTAGGATGCTAGGTATGTATTTGTAAAAGGCCACCCGAGATGATCATCACTACTGTTATTGAAGCTAGCTGGGGTCTGCTTGCCTGGCACGATAAGACCAGATATCCACACCGAGGTTTGCAGTGGGAAGAAGGAAGGTGTTTATCTGCAGGTTACCAAGCAAGAAGGATCAGGCAGCTTATGCTTAAGTCCTGACCTTGCAGGTAAGGGTTTTTTAAGGCAGGGGTGGCTGGGCTCAGTGGCTCACACCTGTAATCCCAACAATTTGGGAGGCTGAGGCAGGTGGATCACTCGAGGCCAGGAGTTGGAGACCAGCCTGGGCAACATGGCAAAACCCCGTCTGTACTAAAAATACAAAAATTGGCAGGGTGTGGTGGTGCATGCCTCTAATCCCAGCTAACACGGGTGGCTGAGGCAGGAGAATAGCTTGAACCTGGGAGGCAGAGGCTGCAGTGAGCTGAGATGGTCCACTGCACTCCAGCCTGGGCAACAGAGAGAGACTCTATCTCAAAAGAAACAAACAAAAAAAGATGTTATCTTTAGTTTCCATAGGGAAGCAGACATCCCATGATTCTAGCTTCCTTGGCTGTTGCTTTAAGTTACTATTCCCTTCTTGCTAATCAAGTTGTTTATTTATTTCTCAGGGCTGGCTAGGTACCTGGAATTTCCCCTGAAGGAATTCAAGATTTTCTTTCTTTCCATGCTTGTGGAGGCCTGCAGGCCACTAACAGGAGTCTCTGTTCTAACTTAGTACTAATATCTTTTAAATTGCATGGTGCCTTTCTCTTACGGGAGCTCAAAAAGCTTCCTTCATATCTACTATGTGCTTGGAAACATAAAAACTCCTATTTTGTGTAGAGGTGAAAGCCACGTGCATATAAGCTTTTGAGACAGTGACACATATAAAAACGATGTGCACCCTTGGGATAACTTCCTGCTATAGATAGAAGATACGCTGCCCGGCCGGGAGCGGTGGCTCACACCTGTAATCCCAACGCTTTGGGAGGCCAAGGCCGGCAGATCATGAGGTCAGGAGTCCGAGACCAGCCTTGCCAACATGGTGAAACCCCGTCTCTACTAAAAATACAAAAATTAGCCCCGCATGGTGGCGGGTGCCTGTCGTCCCAGCTGCTCGGGAGGCTGAGGCAGGAGAATCGCTTGAACCCAGGAGGCAGAGGTTGCAGTGAGCCAAAATTGTGCCATTGCACTCCAGCCTGGGCGACAAGAGCAAGACTCCATCTCAAAAAAAAAAAAAAGTATGCTGCCCATTGTATGTAATTTTCTGCCAAAGCTGAGATTTCCTGCCTTTCTCAGACACCAAGACAGCTTGTTGAAATGCAAATGAGCAAGATGAGAGTAAAGTTACGGTTAGTTAGTAAAGTTAGACTCCTCTCTCGTTTATTTTTTTATTTTTACTTTTTTTTTTATTTTTATTTTTTGAGACAGAGTCTCGCTCTGTCGCCCAGGCTGGAGTGCAGTGGCGCGATCTCGGCTCACTGCAACCTCCACCTCCCGGGTTCACGCCATTCTCCTGCCTCAGCCTCCTGAGTGGCTGGGACTACAGGTACACGCCGCCATGCCTGGCTAATTTTTTGTATTTTTAGTGGAGACGGGGTTTCACCGTTTTAGCCAGGATGGTCTCAATCTCCTGACCTGGTGATCCGCCCGTCTGGGCCTCCCAAAGTGCTGGGATTACAGGTGTAAGCCACTGCGCCCAGCCTCATTTACTTTTTAAATAGGGAAATATTTAGAAAAAGTGTTAGAGACCTGGCCGGGCACGGTGGCTCACGCCTGTAATCCTAGCACTTTGGGAGGCCGAGGCGGGCGGATCACGAGGTCAGGAGATTGAGACCATCCTGGCTAACACGGTGAAACCCCGTCTCTACTAAAAATACAAAAAAATTCCCCAAGGGTGGCGGTGAGTGCCTGTAGTCCCAACGGCTGGGGAGGCTGAAGCGGGAGAATGATGTGAACCTGGGAGGCGGAGGTTGCAGTGAGCCGAGATCGCGCCACTGCACTCCAGCCTGGGCGACAGAGCGAGACTCTGTTTCAAAAAAAAAAAAAAAAAAAGAAAAAGAAAAAGTGTTACAGACCAACTCCTTGAGTGTCAGAGCCTTCTAGTTGAGAACTTTCATAATTGCCCAACAGTTTCCTTGCCTGTTTCCCAGATAGAGCCAATGTATTAAGACAGGGGAATTGCAATAGAGAAAGAGTTTAATTCACACAGAGCTGGTTAAGTGGAAGACTGGAGTTTTATTACTCAAATCAGTCTTCCTGAAAATTTGGAGACCGCGGTTTTTTAAGGATAATTTGGCAGGGAGGGGACCAGGGAGTGGGGAGTGCTAATTGGTTGGTTTGGAAATAAAAATCATAGGGGTTTGAAGTAGATTCTTCTTGCTGCCTTGTGTTCCTGGGTGGCATTGGAGAACTGGTTGAGCCAGATTACTGGTCTGGGTGGTGCCAGCTGGTGCATCAGAATGCAGGGCCTAGAAAATACCTTAAGCACCAATCTTAGGTTTTGCAATAGTGATGTTATCCCTAGGAGCAATTGGGGAGGTTCAGAATCTTGTGGCTGGATGACTCTTTTTTTTTTTTTTTTTTTTTTTAGAAGACAAGGTTCTTTGTTTATTGGGCTAAATAGGGCAATAAATTGTGGCTTATACCTCATTTCTTAGATCTGCTTCTAGAACAAGGAGTTTATTGACAGTTATCACCACATGGGCAGAGGTTTTGCAAAAATGATGAGCTAAATCTTTTAGTAAACATTTTCTTAATTTTTAATCTGACATAAAAAGTTGAAGAAGTAATCTAAAAAATATAAGGTTTGAGGAATAGTGGTTCTTCCTAGAGACTATAAAGAGCCATAATCCAAATGATAGTGAAAAACGGGTTTCAATTTCCATTTAAAATACTATAAGATACACAGCTTTGATAATTATATTTTTCTAATTGTAACATTTTGAATTTCATTTCAATGAAATCTGCTGTCCTAAGACAAGTATGAGCAATTAATCCTAGGTCTCCACACCTTAAGACACACCGTGTAATCACTGACCCATTATTCCTTGTGGCGTTACTAGGTCGGACCAATCCTTGATCTCCTCAAATTTCACCTTAATGAGGCTGACACTTTTCAGCTTATCGACTGGCACCTCCTTTAGGTATTCTAGACGGCTAAAGAAGAAACGTTTGGCACAGCTCCAGCCTTGAGAGGTTCTGCAATGAGCCTGCGACCTTCCAGCAGTATCTACCCTTGTTTTTCCTGAAATGGCCTGGACTTTACTATTGTCATTACACTGCTCAGCCTCCTGTTCCCGGGAAAAACCTTATTGTAGCGAAGTCCAGACTCTTCCCAGGTGCTGGGAGTGTGGGATGGGGACACGTCAAGCGGCTGTTTCTCTCGTAGCTCATGGGCACTAGCCTCAGATGCTGCCTTGCCGGGCTGCTTCCCGGGAGGGCGCTTCCGTTCCTTCACCTCTCCGGAAGGAAACACCACTTTCACTGGGCTCCCTGCGCAGCGCCCAGACCCTGGGCCTCGAGTCAAGTTTCCAAGTCTGGACCACCTGCAGCAACGGCGGCACAACAAACTGCGCGGGTTTCACCAGCGTCACCATCTTCCCTGAGACCCGGCTGCATGACTCTTAAACTAAACCATAATTTATAATCTTGTGGCTAATTTTTTAGTCTTACAAAAGGAGTCTGGTCCCCAGGCAAGAAGGGGATTTGTTTCAGGAAAGTTCTGTTATCCCTTAGTTTCAAAGTTAAACTCTAAACTAAATTCCTCCCAAAGTTAGTTTGGCGTATGACTAGGAATGAACAGGGATAGCTTGGGGTTGGTCAGGTCAGGTCTCTTTCACTGTCATAGTTTTCTTTTCTTTTTTTTTTTTTTGAGACAGAGTCTCGCTCTGTCACCCAGGCTGGAGTGCAGTGACATGATCTCAGCTCACTGCAACCTCTGCCTCCTGGGTTCACGCCATTCTCCTGCCTTAGTCTCCCAAGTAGCCGGGACTACAGGCACCCGCCACCACGCCCGGCTAATTTTTTGTATTTTTAGTGGAGACGGGGTTTCACCGTGTTAGCCAGGATGGTCTCGATCTCCTGACCTGGTGATCTGCCTGTCTCAGCCTCCCAAAGTGCTAGGATTACAGGCGTGAGCCACCGTGCCTGGCCATAATTTTCTCACTGTTATAATTTTTACTTTGCTCTATTTCACTTTGCTCTGTTAACAGAAAAACCAGACTCTTACATATTTTAAAGAGGTTTATTGTGAACCAATAGGAGTGACTGTGGCCTGGGGAAGATACAACTCAAGAAGCCTTGAGTACGCGGTCCTGGGACAACTGAATTTCAGTTTGGTTTACACATTTCAGAGATGCAGGAGTTACAGGCAAAGACATACATCTATACCTGGAAGGCATACATTTGTTCAGCCCCAAAAGGCAGGATATCTTGAAGGAGGGGTCTTAGAGGTTATAGGCGAATTCAGAGATTCTTCTTCTTCTTCTTTTTTTTTTTTTTTTGCGATAGGGTCTCACTCTGTCACCCAGGCTGGAGTGCAGTGGCACCATCACGGCTCACTGCAACCTCCGCCTCCCTTGCTCAAGCAATCCTCCCGCCTCAGCCTCCTCAGTAGCTGGCATTTCAGTCACGTGCCACTATAGCTAGCTAATTTTTGTATTTTTTTTGTAGAGATGGGGTTTTGCCATATTGTCCAGGCTGGTCTCAAACTCCTGACCTCAAGCGATCCATCCCCCTCAGCTTCCCAAAGTGCAAGTATTACAGGCATGAGCCACTGTGCCTGGCCCAGAGATTATTTAATTTGCAATTAGTTAAAGGAATAAGGCTCTGCCTAAAACTTGGAGCCGGCAGAAAGAAATGCTTAAGATGAGGATGCTGTGTCAGAATCAGCCACAATATCCTGGGTCAAAAATGACCTGTTTAGGGCCAGGCACGGTGGCTCATGCCTGTAATCCCAGCACTTTGGGTGGCCAAGGCGGGTGAATGGTTTGAGCTCAGGAGTTGAGACCAGCCTGGGCAACATGACAAAACCCCACCTCTGCAAAAAAATGCAAAAATTAGCCAGGTGTTGTGGTGTACACTTGTAGTCATAGCACTTGGGAGGCTGAGGTGGAAGAATTAATTGGGCCTGAGAGGTGGAGGTTGCAGTGAGCTGAGATTGTGCCACTGCGCTCCAGCCTGGGTGATGGAGTGAGACTCAGTCTCAAAAAAATAAAAAATGACCTGTTTAGCAAGATTGATGGATTGCAGATGAGACTTCACCCTTGCCTTGCATTGCCTTAAGTTCTGTGTATAATTTGGTATCTTACTGGCCACAAACAGACTATTCTGTCAGTCTTAAGATCTCTATTTTAACATTAATGCTGGGTAGTTGTTGCATCTAAACTCCAAAAAGGAAGGAGTATAATAAAGTGTGTTAGATCTCCCACCTAGTCATGGCCGGTAACTCAGTTTCTAAGGTTTCTATGGAATCTCCTTGACTAAGAAGGGGTCCATTTACAGCTTCAACTAGACCAGTTGAATATACTATTATACTATATACAGCCCTCATATACTATTAAGGGCTGGCCTGTTCTTTGTTTCCAAAGATCAAAACAGTTCCTAGTCCTAGCAAAAACTAGTTTTTTTTTTTTTTTTTTTTTAGACAGGGTATCACTCTATTGTCCAGGCTAGAGTATAGTGGCGTGATCTCGGCTCACTGCAACCTCGACCTCCCGGGCTCAAGTGATTCTCCTACCTCAGCCTCTCGAGTAGCTGGGACCACAGGTGCCTGCCACCATGCTTGGCTAATTTTTGTATTTTTTTGTACAGACAGGGTTTTGCCATATTGCCCAGGCTGATCTTGAACTCTTGAGCTCAAGTGATCCACCCACCTCAGCCTCCCAAAGTACTGGGATTACAGGTGTAAGCCACAGTGCCTGGCCCACAAAAACTAGTTACTGATTTAATGATAATGTGTCTGTTGCTCATCCTTCACCTGTAGCAAAATTTCAGAGAAGGGAGCTGAGACCTTATTTAAGGATGGCATGCAAATACTTGAGGTATTCCATGTTTTTTAGCCAGACTAGATATGTAACATCTTGTAGATAAATTCTATACCCTCCTCCCACTGTGCTCATTAGAAAAAACGTTTCAGCCTACTAGACTGCTCTTCCTGCTCTGCCTGCCGAAACCCTAAGATGCATCTCACCTGCCTGTGCTCTCATTCAGGCTTCTGTGATCACCTCACCCACGGAGTGACCTCTTCTCTGAACCTTTGTTGCATTTTAATCATTGTTTTGTGGCATTTCATTTAGCATGTCCTCTTCTGTACTATTGCTATTTGTGTTTGTGTTCTAATAGATTATATCTGAAGAGGATCAGCATATGCCACACCGAAATATGACTTTTTTATTTTTCTTTTAAGACGGAGTCTCACCCTGTTGCTCAAGGTGGAGTGCAGGGGCGTGATCTTGGCTCACTGCAACCTCTGCCTCCAGGGTTCAAGCAATTCTCCTGCCTCAGCCTCCTGAGTAGCTGGGATTACAGGCATCTGCCACCACGCCCCGTTAATTTTTCTATTTTTAGGAGAGATGGGTTTTCACCAGGCTAGTCTCGAACTCCTGACTTCAAGTGATCTGCCCACCTCGGCCTCCCAAAGTGCTGGGATTATAGGCGTGAGCCACCGTGCCTGGCCCAAATATGCCATTTTGGCATAAAAGTTATTTTGAGCTGAAGGCATTTGAATTCCTGAAATCCTTTATTTGCCTAAAATCAGAGCCTCCCCAAAGAACCCAACTGTCACAATTCCCCTCCCCAGGAGCAACACTGATTTTTTCTTCTCAGGGAAGAGAGAAGTCAGCACCACACCCCAATAGACATCCTCACAAGGCTATCATATCTCCTGTCTATTCCCCTATGAATCTATCAGTCTTTCAAAGAAAAGTCCTTTGTGTTTCCCTAAGTGCTTTTTCTCCCCATCTTCTGAGAAGTAAGTTGTTCTCCCAGAAGTGCCTCACTGCTCCCCCACATTCCCCATTCAGATGGCATATAAGCCCGCAATTCTGCTTCCTTCAGTCACATTTTTCTGTGAACTCCCAGGTATGTATGTATGTGAATAAAAATCTGTCTTTTCTCTTGTTGATGTGTCTTTTGTCAGGTTAATTTGCAGGCCCCTAGGTACTGAACCTAAGAGAGTGGAGAAAAAGTGTTTTCTCCTTGACATAACTTTCTTGTTGGAGAAAGAGGAGGTAGTAAATCTAGTATGTGTATTTGGACAGACAGACAGACCTGAGTGTTTTAAAATTCTTGCATTACCTGTCTCTACCAAAAAAAAAAAAAAAAAAAAAGAAAAAAAATAGCCAGTCATGGTGGCACACACCTGTAGTCCTAGCTACTTGGGAGGCTGAGGCAGGAGGATCCCTCAAGCCCAGGAATTTGATGCTGCATGAGCCATATTGTGCTACTGCACTCCAGCCTGGGTGAGAGCAAGACTCTGTCTTTAAAAAAAAATAAAAATAAATAAATAAATAAATACATTCTTGCATTGCTAATTTTCTTCCACAAATTACTCAGCATGTCTGAATCTCCTTCACTTCCTCTATAAAATGGGGATAGTAACTTTATTTCTCAGGGTTGCCACGGGAGTTAAATCAGATAGTGTATATAGGCCGGGCACGGTGGCTCATACCTGTAATCCCAGAACTTTGGGAGGCTGAGGCGAGCGGATCACTTGAGGTCAGGAGTTCGAGACTAGCCTGGCCAACATGGTGAAACCCCCTCTCTACTAAAAGTACAAAAATTAGCTGGGTACGGTGACAAGCACCAGTAATCCCAGCTACTTGGGAGGCTGAGATGGGAGAATCGCTTGAACCCGGGAGGCGGAAGTTTCAGTGAGCCAAGATGGTACCACTGCACTCCAGCTTGGGCAACAGAGAGAGACTCTGTCTCATAAAAAAAAGTTTTTGTTTTATCTCCTCTACTAGATCCCAAGTTTCTTGAATTTAGGGACTTGTCTATATGTGTGTATTTCCTACAGGGTATAAAGTAACTGATTAATAAATATTTGTTCAGTGAATGAATGATTCTTTTGCTATATTTTGCCCTGCATGTACTAAACTCATTAGCTAATTTATTTTGTGTTGGAGAAACCTGGCTTAGTTTTTATTTTTATTTTTATTTTTTTTGAGACAGGGTCTCACTTTGTCACCCAGGCTGGAGTGCAGTGGTGCTATCATGACTCACTGCAGTCTCGACCTTCCCAGGCTGAGGTGATCCTCCCACCACAGCCTCCTGAGTAGCTGGTACGACAGGCACCCGCCACCATGCCTGGCTAATTTTTGTATTTTTAGTAGAGACGGGGTTTCACCATGTTGCCCAGGCTGGTCTCGAACTCCTGGGCTCAAGCGATCTACCCACCCGGGCCTCCCAAAGTGCTGGGATTACAGGCATGAGCCGCTGTGCCCGGTCCTGGCTTAGTTGCTTAATAACTGCTCCTGACAGCAAGGGAGGCATAGCTACCTTTACTGAGGTAAAAATCTACCCTTAACAGGAAATCATTAGTAGAGGCAGCAATGGAATTCAGGAGCACAGGCCAACAGTTACATACATTTAATCTCACTTTTTATGAATGTGAATTGCTAAGGGCATTGGAGAGGATGGTGGAAAAAGCTCAAAATGCAGACCATTCCAGGCAGCGGCATTAGTGGGGACATGTTGGGCTCAGATCAGGAATTAGTGACAGAAAAGATACAAAAGGTTATCTAGCCTCTCCCCCTTCGGGCGCAACCACGGGGCTTCTGGGGGTTTCGTGCTTTTTATGTTTCAAAATAGGAATGGGATGAGAAAGAAGAGGACTTATAGGGTGAATTTGCATGAGAATAGGGAACTGGAGAGAAGAGTAATGTCAGAGAAATTTGTATGTCCTCTAAAGGCCACTGGGGTGTGTGAGAAGTATTATGCAGAAGCAGAGAGAAGAACAAAGAGACGACCAAAATAATTGTCCATGTACTACATCCTTTTTTTTTCTGATCTAGAAAAATGACAGATTCCTCCTTAACAGTTGGCTGCCTGGAAAAACCTTTGATTTAATCCATCTCCTTTTTCTTCTAGAGTACTCGTTGAAAAGTATTTCTAAGTAATTGTAACACGCAACACACTCGTGTCGCTTATTAAGGGAGCACGCTATAGGGCAGGGGATATTCCTTACCTGGTCCATCCCCTCGGGGCACCAGAATCTGGACTCTCATTGTCAGTTAAGGTTTTCGTCTGCCTATGGCTGTAACAATACCTGGAGGGGTTCATTAGCTTGTAACTTTACAGAGATAATAAAGGCATTAATTAAGAATGCCAAAACCCACACGTGCAAGGAGACCTAGATCCAATTTACTGTGCACTGAATGTGAGCACCATTTTCTATATAACAGCTACAAATACCTTCCAGGGTGGTTCTGCTATTAATTTATAATCCGTCTCTGCTGGGGACTTGGCGAAACCTTTAGCCGTGTGTGCCTGAGGGAAGGGTCTTCGCTGTGTGTGTATTCTCCTCTTTTGTTAGTCAGGGCCTGTGTTTTGTCCACTGACCTTTTCAGAATGTCCCAGGCTGCTCTTACCCTGCACCAGTTCGTACTGGAATGGTGGCTTCATCCTATCAGGACCCTTTCTTTTTCTACTACGAATTGAACATCTCATACTGCAGGCGTTGTTAGTCTGGGGAAATACCCGAGGTTTGTCGTCTTGCGCTAAGGAAATTAAACATGCAGACACACACAAGGAGTGGGTTTAAGAGCCGAAGTGTAATAGGTGAAGGAAAGAAGAGACAGCTTCCTCGTGCAGAGGAAGGGGGCCCGAGAGGGTTTCTGGGTTTGGGGTGAGATGCGGGTGGTTTTATAGAGGGGCTTGAGGAGGCGGTGTCTGATTTACGTAGAACGCAGTGGATTGGCTGGGCCAGGTGTTTCATTTACATAGGCGCGAGGTGGCTGGCTATCCCACCGTAATTTTACACTATGCAGATGGGGTCTTTACCTGGCCAGTGTGCCATGACACCTGCACACGTGGCAAAAAAAGGAAAGGGAAGAGTAAATCTCCATGTTGAGGATACCCGACTTTCAGGTATCCCTTTTCTATGGGCACAGCTGCTGGCATTTACCTATGCAGGCTTCCAGCTTGCTTATTTATGCTTGCAGCTTGAGTTTTTAGGCTGCTTTTTGTTAGAAAAGAAATAATTTGGGGGCTGCTTTTTTTTTTTTTTTTTTTTGAGATGAAGTCTCGCCCTGTCGCCCCGCGCTGGAGTGCAGTGGCACGATCTCAGCTTACTGCAACCTCTGCCTCCCTGGTTCAAATGATTGTCCTGCCTCAGCCTCCCAAATAGTTGGGACTACAGGTGTGCACCACCACACCTGGCTAATTTTTGTATTTTCGGTAGAGACGGGGTTTCGCCATGTTGGCCAGGCTGGTCTCAAATTTCTGACCTCAGGTGATCTGTCTGCCTCAGCCTCCCAAAGTGCTGGGATTACAGGCGTGAGCCACTGTGTCTGGCCTGTAAATGTTTCTTATTGGACTTAAAGAATTTGTTCGTCAGTCTTAGGGTCTGTGTTGATGTTAATGCTAGTCAGCTGGGCCTGAATTTCAAAAGGGAGGAGGGTATGACGAGGCATGTTGTACTCCCCCTTCCCATCATGGCCTGAACTAGTTTTTCAGGTTAATTTTGGAATGCCCTTGGCCAAGAGAATGGGTCCATTCAGATAGTTGGAGGAGGTTTAGAGTTTTATTTTTGGTTTATGGGGGAACCCAGCAAGACCTGTGTGTTGAGATTCTTCTTGGCCTCTCTGTAGCATTCCTTCCTCCCGGGTACAGGGCAGGACCCCTCTGGAATGTGGGTCTTATGACCCACAAGCATACAAGGTAGGTCAAAAAATTTCTTTATGGCCAGCTCCTACATGAAAAGCAGGATAGAGTTAGAGTAATATTTCTAGGTTTTATGTATCACTTTGGGGAAAATGAGATCTAGTTTCTATGACTTGCCTAGGGGAAGAAGAATTCTAGTTTCTATGATTTGCTTTGAAGGAGAAAGAAGGGTGGGAGACAGAAGATGGTAGAAGGTCAGAAAGACCTTGAAACCATCCAAACAGGGTTGACAAGGATTGCATGCTGGATTATGGACAGAAACACGGTCATAGTTAAGCACTCACCAGGCTGTGCTCTGATTCATTTCTTTGTTGCTAAAAAACATGTAGCACTAGTTACTGACTGTTTGCATCCCTGTTGTCCCTATAGACAGGATCTCTGACATTAGGGTCATAAGACTAAGCATTGATTTGTATCTTCATTGTTTCTAGTTCCTATAGAGCGGATCTCTGACATTAGAATCATAAGCCTTTTGTTTTAGGATCACTTAAGATGTTTTTAGACCCCAAATTCCAGCAACCAGTTTGGAGATCCCCACAGGGGAATGAGATGAGTGTGACGATACAACGTCTTCATTTCCCTGTCCCGCGACTTCACCCTGCACTCTTCCACCAGTCAACGATCTCTGCACTTCAGCCCACTCCAAAACCCTTGAAAACTCTACCTCCAAACTCCTCAGGAGGACAGATTTGAGGTTTCCTCCTGTCTCCTAGTTCTATGACCCCACTATTAAATCTCTTTCTCTGCTGCAATCTGGTGTCTTGGTGTATTGATTTGCTTTGTGTATTGGGCAACAAACCTATAATGGTTACAGCCTTGGTTCTGAGGCTGCTTCTGAGGCTTTCCAAACTTTTAGTTCAAAGTACTCAGCATGCCAAAACACTATACTTTGTGGATATCCTTTTCTGAGCCCCAAAAAGAGCTTTTGATCAGTGGTTGTTGAGAGAGTGTCTCTTTCACAGTGGGGCACAGAGGAGAACGCCATATACTTGCTTATTTTGGCAGAAAGAGAAACTTCCAGTCTGAGTTGGACTTGAAGAAATTTTCCTTTAGGCAAATTCCTGGATACTGTTATAAATTGATTTAACTTTAACTGCAGTCACTTAAGAGTTCTTCTGTTTCATCATTTTATGCTCATAATTTTTATAATCTTATTATAGTGTTTGAAGAGGAAGGGGCATTTAAAAAGACCACGTGAAATAAAAAATTGGGGTGAATTATCCAGCTAATTCAGGACGAAAATCATGTGCATTGCAATATAAGGCAACATTGAATATAATGCTACTTATATTTCCCCAATGAGACCATTTGTTTTTGCCAACTTGAATATACAGTTTTAGAGATACAGAGGAAAATACTGTAAGATCTACTCTTAATATTTATTTATTTATTTATTTTTTCAGATGAAGTCTCACTCTGTTGCCCAGGCTGGAGTGCTATGGTGTAATCTCGGCTCACTGCAACCTCTGCCTCTTGGGTTCAAGCGATTCTCCTGCCTCAGCCTCCTGAGTAGCTGGGATTACAGGCGCGTGCCACCATGCCCAGCTAATTTTTATATTTTTAGTAGAGACAGGGTTTCATGTTGGCCAGGCTGGTCTCGAACTCCTGACCTCAGGCGATCTGCCCGCCTTGGCCTCCCAAAGTGCTAGGATTACAGGTGTGAGCCATCATGCCTGGCCAATATTTAATTATTAGTTTAGTTACATATGCACATTATAATTAAGAAAATGTTTTTCTTTTCTTTTTAGAGAAGAGGTCTTGCTATGTTGCTCAGGCTGGTCTTGAACTCCTGGGCTTAAGCAATCTGCCTGCCTCAGCCACCCAAAATGCTGGGATTACAGGTGTGAGCCTGCACCTGGCCTAAATTGTAATTTTTGATGTCAAATGTAAAATGCTTTACTTTAAAAATATGGGATGACAGCACTTTGGTAGGCTGAGGCTGGCAGATCACCCAAGGTCAGAAGTTTGAGAACAGCCTGGCCAACATGGTGAAACCATGTGTCTACTAAAAATCAAAGAAATTTAGCCAGGTGTGGTGGTGCATGCTTGTAGTCTGAGGTACCTGGAAGGCTGAGGCAGGAGAATCGCTTGAACCCGGAGGGTAGAGGTTGCAGTGAGTGGAGATCATGCCAGTGCATTCCAGCCTAGGTGACAGAGTGAGACTTCATATCAAAAAGAAAAAAATATGGGATAGAAAAATTTTAATTCATACTCATACATGCATCTTTGGCATCTGTTTCTTTCATTATTACCATGGTATGGGAGAAAAAAATAATATCTTTTCTTCTTGCATTGTAAGGTTCATTGCTGAAATCCCTATAACAAAAGACAGATTAACAAGAGAAAAGCATACAAATTTATTAATAGAAGTTTTATGTGACACAGGAGCCTTCACAAATGAAGAGCCAAAGAAAGAGAGGAAACTTTTTTTTTTTTTTTTTTGAGATGGAGTCTCGTTCTGTCACCCAGGCTGGGGTGCAGTGGTGTGATCTCGGCCCACCACAACCTCTGCCTCCCGGATTCAAGCAATTCTCCTGCCTCAGCCTCCCGAGTAGCTGGGATTTCAGGCGTGCACCACCACGCCCAGCTAATTTTTGTATTTTTAGTAGAGACAGGGTTTCACTATGTTGGCCAGGCTGGTCTCAAATTCCTGACCTCATGATCTGCCCACCTCGGGAGGATCCCTTTGGGAGGCCAATGTGGGTGGATCACTTGAGGTCAGGAGTTCGAGATCAGCCTGGCCAATGTGGTGAAACCCCATCTCTACTAAAAATACAAAAATAAGCTGGGCATGGTGGTGGGAGCCTGTAATCCCAGCTACTCAGGAGGCTGAGGCAGGATAATTGCTTGAGCCAGGGAGATGGAGGTTGCAGTGAGCCAAGATCATGCCACTACACTCCAGCCTGGGTGACAAAAAAAAAAAAAAAAAAAAAAGTAAACTATTTAGTGAGTGATTTTTCAAAAAAGTATTTGTAACTTGATAAACATTGATAAACATTTGTAACCTGCAAAAGATGAATTTGAAACTAGTAAGAATTTGCATTCTCTAATTATTGCCTCCCTTACCCATTCTTTCTCATTTTCTTACCACTTCCTAACACGCACATTACAAAAGATGTACCGGGCGTGGCGGCTTATGTCTGTAATCCCAGCACTTTGGGAGGCCGAGGCGGGTGGATCATGAGGTCAGGAGCTCAAGACCAGCCTGGCCAATATGGTGAAAGCTTGTCTCTACTAAAACTACAAAAATCAGCCAGACGTGGGGCTGGGCGTAGTGGCTTATGCCTGTAATCCCAGCACTTTGGGAGGCCGAGGCGGGCAGATCATGAGGTCAGGAGTTAGAGACCAGCCTGGCCAACATAATGAAACCCCGTCTCTACTGAAAAAAAATTAGCCGGGCGTGGCGGCAGGCACCTGGAATCCCAGCTACTCAGGAGGCTGAGGCAGGAGAATCGCTTGAACCCGGGAGGTGGCGGTTGCAGTGAGCGGAGATTGCGCCATTGCACTCCAGCCTGGGTGACAGTGCAAGACTCTTTCTCAAAAAAAAAAAAAAGAGAAAAAAAAATTAGTCAGACGTGGTGGCCAGCTATTCAGGAGGCTGAGGTAGGAGAATTGCTTGAACCTAGGTGGCAGAGGTTGCAGTGAGCCGAGATTGTGCCATTGCACTCCAGCCTGGGCAATAGACTGAGACTCCGTCTCAAACACATACACAAACAAACAAACAAAGATGTAATGAAATATAGGACTTAGTCCCTGAACTTTCATTCTGAGCTAAGTCCCATACTTCATTGATTCCAAGACTTACTCCCTCCCACCCCTTCCCCCATTTGAACTTCTCTGAAATCAAGATACATAATTACAATTGATGGCATCTTAGAATTCTGTTGGCCAGGTCATAGTTGTGATATGGTTACAGGAATCTGGTCATAGCTATTTATATGGTTGTCACTTTAATTGCGTTATATGCATTTAATTGCCATTTACAGTATCTTCACAATATCATAGCATGATTTGGCTTTGAAACAAAAAGCTATTGTATTTGTAGAAATGCATGGAAAAAATCCAGTGTGAGATGTAATGAAAATGTTTGATTAAATAAATCTAAAATTCCTCTTTTCATAAGTATAGAAAGATTCTAAGTAGTAAGAAAGCATTGTGCCAGAGTTTAACTGGCATCATTTTTGTTTTTTTAGCGGTATATAACGGAGTATCTAAAAATCAGTGGCATCTTAGATTCGATGAAATATGGTAGTATTTGCATTGGATCGGAAAGTCGAATCTCATGTCCTTGGTAAAGTTCTTGCTGTGATGTACTTAATGTCTTCCTAGCACCTAAGATCACATTTAAAGGAAATTATCTGTAATCTGTTTATTACACACTTTGTCCAAGTTCAGACTGCAGTTCTTCAATCATACTTTATTTCTAAGTATCACAGGGGGAATTGAAAAATCTGGTGAACATGTTGCAATGACCGGAAGTATTAAAACCATAAAGGTGCAGGAGGATTTGAGATTATAGGAACACCATAGCTAAATATGGTCCATATTGCAGTGTCTTCTCAAAAAAGAAGTCTTTTATGGCTTCATAAGGAATTGTTTAGAGACTTATAAATAAAACTTGGGCCTCTCACTTACTGATCAGATGCACATTTGTTGAAAAACTACTATATGGAGGACTCAGTGTTCTTTCATACTTAATATTTAGTGAGCCTGCTCTGTGCTAGGTATTGTGCTGGGTTCTAAGTATAAATAGTAAAAGGTTAGCCACAGTCTTCCTGGACCTTATTTTCTATTGGGGAAGACAGGTCAATGTCAGCAGAAGATATTTCTAAGTTTTATAGATTGTGTAGTCCATTTGTGCTGCTGCAACAAAATACAGCACACACTGGGTAATTTATAAACAATAGAAGTTTGTGTCTCACAGTTATGGAGGCTGGGAAGTCCAAGATCAAGGCACCAGCAGGACTGGTGTCTGCTCTGTGCTAGGGCTGCTCTTTGCTTCCAATATGGTGCCTTGTTGCTGCATCCTCCAGAGGGGATGAACACTGTCCTTACATGGCAGAAAGGACTGAAGGGCAAGAAGTTGCTCCCTTTAGCCTCAACCCCTTTTCTAAGGATGCTAATACCATTCATGAGGGAGAGCCCTGAAGACTTAATCACGTTGCAAAGACCACACCTCTTAGATGCACTGGGAATTAAGTTTCAGCATAAATTTCGGAGGGGACATCATCATAGCATAAATATTTCACTCTAATGAGTCTGAAAGCCTTCTTTGACCACTGCCCCGTACAGTCAACCGTGAATGAGGAGACTCAGTCAAGGTCCTGGCAGGAAACACATGGCACATCCAAACTGGGTATTTTGCAGAGTTTTAATTAAAGGGACTATTTACAAAGCTGCGGGCAGGACGTAGGAAAACCACAAGGATCATTTAGTACCTGGAGAGCCAATGATAGACATGGGTAGTGGGGTACAGTGGGTTGGACTTTGGGGTGAGGGAGTGGGATCCCCTCTGTTATGCCTGAAGAGAACCTGAAGCCTCAGTAGAAAAAGAAGAAAAAATCACAGAAACCAAGGAAAGAAAGTTTTTCTTTCTTTTCTTTCTGTTTCTTTTTTTTAATTTTAATTTTATTTGAGATAGGGTCTTGCTCTGTTTTCCAGGCTGGGGTGCAGTGGTGCAATCATGGTTCAACCTCTGGGGCTCAAGCAATCCTCCCACCTCAGCCTCTTAAGTGGCTAGAACTACAGGCATGGACCACCATGCCTGGCTAATTTTAGAATATTTTATACCGATGGAGTCTTGCTATGTTGCCAGGGCTGATCTTGAACTCCTGGGCTCAAGCAATCCTCTAGCCTCAGCCTCCCAAAGTGCTGGAATTACAGGCATGAGCTACTGCACCTGGCAAAAAAATTTTTCAAGTGTTAGAGCACTTTGATGTGGTTGAGAAAGAGAGCTCTGGATTCAAATGGGCCATGGTTTTGGGGTTTCAATTTTAGTTCTTCTACTTATTAGTCTGTTGAGACTACTGACTCTCCCCAATATCTATTTTCATCTTTTTCCTTTTAGTAAAATCACATCCTGGAGTTTTTGCTGACCACATAGTTCCTCAGCTACAGACTACCCTGCCCAGCTAACTCTGGACATGTGACCACATTCGGACCAGTGGGGTGTGGGCAGAGGTAACTTGTGCAATTTCTGGGTCATCTTGTTAATTCTCCCTACCATTGATTTTGGAGACAGGATCCTGCTGTGTCACTCAAGGTGGGGTGCAACGGTATGATCATAGCTCTCTGCAGCCTTGATCTCCCAGGCTCAAGTGATCCTTCTGCCTCAGCCTCCCAAGTAGTTAGGACTACAGGTGTGTGCTACCATGCCTGGTTAATATTTTTGTAGAGATGGGGGTCTTGCTATGTTTCCCAGGCTGGTCTCAAACTCCCGGCCTGAAGTGATCCTCCTGCCTTAGCCTCCCAAAATGTGGGGATTACAGGTGTGAGCCACTGCTCCTGGCCTAATTCCTGCTTCTAGTTCTCTCTTGCCCTTTCTGCTGGCGGGGCAGTGGGAATAATCGGAGCCTGTTTGGAAGCCACATGTTGAGGAAAGCAGATCCACCTCTCTCACTTCTGGGCTGTATGAGAAATAAACCTCTATCTCATTTAAACCACTGTACACATGGGCTTTTTGTTATAGCAGCTTAGCTGATCCTTTATCTGATACATTGTATTACCTTGGATAAATTATACAATGTTGCTAAGGCTTAGCTTCCTCTCTCTATTTTTTTTTTTTTTTTCCAGTCAGGGTCTCACCCTGTTGCCTAGGCTGGAGAGCAATAGCATGATCACAGCTCACTGCAGCTTTAATCTCCTGAGCTCGAATCATCCTCTTGCCTCAGCCTCCCGAGTAGCTGGGACTACAGGCACATGCCACCATACCCGGCTGATTTTTAGATTTGTAAAATAGAGACAGTGTCTCCCTATGTTGCCCAGGATGGTCTTGAACTCCTGGTCTCAAGTGATCCTCCACCTCGGCCTCCCAAAGTGCTGAGATTACAGGCATGAGCCACTGTGCCCAGCCCTTACTTTCTCATTTCTAAAAACACAGCCAGAAAAAGACTTTCTTAGTAGATTATTGTAAAGTTAAAAGGAGCCAATGTGTATAAAGCTCTTAACACCATTCTTGGCTTTCAGAAAATAGTAAATATTAGCAATGCTTATTTTCCCTTATTACCACATTTTCTCTATACTATATATATATATGTAATTGCCTGTCCTATGGTTCAACTTTGGTTTACTTAACCATTCCCCTTTTGTTGGACATCGAGGCAGAATTCATTCTTTCACTGCTTTAAAAAAAATTAAAAAGAAGGGGCCGGGTGCGGTGGCTCACGCCTGTAATCTCAGCACTTTGGGAGGCCGAGGAGGGTGGATCACGAGGTCAAGAGATCGAGACTGACCTGGCCAATATGGTGAAACCCTGTCTCTACTAAAAACACAAAAATTAGCTGGGTGTGGTGGCAGGCGCCTTTAATCCCAGCTACTCAGGAGGCTGAAGCAGCAGAATTGCTTGAACCTGGGAAGTGGAGGTTGCAGTGAGTCAGGATTGCGCCACTGCACTCCAGCCCGGCAACAGAGCCAGACTGTGTCTCAAAAAAAAAGTTACAAGGAACATTTTTGTGCATAAACAATTTATCAATTTTATATATCTTTAGGCTACAGTCCCAAAAATAGAATGATTAGGTCAAAGGGTAGGTTCTTGATTTTTTATGTATGTGTCCTATTGTATTGTAAAATACAGTTTTCTGTATTTAACGTTTTGTTTATTTAATTATGGTAAAACCTATGACATATTATTAGTTAATTTATTATATATATTTCTTAAATATTTAATAAAATGTTTAACTTAATGTTTTAAGAAAGGTTGAACTAGTTCTCCAATTATGAAATATTTTCTTTTCCTTTTTGAGATAGGGTCTTGCTCTGTCCTTCAGGCTGGAGTACAGTGGCGTGATCATAGCTCACTGCAGCCTTGGCCTACTAGGTGCGAGTGATCCTCCTGCCTCAGTCTCCCGTGTAGCTGGGATCACAGGTGCGAGCCCCCAGGCCTGGCTAAGTTTCTCTATTTTTTGTAGAGATGGAGTCTCTCTATGTTGTCCAGGCTGGTCTCAGACTCACTGGGCTCAAACAATCCTCCTGCCTTGGCCTACCAAAGTGCTGGGATTACAGCTGTGAGCCACCATACCCAGTCTGGGATCTTTCCTATTCTCCAAGTTTATTTTCTTTTTTCATACAGAATCTTAAACCAGAGACAGGATTCAAGCTGTTGCTTAGATCACGATTTGCCTGGTGCCATCAGTTTTGTTCTGGGTATCCTCCTTAGGAAGAGTCTAGAATTTCTGAATTTTGTTTCCTAAACTGAGATTTCTAGACATTTCTCTACATTTTGAATGGAATTTCCCAAAACTGATCTCTACATGCACATCTGTTATTCACTTGCATATTAGTTAAATTTATATAAATGCTTGGGTAAAGATATCAGGAAGAAAACAATAGTTACACAATTAATTAATTTCTTGCACATCAGAATAGAATTTCTAGTTGGTAATACGTAACCAACCCCTTAAGTTTATACATCTAGGTACCTTCTCAATGCTTCAAACTCAACCTACTCCAGACTCAAGGGCACTGAACTGAGAGCGAACATCCCAGTCTGACATCTTTAGCTGAATGGCTTTAAGCAAGACACATTACATCTCTGCGGCTCACTTTAAAAAAACAAAAAACCTAGATGAAATCCATGGTTCTTATACTCTTTCAGCAGCAGAAACTTTTTTCCCCATACAAACTACATATAAAAATGATAAAACAAGATTAGTCATTTAATTGGAGATAAAACATTTTCTGTAATTTTTAGTTCTGTGTTCTTTAGTTACCATCATCATTAAAAATCATTTTGGATGGCCGGGCATGGTGGCTCATGCCTGTAATCTCAGCACTTTGGGAGGCCGAGTTCCTGAGGTCGGGAGTTCGAGACCAGCCTGACCAACATGGAGAAACCTTGTCTCTACTAAAAACACAAAATTAGCTGGGCGTGGTGGCGCATGCCTGTAATCCCAGCTACTCGGGAGGCTGAGGCAGGAGAATCGCTTGAACCTGGGAGGCAGAGGTTGGGGTGAGCCGAGATCATGCCATTGCACTCCAGCCTGTGCAACAAGAGTGAAACTCTGTTGAAAAAAAAATCATTTTGGACAATATATGCTTTTGCAGCCCTCAGATGTTCTGGTGTCATTCTGTTTTCTTACAGCTGCTAAATGGACATTTGATTATTGAGTCCTCTGCCCTAGGACTCTGCTTCAGGGAAGAACTGAGACGACAAATCTTTAGAGAGCCATCTCTTTCTGGAACCGTGTGGCTCTCAGCTCCTGTTTGTTGATGAAGACAATTGAGAGCGCCAGATTAAACACCACCCTCCCATTCAGGGGGTGTACACACAGACAGATGTGGCTTTTTGTTCCCAGGGTAGCCACCCTCTAAGGTGCCTTGTGGGGTAATTGGCTTGGTGGTGAGTTGAGGAGTGTAAAATGATTTGCTTAATAGTTACTGTTGAGAGAGCACAAAGGACGGTGAAGGAAATGTAACTTACATTAAATTTTTTGTTAGTTCTTTGTCAGATATGTATATTATAAATATTCTCTTCTAATCGTTGTCTTGCCTCTTCGTTTTCTTTTCTTCTTTTTGAGACAGCTCTGTTGCCCAGACTGGAGTGCAGTCATGTGATCACGGCTTACTGCAGCCTTGACCTTCTGGGCTCAATCAATCCTCCTGCCTCAGCCTCCCAAGTAGCTGGGAGCACAGGCCCATACCACCACGCCTGGTTAATTTTTAAATTTTTTGTAGAGATGAGGTCTTGCTGTGTTGCCCAGGCTGGTCTCAAACTCTAGGGCTCAAGCAATCCTCCCACCTGGGCCCCTGAAAGTGCTGGGAGTACAGACGTGAGCCACTGCATCCGACCTTCATTTTCTTAATGGTGTCTTTTGCTGAGCAGAAGTTTCAGTGCTGATGAAGCCTATTTTAACTTTTTTTTCCTCCTTTTATGACAACTGCTTTCTCTGACCTACATAAGAAATGTTGGCCTTCTCCAAAGTCATCAGAACATTCTCCCATGTTTTCTTCTAGAAGCTTTGCAGAATGATCTTTGATGTTTAGGTCTATGATTCACCTCAAATCAATTTTTGTGTGTGTTTTGTGATCTGAGTAGAGGTTTATTTTTAAAGATATAGGTAGTTAGCTGTTACAGAACCTTTTATTGATACATGTATCTCTATTAAATTGTTTTTGCACCTTGGCTAAAAATTAGCTATACAGTATGTCTGCTTTTGGATTTAATACCTTCTCTTAAATACCACTGTAGTAAAGTAATATAATTTTCCCAACAGTATTCTCCTTTTTCAAAATTGTTTTAGTTTTTCTAAGTTCTTTGTATTCGTATCTAAATTTTAGAATCATCTTACCAGTTTCTACAAAAATGCCTTCTGAGATTTTGATGGAGATTGCATTGAATCAACAGATCAATTTGTGAAGCACTGGCAATATAATAACAGTATTGAATCTTCTTTTTTTTTCTCATTTGTTTCTGCTGAAATTACTGACCTTCAGTATTGAGTCTTCTAATCCATTAATATGGTATATTTATTGAGCTATACTTTAGTTTTAGTTTCTTTCTTTCTTTCTTTTTTTTTTTTTTTTTTTTGAGACAGAGTCTCCCTCTGTCACCCAGGCTGGAGCACAGAAGCATCATTATGGTTCACTGCAGCCTCAGTCTCCTGGGCTTAAGCTGTCCTCCTGCCTCAGCCTCCTGAGCGGCTGCGGCTACCTGCTTGAGCTCAGTTATGTATATACCACTTCCATTTGATGATGGAATGCTGCTGTGCACGCCCCACTGTATGGCTAGATGGGTCAGAAGGCACCCAGTTTACGTATGACAGGAGGTTCAGGTCGCATGGTGACTTGATGACCCATAATCAAACGTTCTGTTTCCGCCAAAGCCCAGTAACAGGCCAAGAGCTGTCTCTAAACATGAGGGTAGTCATCTGCAGAAGATGGCAGGGCCTTGCTCCAAAATCCTAGAGGCCTCCACTGTGATTCACCTATGGGGGCCTGCCAAAGGCTGTAAACAGCATCCCTATCTGCTACGTGACAAATCACTCAAAAATTTAGCAGTTTAAAACAACTTTTTATTTCACTTTTTTTTTTTTTTGAGACAGCGTCTCACTCAGTCACGCAGGCTGATTGCAATCACTGCTCACTGCCACCTTGAACTCCTGAGCTCAAATAATCCTCCCACTTCAGCATCCTGAGGAGCTAGGACTGCAGGCAGGCACCACCATGCCCAACTAGAGATGGAGTCTCACCATGTTGCCCAGGCTGGTCTCGAACTCCTGGACTCAAGTGATCCTCCTACCTTGGCCTCCCAAAGTGCTGGGATTACAGGCATGAACCATCACATTTGGCCTTCTTTTCTTTTTTTTTTTTTTGAGATGGAGTTTCACTCTTGTTGCCCAGGCTGGAGTGCAATGGTGCGATATTGGCTCACTGCAACCTCCACCTCCTGGGTTCAAGCCATTCTCCTGCATCAGCCTCCCAAGTAGCTGGGATTACAGGTATGCACCATCATGCCTGGCTAATTTTGTATTTTTAGTAGAGACAGTGTTTCACCATGTTGGTCAGACTGGTCTCGAACTCCTGACCTCAAATGATCTGCTTGTCTTGGCCTCCCAAAGTGCTGGGGTTACAGGCATGGGCCACCACGCCTGGCCTATTTTACTTTTTAATCTCACTGTAATTGTGGGCCAGGGATTCAGGAGTGGCTTAGATGAGTGGCTCTTGTTCAGGGTCTGTCATGTGACTGTACTAAGGATGTTGGTTAGAGCTGCAGTCATCTGAATGCTTAGCTGGGGCTGGGGGTCTGCTTCCAAGATGGCTCACTAGGGTGATTTCTGGCAGGGCCTCCATTTCTCGCTGGGTGTTGGCATGAAGCCTCTCTTCCTCACCATGCAGCTTGTGCTCTCATGTGGGCTAACTTCCCCCAGAGCAAGCAATCTGAGAGAGAGGGAGGAGGGAGCTGCAGCGCATTTTATGATCTGCTTTCCAGAGTCACACCCATCACTTCCACTTTATTCTGTGCATTAGAAGCCAAAACTTAAGTCCAGCCCACACCCAAGGGAGGGGAAGTGAGGCTCCACCTCTTAAAGGGAGGATTCTCAAAAAATGTGTGAATATATTTAAAAATCACCGCAGCTTTTTAATATTGTCCCAACAAGGCTGCACAAGAAACAATCAGGAAACCTCAGCAGCATAAAACTGTAAGTGTTTATAGTTCATGCATCTGAGGGTTGCCTGGGCAGCTCTCCTGACCTCAGCAGGGCTCGTTCACACCTTTGAGGATGGCTTTATTTAAGCAAGGACAACCTGCTTACATCAGGTGGGATAACTTCTGCTACAGATTTAATTTTGGTTTGAGGTTTATGTCACCAGTATAGTTACTATTTTAAATAATATATTACTGAAAACAGTGAGCAAACTTGTTTCTAGACATGCTAAAAATGTATTGAAAGTCCCATTTCATTCAGAATGAAATAATAATTTCACATGTGACTTGTAAAATCAATTGTCTCCATATTTACAATTTACCGTTGAGATGATGATACTGGTGTTGTTATGTTTGTTGTTTTATGTGTTTAATTTACAAATATCCAATTTTCTTTTCCACTATATTTTACAAATAATCTGAATATATTCATTGCCATATATATATATATTTTTTTGTTTGTTTGTTTTTGAGACAGAGTCTCACTCCATTGTCCAGGTTGAAGTGCAGTAGCACAATCTCGGCTCACTGCAACCTCCGCCTACTGGGTTCAAGTGATCCTCCTGCCTGAGCTCCCCTAGTAGCTGGGGTTACAGGCATGCGCCACCATGCCTGGCCAATTTTTGTATTTTTAGTAGAGACAGGGTTTTGCCGTTTTGGCCAGGCTGGTCTCGAACTCCTGACCTCAGGTGATGAACCCACCTCATTCTCCCAAAGTGCTATGGCTTCATAAATAAAATATTCTTTTTTTGAAGTAGAAATAATATTGTTTCAATAAAATTGAAGTATTGCATTCAATTTTTTATGTATGCCTGTTTCATTTCATCTGTTTCAATCTTTGTGTTTTCATCTACAGTTTGTAAAATAGTTATAAAAATGCATTTTCTGGTATATTTGTATGTGTATTTAAAATTTACTGAGGTATCAGAGGAATGGTTTTGTTTTTCTAAATTGTCTGACTTCATTACAGTAAGCATGAAAGATTTACATTTTATTCAATTTAAAAATACTGAGAAAATGCTATGTTGCTTTGTTTTTTTAATTAACAGTTGAATCAAACTTGACATGCAAAATATCACACCTATATTTGAAGAATTACCATACAGCACTATTTTTCCCTTTTTCCCTCCCTTCCTTCCTTTCCTTTTTTTTGAGACAGAGTCTCACTCTCTGTTGCCCAGGCTGGAGTGCGGTGGCACGATTTCGGCTCACTGCAACCTCCGCCTCCCGGGTTCAAGCAATTCTCTGCCTCAGCCTCTCAAGTAGCTGGAATTACAGGCACCTGCCAACATGCCCGGCTAATTTTTGTATTTTTAGTAGAGATGGGGTTTCACCATTTTGGCCAAGCTGGTCCTGAACTCCTGACCTTGTGATCCACCCGCCTCGGCCTCCCAAAGTGCTGGGATTACAGGCGTGAGCCACCGTGTCCGGCTCTTCTTTCTTTCTTTTCTTTCTTTCTCTTTCTTTCTCTCTCTCTCTCTCTCTTTCTTTCCTCTCTCTTTCTCTCTTTCTTGACAGAGCCTTCCTCTGTCACCCAGGCTGGAGTACAGTGGTGCAATCATAACTAACTATAATCTTCAACTCCTGGGCTCAAGGGATGCTCCCACCTTAGCCTCTCAAGTAGCTGGGACCATAGGCATGCACCACCACACCTGGCTAATTTTTAAATTTCTAGTAGAGATGAGGTCTTGCTATGTTGCCCAGGATGGTTTTGAACTCCTGGGCTCAAGTAATGCTCCCACTTGGCCTACCAAAGTTTTGCAATTATAGTTGTGAGCCACTGCACCCGGCTGATCTAATATTCTTTTCTTTTTTTTTTTTTTTTTTGAGACAGAGTCTCGCTCTGTTGCCCAAGCTGGAGTGCAGTGGCGCAATCTCGGCTGACTGCAAGCTCTGCCTCCTGGGTTCACGCCATTCTTCTGCCTCAGCATCCCGAGTAGCTGGGACTACAGGCGCCAGCCACCACGCCCGGCTAATTTTTTGTACTTTTTTTAGTAGAGACAGGGTTTCACCCCGTTGGACAGGCTGGTCTCGAACTCCTGACCTCAGGTCATCTGCCCGCCTCAGCCTCCCAAAGTGCTGGGATTACAGGCGTGAGCCACTGCACCCGGCTGATCTAATACTCTTTAATCCGATGTAAGTGACACATGAGATATCCTGTAGCTGTACAATCAGATCACTCATGTTAAAAAGGGAGTTCTCAGCCAGGCACGGTGGCTCACGCCTGTAATCCCAGTACTTTGGGAGGCTGAGGCGAGCAGATGACCTGAGGACAGGAGTTCGAGACCAGCCTGTCCAACATGGTGAAACCCCGTCTGTACTAAAAATACAAAAATTAGCCAGGCATGGTGGCAGGTGCCTGTGATTCCAGCTACTCTGGAGGCTGAGGCAGGAGCATGGCTTGAACCTGGGAGGCGGAGGTTGCAGTGAGCTGAGATCACATCACTGCACTCCAGCATGAGTGATACAGTGAGACTCCATCTCAAACAAACAACAACAACAAAATAAATAAATATAAAGGGAGTTTTTTTCAGGGGAGGGGGCAGTGATGGGCTATTCTTCAGAAGCAGGAACTTCCTTCATATCTTAAAGCTCATGAATGAACAAGGGGATCATAAAGCATCAGAAATTGAAATTTCTTATTTTGCAGATGAGAAAACTGGGTCTGAGAATCCAGATGTCCTGAGTGAGTAAAGGGAAAATTTTCACTTCTTCCTGTGGAAGCCTGTCACCCTCCAGCTCCATGCTAGGCTGAGGAAGTCTGCGTTCTTCTCTCACGGAGCTGGAGAACTTTTCAAGGTCAGAAAGGAAATAGTTAAGTTATGAAACAATCTGAGAGTGGAACTGGGATGGTGTGAATGCCTTGCCAGAAAGTGTTAAAAACAGGCTGGTTGGCCAGAAATAGAGAAAGGCCTCCTGCTCTGAGTGACAGTTTAGATAAGATTTGTGCTTCTCAAACTATCTCTGGTGAAGAAAAATATTTAAAAATTCCCAGTCCATTGAGAACAGATAACATTGTAAAATGGAGTAAAAATGAATGATCAGAAAATTAATTTATAAAGTAAAGACATACAGAACACAAGTCTAAGTTGTTTTTTATTATTAGATTCAGCAGACATAAACTTAATCTACCAGACTGTCATAAATGTTTCTAAATGTGTGTTCTCAATTTCTGGACTTATTTTGTTGTGGTTCAGTAACAAATAGCTTATAGACTGGCCCTGAATGAAGGCGACTTCTTATATAGTTCTAACATTCTGTGTTTTTACTTGAAGCCCAAACAGCTGTGCCTTGAATTTATAGAGGAATTCCTCAACTATACGTTAATTAATTAAACACATGCATCATTTAATTAACCAAATGTTTAGTCAAAGCCTGTCATGTATGGGTTAAATGCATGCTATACAGGAAGTTGCATTAGAAATGGTCCCTTTTCTCAATACCACACAGTGTAGCGAGGGAGCTAACAGCCACATATCTGTGATGTGGGAGAGAAGGTGATGGCTGCCAGGAGAGCGCTGTGGGGGAGCTGCTGGGGAATCTGGAGCAAGGAGACTTCACTGATCTCAGTGGAGGAGTCAGGCAGACTCTGTGGAGGACGTGGCCTTGAAGGCTACACATAGGAAAATGCAGGCCAGGGCACGCCGTGGGTGGAACGAGTAAGTCTCAAAACCTTGACATACTTTCTCCTTCATGTCAAAAACATCTTTGAAAGGTACAGCAATATTAGGAAGCCCTATATACAGGAAAATTGAAGCACAAAGAAGCAATTGTGGCAAACAGCAGATCCTTGAACAAGTCCATTGGCCTATTTAAGTCTCAGTTTTAGTATCTGTGAAATGGGCCTAATAACACCTACCTTTTGAGTTGTTCAGAGGGCTAGATGTATATACGTTATTTTATAAAGGTTATTATATTTACATTACAAAGTACTGGCGCGTTCTCTGACAATAGTAAGAGCTCAACAAGTCGTGACAATTATTGTGTTGTTACTAGATAGTTGGTCCAGAATCATTTGTTTTGCAGGGGAGGGGAGGAGGGGTTCTGCTCGGGATTCCTTTCCTCCATCCTTTTGGCAACTGCACTTCTCTTTCTCTTGGGGAAACTGTCACTCTCCTGAGTACGCCATTCTCATGGGTCTGCCTATTTGCTGGCCACAGGGAGCACCTGTGATACAGATCTGGCCAATCACAGTGTCTCATTCCCTTCACCGCAGTGATTGGCCTAAGAACTGGCAGCAGACGCGATCTGGACCAATCAGAATCTTACATTGAGGTTTGTATATGTGCATGTTGGGAGAAAAAAAAATTATTTTTCCCGCCAGCTTGCAAAGCTGGGCTAAGAGCTGAGTTTGTCACAACCAAACAAACCTAGGGCTGGAGAAAAGGGGAAGTGGAGAGGGAACTGAAAATACCATTAGGTCTCTGAATCTACACCTCTTCTTTCTAGTTATTGGAATCAATGCATTCCAGCTTTCTGCTTCAACCAGAATGAGTTTTCTATCCCTGGTGACCCTGCCTAATGCAAGGACTCACTCAGATTTCCAGATTCTTAGCTTAGTGTGTTGTCCTTTAGGTGAGCACTTTTCAAGAGCCATTCCCATCATTTATTCATTCGTCAGAATTATTTTGGACAGATTCCGGGGTGAAGCTGTCATGCTAAGAGAATAACAAACAAGCATGTGGCCAGTGTTATGAGGGCTTCAGATCCAGTCAGGGGTGCAAAATGAGAAAAAGCTAATCAAGAAAATAAAACAGCTGGGCGCAGTGGCTCACACCTGTAATCCCAGCACTTTGGGAGGCCGAGGCAGGCAGATTGCTTGAGCCCGTGAGCTGGAGACTAGTCTGGGCAATATGGTGAAACTCTGTCTCTACAAAATAACACACACAAATTAGCCAGGCATTGGCCGGGCGTAGTGGCTCATGCCTGTAATCCCAGCACTTTGGGAGGCTGAGGCAGGCAGATCATCTGAGGTCAGGAGTTCAAGAACAGCCTGACCAACCTGATGAAACCCCATCTCTACTAAAAATACAAAATTAGCTGCGTATGGTGGTACATGCCTGTAATCCCAGCTACTTGGGAGGCTGAGGCAGGAGAATTGCTTGAATTTGGGAGGTGGAGATTGCAGTGAGCCAAGATTGCGCCACCGCACCACAGCCTGGGTGACAAGAGCGAAACTCCGTCTCAAAAAAAAAAAAACAAAGAAAAATTAGCCAGGCATGGTGGTACGCGCCTGTAGTCCTAGCTTCTAGGGAGGCTGAGGTGGGAAAATCACTTGAGCCTGGGAGGCCTAGGCTGCAGAGAACCATTAGCATGCCATTGCACTCCAGCCTGGGCATAGAGCAAGACCCCGTCTAAAAAAAATTAATTAATTAAAAAGAAAAAGCTAATGATGACAGATACCAACTGAGTTGAAGTGCTATGAGAGTTCAGAAAAGAGAGAGGGCTCACGCTCTTGTGGGACTATCAGGGAAGCCTTTGAAGAGGAAGCAGGAATTTGAATTGGGCATTGAAGGACAGTTCAGATAAGTGTTTTTCTAGAGGGTGTGGTGGTGGGTACAAAGATATCTAGGGCAAAGAGTTGATGTGGCACGGTAATGGGAGGTAAGAGTGAAGGTGAGATGGGGCTTTATGTACTCTTTGAAAATAGTTTCATAGGCTGGGTATGGTGGCTTACGCCTGTAATCCCAGCACTTTGGGAGGCTGACGTGGGCAGATCACCAAAGGTCAGGAGTTTGAAACCAGCGTGGCCAACATGGCCCGCTGTTTAATAAAACCCGTCTCTATTAAAAATACAAGAAATTAGCTGAGTGTGGTGGCAGGCACCTGTAATCCCAGCTATTCGGGAGGCTGAGGCAGAAGAATTGCTTGGACCTGGGAGGCAGAGGTTGTAGTGAGCTGAGATCACGCCGCTGCACTCCAGCCTGGGCGACAAGAGTGAAACTCTGTCTCCAAAAAAAAAAAAGAAAATAGTGTCATAGAAGCCTAAAACATATTCAAACATAGAGATAATAGTATAATGAATCACCTGCAGACATTGGCCAATTGCAATAGTTATCAATAAAACAATATCATTCTCGTTTTATCTACTCAACTTATCCTTCCTCATCATCCTCCCCAACCTCCCACTGAAATATTTTGAAACAAATCCCCGACATCATATCATTTTACCCTGAAATACTTAATTATTATTGTTATTATTATTATTATTTATTTATTTATTTTGAGACAGAGTTTCACTCTTGTTGCCCAGGCTGGAGTGCAACAGCGCCATTTTGGCTCACTGCAACCTCCACCTCCCGGGTTCAAGCAATTCTGCCTCAGCCTCCCAAGTAGCTGGGATTACAGGCATGCACCACCATGCCCGGCTAATTTTGTATTTTTAGTAGAGGTGGGGTTTCTCCATGTTGGTCAGGCTGGTCTGGAACCTCCGACCTCAAGTGATCTGCCCGCCTCGGCCTCCCAAATTGCTGGAATTACAGGAGTGAGCCACCGTGTCTGCTTTTATTATTATTGTTATTTGATACAGGTTCTTGCTCTGTCACCCAGGCTGGAGTGCAGTGACGTGATCATGACTCACTGTAGCCTTGAACTTCTGGGCTGAAGTGATCCTCCCACCTCTGTCTCCTAGATAGCTGGGACCATGGGCATGCACCACCATGCCTGGTTAATTTTTTATTTTTTGTAGAGATAGGGTATCACTACATTGTCCAGGCTGGTCTAGAACCCCTGGGTTCAAGCAATCTGCCTGCCTCGGTCTCCCAATGTGCTGGGATTACAGGCATGAGGCACTGTGCCTGGCCACGTACTTAATTACTATTATTAGTTTTTTAAAATTAATTAATTTTTTTTAGACGGAGTCTTGCTCTGTTGCCCAGACTGGAGTGCAGTGGCATGATCTCGGCTCACTGCAAGCTCCACCTCCCGGGTTCAGGCCATTCTCCTGCCTCAGCCTCCCGAGTACCTGGGACTACAGATGCCTGCAACCACACCTGGCTAGTTTTTTGTATTTTTAGCAGAGACGAGGTTTCACTGTGTTAGCTAGGACGGTCTCGATCTCCTGACCTCATGATCTGCCCGCCTCGGCCTCCCAAACTGCTGGGATTACAGGCATAAGCCACCGTGCCCAGCCTATTAGTATTTTTTGAGATGGAGTTTCGCTCTTGTTGCCCAGGCTGGAGTGCAATGGCGTGATCTCGGCTCACTGAGACCCCCACCTCCCAGGTTCAAGTGATTCTCCTGCCTTAGCCTCCCGAGTAGCTAGAATTACAGGCTACAACCACCACACCCCGCTAATTTTTGTATTTCTAGTAGAGACGGGGTTTCGCCTTGTTGGCCAAGCTGGTCTTGAACCCCTAACCTCAGATTATCTGCCTGCCTCAGCCTCCCAAAGTGCTGGGATTACAGGAGTGGGCCACTGCTCCCAGCCCGAAGTACTTAATTACTATCTTTAAAAGGAAAAGGACTCTTTTCCCAATATAAGCACAATAATATTATCATCCCTAAAAATCCCCCAATAATTTCTTAACATTACCTAATTCTCAGTGTACGTTCCATTTTCTCCAATTGTCTCACAAATATCTTTGTGCAGATGGTTTGTTTGAATCTGAATCTAAAGATAGTACACACATGTAGTTGGTTATGTCTCCTGAGTCTCTTGCTACCTACAATAATTCTTACTATCCCTTTTTAGAGCTCTGTATTTCGTAAAGGAAGCTGATCATTTGTTCTGTGGAATTTTCCACATCCCGGATTTGGCTGATTGTGTTATCATGGTGTTGTTCAACAATGCTCCTAGGCTCCTTCTATTCCTGTAAACTGGTGATAATGAGGCCTGGAGGCTTGATGAGATTCTGATTCAGTTATTATTGTTATTACTCTTTTGGTAGTGCAGCGGACTTCCCCATGCACCTCGTCAAGAGACACATAATGTCTGGCTTTCTACTTTCAGTGATGTCAAAGTTGATCAGTGAATTTTAGTAAAAACTGCTGTTGTAGTTTTTTAGACCCCTCTCTAAGATTCTGACACGAGTCCATGGGGGCTGGGCTGGTGAACAAATCTAATTCACAGACCAGGCTGCACTCAGAATCACCCTTCCTCTGGGACCAGGGAGGCATTGTTACTGGGCCAAGCTGATGTCTGACCTTTGAGAGCTTGCCTTGGGTGGCAGAATTTCCCAGGAAGCTATTCAGGCCCTAAGGCAAATAGGATTCCTGCTGGCCTGTCCCACCGGTCTGTCAGGCGAGCTTGAATCTTTGAATGAAGTGAGGATTCCAAAGAGATTTGTCAGAATGTGTGATATTAGATTTCTTTAGCAAGAATGCTTGTCACTTTGCCACTTTCCAGTGGAAAAAATTTCCACTGATTGTGTCTAAGAATGCAAAAGAAAATGGAGAAGCAAGGCAATTTCACAGGAAAATAGTCAGCAATGGAAACTTACTATTAAACAACACAGGAGGACTTTTACTTTATGGTCTTGAATTATACAACTTGCCCTTTGAACTGGATAGTTTGATTATGTAGTCAGTTCCCTCGGGCAATTCAGGTTTGCGCCCCCTAGATTATTACCACTCCCCTCACCCCACCGATATATGAAGATGATTGTGTGAGCTTCAGACTGACAACCTCTAGTAGAATTTGGGTTGCAGTAGGTTTTAAATGTAGGGAAATTGTTTTATGTAGATGGCTTGATGAATATGGTAATTTAGTTTTTAATTCATTTGACTCAGTTGAGAAAAAGATTTCAACTTCGGAAATTAAGAAACTCATACATGTTTGTGTCTTTTATATATGATTTTGAGGTCCTTTGCCTGACATACTGTGCTGTGCTTTTTTTTTTTTTATTCCCTCTTAATGTCTTGTGCTTTGGGATGCTTCATTTCTGTGTCTGCCCTGGGGCTTGTTCTGTGTCAGGTAACATGCTCACCTTCTTCCTGGCTTGATTTCCACATTCAGGAAGGCTTTTTTTTCTCCAAAACATTTGTTTTGTTCACAGATGGTATTATAAGGTTTAGAGAAGTGTGATGGAGTATTTCACATAGTTTTGCGCATCGTTTTATAAAGTGAGTTTCGCAAATTTATGTATCCATCTTGGCCTTCTTTCTTTTTCTCTCTCCCTCCCTGAAAGCTGAACTAGACTGAGAGCCACTCGGGGGAACTTTGTTTTATATACATGGTTGTTTCCCAATTCCAAGCTCAGTGCCTGGCCCATGGCAGGTGTCCAATGAATATTATGGGAGGAGTTAATGAGTAAAAATGAACTTTGAGAATTTTTTTCTCTCTTTCCACCCTCAAATTCCCCAAACAGGGCACCCTTGTTTATACTGGGTTTTAGGAAACTAAATATCAATGACAGCCCACTCCTTTTGCTTAGAAAGATTTAGAGACTGCTTTTTCTTAGGTAAATGCTCAGCTAGATTCAAATCACTAACTCCAATTTATAGGTCAAGTTAGAATTAGGATGGAACATTTTGGCTCAGGGCTATGGCTATGAAAAAATTTCCAAGGCCAAAGTCACAGACAATGTCACCGTATTCATTTCCTGTGGCTTCTGTAACAAATTACTACGACCGAGCAGCTTACAACAGAAACTTATCCCCTCATAGATCTGGAGGCTGGAAGTCCAAAATCAGTGTTACTGGGCTGAAATCAAGGTGTGGGCAGGGCTGCACTCCCTTCAGAGGCTCTAGGGGAGGAACCTTGCCTTTCCAGCCTCTAGTGGACTTTGGCAGTGCCTTATCAATCATATTTTGAAAGTGGGTAGACGGAAAAGGACATAAAATTTTAAGTTAGAATCCAGGCAAGGTGGCACATGCCTGCAATCCCAACACTTTGGGAGGCTGAGGTGGGCAGATCACTTGAGGCCAGGAGTTCAAGACCAGCCTGACCAAAATACATATTTTGGTCATATACTAAAAATTATATTTTTAGTGACCCTGTCTCCACTAAAAATATAAAAAATTAGCTGGGCATGGTGGTGCATACCTGTGGTCCCAGCTACTTGGGAAGCTGAGGTGGGTGGATTGCTTGAACTGGGGTGGTGGAGGTTGCAGTGAGCTGATTTGACACCACTGTACTCCAGTCTGGGCAGCAAAGCGAGGGTCTGTCTCCTAAAGAAAAAAAATAAAAACTAAGTTATAAACATGCCGTTTAAAATGGTTATTTGGGCCTGGTGCAGTGGCTCATGCCTATAATCCCAGCGTTTTGGGAAGCTGAGGCGGGAGGATCGCTTGAGACCAGGACTTTGAGACCAGCTTGGACAACACAGTGAGACCTCCATCTCTACCAAAAAAAAAAAAAAAAAATTAGCCAGGCATGGTGGTATGCACCTGTAGTCCCAGCTACTTGGGAGGCTGGGGTGGGCGGATCCCAACCCAGGAGACTGAGGCTGCAGTGAGCTATAATTGCAGCATTGTACTGCAGCCGGGGTGACAGTGAGATGCTCTCTCTAAAAAAAAAAAAAAGGCTCTTTGTAGCATAAATTGCAACCATGGACTAGCAGCCAGCCTCCCCTCCTTTCTTTTGGTGTGTACACCCCTCTCCCTGAGGTTTAGCAGGTAGATGCTAGAGTTCCCAGGTAGAGGCTACAGTGCTCAGCCTCTTTTCTAACAGGTGAGGCTATCTAAGTTCTCACCACTGAGTTGTGAGTTGAAGTGAGGTGTGCAACTTCCACATCATTTTCTTAAAGATAAATTGCTTGCCTTTGACTTCCTTCCCCTTTCCCCTCCTTTGGGAAGGAATACAGATGCTATGGTGAGCCAGTCTGACCATTCAGGCAAGGATCCCTCCCTACCAGGTGGTGGAACAATGAGAATGAGGACCTCCTGGAGCACAGCGGCCTCACCACCCTGCACCCCACTGCGCTCACCTCTGGAAATGACACAAGAATGAACTTCTGTATAGTTTGTTTGTTTATTTATTTACTCATTTATTTATTTTGAGACAGGGTCTCTCTCTGTCACCCAGGCTGGAGTGCAGTGGTGCATTCATAGCTCACTGTAGCCTCAAACTCCTGGGCTCAAGCAATCCTTCCACTTCAGCCTCTTGAGTAGCTAGGACTACAGGCATGCACCACCACACCACGCTAATTTTTTTTTTTTTTTTTGATACAGAGTTTCGCTTTTGTTGCCCAGGCTATAGTGCAATGGTGGGATCTCGGCTCACTGAAACCTCCGCCTCCTGGGTTCAAGCGATTCTCCTGCCTCGGCCTTCCAAGTAGCTGGGATTACAGGTATGCACCACCACACCTGGCTAATTTTGTATTTTTAGTAGAGATGGGGTTTCACCATGTTGGTCAGGCTGGTCTTGAACTCCTGATCTCAGGTGATCCACCCGCGTTGGCCTCCTAAAGTGCTAGGATTACAGGCATCAGCCACTGCACCCAGCCCTTCTGTAGGGGTCATCATTTTGGGGTCCCTTTCTTGTAGCAGTGATATGGTTTGGATGTGTCCCCACCCAAATCTCATCTCAAATTGTAATCCCTATTTGTCGGGGGAGGGATCTGGTAGGAGGTGATTGGATCATGGGGGTGGTTTTCCGCATGCTGTTCTCCTGATAGTGAGTGAGTTCTCACGAGATCTGATGGTTTTATAAGTGGAGGTTTCCCCTGCTCTCCTTCCTCCTGTCACCTTGTGAAGAAGGTACCTGCTTCCCCTCCTACCATGATTGTAAGTTTCCTGAGGCCTCCCCATCCATGTGGAACTGTGAGTCCATTAAACCTCCTTTGTTTACGAATTACCCAATCTCGGATAGTAACTTTATAGCAGTGTGAGAATGGACTAATACAAGCAGTTCAGTTTATACCGGTACCAATATACAGACAACACCAGGAAAGAAGTGGATTTCTTGGTTTTAACTACTACTGTTTGTCTATTTAGTAAGGCATGTTGGACAACAGATACTATTCTGCCTTTTTTTTTTCTTAGTCGGAGTTTCGCTCAGTTGCCCAGGCAGGAGTGCAATGGCACAATCTTGGCTCACTGCAACCTCTGCTTCTTGGGTTCAAGCGATTCTCCTGCCTCAGCCTCCCGAGTAGCTGGGATTACAGGTGTACGACACCACACCTCGCTAATTTTTGTATTTTAGTAGAGATGGGGTTTCACCATGTTGGCCTGGCTTGTCTTGAACTCCTGACCTCAGGTGGTCCACCCACCTTGGCCTCCCAAAGTGATGGGATTACAGGCGTGAGCCACTGTGCCCAGCTGCTGTTAATTTTTTAAAAAGAATTCTTTTCCTACACACTCCAAAAAAAAAAAAAAAATAGTTACCCCAAGTACTGCCCTTGTAAGCTGATTATTTTGTCTCTTCTATGCTGAATTCACTTAGCCTGCTTAGAAGACTCTGGTTTACTCTGAGCTGCTAGAGTGAAACTTTCATTAGTTAGTATGAACACATCACCACTATGTGTCTATCCTGCAATAGCTTGCGGGGGACTACTTAATAGTCTTCATAAGAAATACTGAATTAGTGTCTCCAAAGTGTGTGTTTAAATGTATAAAAATAACCTCTGGGATTTCGGCTAAAGAGAATGTCCCCTAAATCCTGTGAAAAACAAGTTATTCTTTTTTCTTTTATAATATAAAAAGATTAGCTGAGCCTAGTGGTTTACGCCTATAATCCCAGCATTTTGGGAGGCTGAGGCAGGCAGATCACTTGAGGTCAGGAGTTCGAGACCAGCCCGGCCAACATGGTGAAATCCTGTCCCTACCAAAAAATAAAAAAATTAGCTGGGTGTGGTGGTGCACACCTGTGGTCCCAGCTATTTGGGAGGCTGAGGTGGGTGGATTGCTTGAACCAAGGAGGTGGAGGTTGCAGTGAGCCAGGATTGTGCCTCTGCACTCCAGCTTGGGCAACAGAGTGAGACCCTGTTTCAAAAATTATAAATGAATAAATAAATAAATAATAAAATACATAAAAAGATTAAACGATTTTTTTTTACCAGAGTAGTTTATCTCAGTTATGAACAAATTAAAAATGAAAAGATAAAACAAAAAATTTCATAATCTTACTATCCAGCAAGCAACTTGGTATATATCATTTCAGTTCTTTATGAATACATGCATATTTGTGAAAATCAGACTATATTGTATGCAGCTTTATATCTTCTCCCTTAAAATAAAACCTAGAGATTTTGGTAAATATCTTGATTCTCATTGACTCTAGTCAGCTTAGTAAGCTGCAGAATGCTGCCTGGGTAATCTCACAGAGGGAAGGGGGCTATCTTCATACTGAGTAAATTTGGTTTTAATATGTAACGTATGCCCTGTACCATTTTCAGTAGTGTGAGGTAGGGAGGGAGAAATGGCATTGATCTATTACTGTAGAAACTTTGCCTATGATTTACAAGCATGAGCATTTTCTTTGCCTGTTTTACGACTCTATTCAACCCTGAATTATGGGCTGTTTATTTTTTCTCTCTCTCTGATTAGAGTCATGAGAGAGTTGTTTGCCTGGTTCAGTCAAAATACAAATCCAATGTTGTTCCCATACATCTTACAGCTTTTCCTTTTGACAAATACAAGAAGGCTGGGATGTAGCAGACAGAGCATTTACCAGCTGCCAGGCAGTGTCTTAAGCAGATCACACAATAGGGTTTAAACCTCTAAAAACCCTATGAGGTAGATAATGCCAGTCTCTTAGTCCAGGTTTTCAGGTTAGAAAAATGGAGACTTGGAGAGATGAAGCAACTTTTTCTAGTTATTGGAGCTAGTAAGTGTCAGAGCTGAAATTTAAACCCAGTGTGTCTGACTTTAAACCTAACTTTTAAACACTGTGCTTATTGTCTTCCAAAGTGAAACTAATTTATTTGAAAAATACACTTACGGCCGGGGGTGGTGGCTCTTGCCTGTAATCCAGCTACTTGGGAGGCTGAGGTAGGAGAATCACATGAACCTGGGAGGTGGAGGTTGCAGTGAGACAAGATCACCCCACTGCCCTCCAGCTTGAGTGACAGTGCAAGACTCCATCTTGGAAAAAAAAAAAATTTGACAAATAGCCGGGTGTGGTGGCTCACGCCTGTAATCCCAGCACTTTGGGAGGTTGAGGCGGGCAGATCATGGGGTCAGGAGATCGAGACCATCCTGGCCAACATGGTGAAACCTCATCTGTAATAAAAATACAAAAATTAGCTGAGTGTGGTGGTGCGTACCTGTAATCCCAGCTACTCAGGAGGCTGAGGCACGAGAATCGCTTGAACCTGGGGGTGAAGTTTGCAGTGAGCCGAGATTGCGCCACTGCCCTCCAGCCTGGGTGACAGAGCGAGACTCCATCTCGGAATAAAACAAAGCAAAACAAAAAGAAAACACTTAAAAAATTTGACAAATAAAATTGTGTAGATTTTTTGTGTACCACATTACATTTTGTAATACGTAAACATTGTGGAATGGCTCAGTTGAGCTAATTAACATGTACATTACCTTACTTATTTGTTTTTGTGGTAGGAGCACAAAATCTACTCTCTTAGCAATTTTCAAAATACCAGTTGCACATGCCTGTAGTCCCAGCTACTTGGGAGTCCCAGCTGAGGGAGAGGATTGCTTGAGCCTAACAGTTTGAGGCTCTGTAGTGTACTATGATCACACCTGTGAATAGCCACTGTACTCCAGGCTGTGAGCCATATAGTGAGACCCCATCTCTTAAAAAAGCCAAAAAACCAAAAACAAGTCAATGTTATTAACTATAGTCACCATGTTGTACAACAGATGAAACTAATTTATTTTTGCATCTTGTTCTTCAAATACCCAAATTTCATCAGATACATGACACCGTAGATTATAAAACACATCATTATTTTATATTCCAATAACAATAAAAAGTTCTAACTGTAAATGTAGAGTGCATCTCAATTTCTGAAGTTACAATGTGAAAAATAAGTAAGCCTTAGAATCAATGAAATATGCTAAAATTATAACTAGAAGAGGCTAGTACTATGTCCCCACTTGCATGGGTAGGGCTGACAATATGAGTTTGGCGGATGCAGTGCATTCTCAGGGGTGAGGTCTAGCAGGCACCACCATACATTTTCAGCTCACTTGCAGGAATAGTGGTTGTGCAGTTGGATTTGTCGCTGCAGTTGGATAAGTCATTATTATTCCTGCCCACAGTCCCAGAAGCTTGGAAGCACCAAGCTGCCTAGAGCTACTTGGAAATAATAATAGAGCAAGAGAATATGGGAATAATGGATGAGGTATGTGCAGCACTTTGTATCTGTGATTTTGAATGTAGGACATACACATCCAGCGGTTCTTTCCCTGCAATGATGTATTGAACAACAATAGCCACATTTTATGATTTCTGGGAAATATCTGCCGCAAAATTATAGCTAAAGAAGGAAATCAAATCAGTCCAGCAGAATTACTCCAGGAGTATAGAACGAGATGAACAGAGGGCTGAACACTGAGCCTTGAGAAATGCCTGCAGAGCGGGTATGAGGGAGAAGAGAGGGCAGAAAGGTGGGGAAGTGGGAGAGAAAGGGAGGGATGAGGGCTAAACCAGCAAAGGGCTGAAGCCAAGGGTGGGATGAGTTTCTTAAAGGCAGAGGTAGACACAGGGATTGAATGTTACCGAGGGTTCACTGATCAAAGACTGTTTGTTGGTCAAGGAGCTTAATGGATCTCATGCCTATAAGGAGAATAGAAGGAGGCAATTTGAAAGCAGAGAAAACCCTTTTCCCCTTTATTATTATTTATTTACTTTTTAGAGACAGAGTCTCACTCTCACTCTATTGCCCAGGCTGGAGGGCAGTGGCACCATGATAGCTCACTGCAGCCTCGATCTCCTGGGCTCAAGCCATCCTCCCCACTCAATCTCCGGAGTAGCTAGGACTACAGGTATGTGCCACCACGCTTGGATAATTTTTAAATTTTTTTGTAGAGATGGGGTCTTACTATGTTGCCTATGCTAGCCTCGATCTCCTGGGCTCAAGAAGTCCTTCTGCCTTGGCCTCCCAAAAGTGCTGAGATTACAGGAGTGAGCTGCCAGGCCTAGCTTCCTTTATTATTTTCAGAAATGTTACACAGATAAGGGAATGGCAGTCTTCCCAAACCTGGCTGGATAGATCCTTACAATACTAGTTTTTGCATTAGGGGTCTTCTCGGTAACATCTGCGCACACTTCCTTCCACCTTTTTTTTTTGTTTTTTTTTTGAGATGGAGTCTCGTTCTGTTGCCAGTCTAGAGTGCAATGGCGCAATCTCGACTCACTGCAACCTCTGCCTCCTGAATTCAAGTGATTCCCTTGCCTCAGCCTCCTGAGTAGCTGGGACTACAGGTGTGCGCCATCACGCCTGGCTAATTTTTTGTATTTTAGTAGAGACGGGGTTTCATCAAGTTGGCAGGATGGTCTCGATCTCCTGACCTCATGATCCGCCCGCCTCGGCCTCCCTTTTTCTTTTTCTTTTTCTTTTTCTTTTTCTTTTAGAGATGGTGTCTTGTTATGTTGTCCAGGCTGGTCTCAAACTTCTGGCTTCAACACCTAGCCCGAGTTCAAGTTCACTGTGCCCAGCTTCTTCCACCTTCTGAAAACCTCATCTCCTGTGATACCCTGATACCTCATGCTTCTGAATGGTCACTCCTGCTTCTTGGGCTCAACTTTCACAATTAGCTTGACCCAATTTTTTTTCTGCTCCCTACACCTTCAATGTTGACTTTCCCCCTGATTTTATCCTTAGCCTTTTTCTCTTCCCTATTCTCTGCACATTCTTTGGAAAATCTCATTTATACTTATGGCTTCAAAAATTACCATCTATTTGTTCTTGATGCCTGAAACACATTTCTAGCCCAATTCTCTCCCCTCAGTTTCTGAGTCAGCTTCCTTCTCTCTCTCTCTTCTTCCTTCCTTCCTTGCTATTTGATAAATTTTGCAGCTTACCGCTAGCAATGTATCCATGACTCAAGAGAATGTACTTTAGGTATGTATTTTGCCCTTAGCTTGATTTTATTTTTTCTCTCCTCATTTTCCCTCCCACACTCCAAAATCACTTATCTAGACTTCAGTCGTTTTCCTGACTTTAGTGTTGGTTCACTTTATTTTTCAACTGTGAGCTCCGAACCAGGCAAATCAGATCAAATGTGAGGGAAATTCTTCAATGTCTTACCATTGCCTACAGTTTAAAACAGAAATGCCTTTACCTGGGACACAAGTCCCTTCATGACTTGGCCCCTACCTACCTAGCTGACATCACTGGGACCTGTTTCCCAGCTTGATTTTTGACTCAGGAATGCTGAACTACTAGTAGCTGTTGTTCGTATATTTCTTTCTTTCTCCTTTCTTTCTTTCTTTCTTCCTTTCTTTCTTTCTTTTGTTTGTTTGAGACAGAGTCTTGCTCTGTTGTCCAGGCTGGAGTGCACTGGTACGATCTCGGCTCACTGCAACCTCCACCTCTAGGATCAAGCGATTCTCCTGCCTCAGGCTCCCAAGTAGCTGAGATTACAGGCGCCTGCCACCATGCCTGGCTAATTTCTGTATTTTTAGTAGAGATGGGGTTTTATCATGTTGGCCAGGCTGGTCTCAAACTCCTGACCTTAAGTCATCCGCCTGCCTCAGCCTCCCAAAATGCTGGGATTACAGGTGTGAACCACCACGCCTGGCCCCTATATTTCTTTGCCTCTACCTGGATGCACTGACCTCCCCTATTTAATTTGCTGGACAAACTCATACCCATCTTCAGTTCTTCCTCTGTAAAGCTTTCCCCTGACTCCCAGTTTTTAGATGCCCCCTTTCTTAGGTTCCAATTACACTTTTTCTGCTTTGTCCACAGAAAGCTTCTTCAGGGGTTTACTTTGATTTTAAAAATTGCCATTTATTTAGGTTACATATCAAAAAATCAAGTTTTTTTCAGGTCAATTTAGAAATTTCTATTTATAAATGTAGCAAATCGCAACACTGTAGGAGGCACACCTTTGATTAATATTTGATCCCATTTACAAATCTAAACTTTTACTTATTTGAAACTGCAATAATAACCCATCAATGTATTTATTTCCCTTTAAAGTAACTCAGATGTCTGGCTGTTAAACTTTCCAAAATGTTTAATTATCTCTTTCTTTTCTTGAGATGGTGGGCCTTGCTATGTTGCTCAGGCTGGTCTTGAACTCCTGACCTCAAGTGATCCTCCTGCCTCAGCTTCCTTGAGTAACTGGAATTACAGGTGTGTGCCAACTTGCCTGACTAAAATGTTTAATTTGTATAAATCTAATCGTTAAACATGACCATATAGCCGGCCTTAATTCTAAGTGCCAATATTACATAAAATGTAGTAAACTTTCAACTTAAAATTATAATTCTAGGCTGGGTATGGTGGCTCATGCCTGTAATCCTAACACTTTTGGTGGAGAGAAGGGATGATCTCTTGAGCCCAGGAGTTCGAAACCAGTCTGGGTAACATAGCAAAACCCCCATTTCTAAAAAAAATTTAAAAAGTAGCCAAGAGTGGTAGTGTGTGCCTGCAGTCCCAGCTACTAGGAGGCTGAGGTGGGAGGATGGTTTGAGCCCAGGAGTTTGCGGCTGCAGTGAGCTATGATCGTGCCACTGCACTCTGGTCTGAGTGACAGAGTGAGACCCTGTCTCTACTGAAAAAAACCCACAGAAACCCAAATATATGTATTTATATAAAAAAGATTTCAACATATGAATTTTTGGGAGAACAAATAGTCCATAACAAGTATTATAAGTACTATAATATTAATACTTTCAGATTCCTTAATATCGAGATGTTAGTAGTACAAGTTTCACTCTCTTAAAAATTTCTTTCTTTCTTTTTTTTTTTTTTGAGACAGGGTCTTGCTCTGTTGCCCAGGCTACAGTACAGTGGCACAGTCTTGGCTCACTGCAACCTCTGCCTCCTGGTTCAAGCAATACTCCTGCTGCAGTCTCCCAAGTAGCTGGGACTACAGGCACCTGCCACTATGCCCAGCTGATTTTTGTATTTCTAGTAGAGACAGGGTTTCACCATGTTGGCCAGGCTGGTCTCAAACTCTAGACCTTAAGTAATCCACCAATCTCAGTCTCCCAAAGTGCTGGGTTTACAGGCGTGAGCCACTGCGCCTGGTGCTCTTAAACATTTGTATATTTCATTTTGAATCCTCTCATGGTTAAATATTCTTGCCAGCTAAAGAACAATCACAGTTAGGGATTGCCTTCCCAAGATAATTTTTTGGGAAGGTGCAACAGAATTCATGTCTACAATAGAGTAGGAATACCTTGAGCCCTACCCTAGATGCTATGTCAGTGATTCCATAACTTACAAAAGGTGGCCACATAATTTCACATCCTTTAAGTTCAAGTTTTACATTACCAAATCTTCTACTATCTCTTTACAGTGTCTATAAGCCCACATCCACTGATTGGATTTTGGATACTAGCTCTAAATATCCCTGAACCTGATAGAATTCTAACCGCTTGCCCCAAGTAGGTTTCCTGTCTGGGAGAACTGCACAGTTCTTCCAGATATTAAAATTATTTCCAATTTAATTCTGCAACTCTCTCATGAAAGAGTCACAACTTCTTCCGTTACCTGGGATACATCATAAGCACGCAATAAATGTTGGACCAATTAACGGCATGGCTGAGTGTGCAAACGGATACCAGGTAACAGAGAAGAATTTTTATAACTGCTACTTATTTTTCTCTCCCTTCAAAGTATAGCATGGTGGTTAAAAGCCTGGGCTTTGCAGTCAGACAGTCCTAGGTTTACATTTCCTGATGCTTATTAATTAGGTGACATTAGGCTAATTATTAAGCCTTTCTGAGCATCAGTTCCTCATCTGTAAAATGGAATGGCAGGACCATTATAGGATGGTTGAAGATAAAATTATATGTTTAAGTATATACATGCACACATATGTGTTATAAGCTGAAATGTATGCTCCCAGAATTCATATATTGAAGCCCTAACACCCTATATCTCAGAATATGATTATATTTGGAGATAGGATTTTTAAAGAGGTAATTAAGTTAAAATGAAGCTCAAGGTGGGCTCTAATACAAATGGACTGGTGTCAGCCAGGTGCTGTGGCTCACCCCTATAATCCCAGTGTTTTGGGAGGCCGAGGCAGGAAGATCACTTGAGGTCAGGAGTTCAAGACCAGCCTGGCCAACATAGCAAAACCCCGTCCCTACTAAAAAATACAAAATTATCTGGGTGTGGTGGCACATGCCTGTAATCCCAGCTACTTGGGAGGCTGAGGCAGGAGAATCGCTTGAACCCGGGAGGCAGAGGTTGCAATGAGCTGAGATGGTGCCCTTGCACTCCAGCCTGGGTGACAGAGTGAGACTATCTCAAAAAATAAAACAAAGCAAAACAAAAACAAAAACAAGACCCAAATGGACTGGTGTCCTCATAAGAAGAGGAGGCTAGGATACACAGAGAGACAGCAGGGGCATACGTGCACAGAGGGACAGCCACGTGAAGAAGCAGCAAGAAGGCGGCCATCTGCAAGCCAAGGAGGGAGGCCTCAGAGGAAACCAGCCCTGCTCACCACCTTGATCTTGGATTTTCAGCCTCTAGAACTGAAAGAAAAATAAATTTCTATTGTTTAAGTCACCCAGTTAATGATTTTGTTATGGTAGCTCTAGTAAACTAATTTTATATATCTGTATTTATATCCAAGTTAGTACAGTAGCCTAGCTCAATAAATGGTATCAGGGGAACCCACCCCCAATATTTCAACGTAGGTTCTTTCTATTTTCCATAAGTGTTGGCCAGCTGAGAAATAAAGAGAAAGAGTACAAAGAGAGGAATTTTACAGCTAGGCCGCTGGGGGTGACATCACGTATCGGTAGGACCATGATGCCCACCTGAGCCTCAAACCAGCAAGTTTTTTATTAAGGGTTTCAAAAGGGGAGCAGGTGTAAGAACAGGGAGTAGATCACATGCTTCAAAGGGCAAAAAGGAGAACTACTGATAAGGGTCTAACAAAGATCACAAGGCAAAGGGCAAAAGCAGAACTACTGATAAGGGTCTATGTTCAGTGGTGCATGTATTGTCTTGATAAACATCTTAAACAACAGAAAATAGGGTTCAAGAGCAGAGAACCAGTCTGACCACGAATTTACCAGGGCTGGGTTTTTCCCCACCCTAGTAAGCCTGAGGGTACGGCAGGAGACCACGGCGTATCTCAGTCCTTATCTCAACTACATAGGACAGACATTCCCAGAGTAGTCATTTACAGACTTCCCCCAGGAATGCATTCCTTCCCCAGGGTATTAATATTAATATTTTTTGCTAGGAAAAGAATTTAGTGATATCTTCCCTACTTGCATGTCCGTTTGTAGGCTCTCTGCAAGAAGAAAAATATGGCTCTTTTAGCCCGACCCCGCAGGCAGTCAGACCTTATGATTGTCTTCCCTTGTTCCCTAAAAATCGCTGTTATTCTGTTCTTTTTCAAGGTGCACTGATTTCATATTGTTCAAACACACATGTTTTACAATCAATTTGTAAAGTTAACACAATTATCACGGTGGTCCTGAGGTGACATACATCCTCAGCTTATGAAGATACCAGGATTAAGAGATTAAAGTAAGACAGGCATAAGAAATTATAAAAGTACTATTTGGGAACTGATAAATGTCCATATTAAAAAGAAATCTTCACAATTTATGTTCCTTTGCCACGGCTCCAGCCTGTCCCTCCATTTGGGGTCCCTGACTTCCTGCAACAAAATGGTAGTCATTATAACTATTATTTAACTTTCCAATGAAACTGCTGCCCCCCAGAAAAGGTTGTCCCACAAGTCATATGCAAACTGTCCTTTTTTTGTTGTTTGTTTGTTTTGAGACAGAGCCTTGCTCTGTCGCCCAGCCTGGAGTGTAATGGCAGAGTCTTGTTCCACTGCAACCTCCGCCTCCCGGGTTCAAGCAATTCTCCTGCCTCAGCCTCCCAAGTAGCTGGGACTGCAGGTGCCTGCCACCATGCCCAGGTAATTTTTGTATTTTTAGTAGAGATGGGGTTTCACCGTATTGGCCAGGCTGGTCTGGAACTCCTGACCTTGTGATCTGCCTGCCTTGGCCTCCCAAAGTGCTGGGATTACAGGCGTGAGTCACCATGCCCGGCCAGCAAACTTTTCATTGTTTTCTGAGTTAAACACAGGCGTGCCTCTTGTCTGCCTGATCTCATGCATCCCTGGCTGTGAGCCCTCCCTGATCTCCAGGGAGATATCTTTGCTCCTCCTATGGGATTGGGGTCTGCCTATGCTGTTTCTCAGTTGCCGTCATCGTCTGTCTCCATAACCATCTCTCTCACCGAACCAGGCTTTGTGCATCTTTGTATTCTGGGCACCCAGCGCAGCATGTCAGGAAATTCAATTCAATAAACTGAGAAATAAGTTCACTGAGAGTTTAGGTTTATTTACTTTATCTTGTTAACAACTGCAATGATAACACTGCGGGTTAGGGAGCAACTTTCATGTTTAGTCTCAAACGTTTTCTCAAGAGTCAGTGCCGGGTTCTTCTAGCATTGCAGTGAGCTTGGGACATTCTTAGCTGCTTCAAACGAGAAGACATAGCCTGTTTAACTTGCCAGGGTTCATGTAACAGAGGCCTGGTCCCATCTGGGCATGTACAAGACTTGCTTCATTTACCTGGAAATTGCAGGTATCTCTTCCTCATAATGAGGTTTCTGAAATATTCCTTGTTTTTCAGAGACTCAAGCTATTAGCCAAGTAGGAGCTAGCAATAACTCTTAACCAATGGCAAAAGGGTCAGATATTTCCTATGCTGTTGTTACTGTTTATAACAGGGCTGACACAATTTGCTGGGGGAAGAAAGATTTGAACTGTCATTATAGATTTTCTCTCCTTGTGTGTGACTTGGCAGGACACTGACATTGGGTCCTCCCTGAAGGTCATCTTGAACCAAATATGCACCCCTAACTTTCCTTCCTACCAGGCAACAACGGCAAAATTTCTTGGCTATATCTTGTTTGCTTTTCAGCAACGGCAAGCCAAAAGCCATCCCAGCACAGAAATAACTGGGATGCCTTTTGTTTCTTTGGCAACTGTTTTATCACTCTTGCCTTTATTTGATGAGAAGGTAATGGAGAAAAAAATGATAATGATAATCTCACACAATATGTAGGTATTTTTACAAACCAGTCTTATACTTGAAAATAATTTTATAATACATCAGGAAAATATCAAAGGAAAATATAAGGAAAAGGGAAGAATAGGATTATTGTTAGAAAATATAAAATACCACACTTGCCTTTAGAGAAAAATTTACAGTGTAATTAAATGAGCCAATATCAAGGTGTTTTAATAATCTAAAATATTATTTTTATATACCCTACCACTTAAAATACTTGGCAGGAATCTAACAAATGAAATGTAAACCTTTCCTATATTTCTTTTACATACCATCAATATAGCTTACTACTATTTTTCTTCTTTACACACACACTTAAGAATGAAGTACTATCCTAAAGCAGAAGAAAAATAAAGGCACATCAAATATGCATGCTGCCTATTAACATCTGTTTATTCTAATTTAATTTTTTTTTTTTTTTTGAGATGGAGTCTCCCTCTGTTACCGAGGCTGGAATGCAGTGGCGCGATCTCAACTCACCGCAACCTCTGCCTCCCTGGTTCAAGCGATTCTCCTTCCTCAGCCTCCCGAGCAGCTGGGACTACATGCATGTATCACCATGCCTGGCTAATTTTTGTATTTTTAGTACAGATGGAGTTTCGTCATGTAGCCCAGGATAGTCTCGAACTCCTGACCTCAAGTGATCTTCTGCCTCAGCCTTCCAAAGTGCTGGGATTACAGGCATGAGCCACTACCACGCCCAGCCTATTTTAATATTAATGCAGTATCAATAAACTCAGAAAACTGATTGCACTAACAGGATAATGGTAATTTTCATTATATAAGGGAAGTACTTAATTATTCTATCTTGATCACAATTTGGAATAAACACTTGTCTGGTCTAGCAATAAACTGGGCACTTTCTTTAGCCAAAAACAAACAAACAAACAAACAAAAAAAGAGTCAGATGTTATCCATTGATACAGTTTGGATATTTCTCCCCTCCACGTCTCATGTTGAAATGTGAGCCCCGGTGTTGGAAGTCGGACCTAGTGGGAGGTGTCTGGGTCCTGGAGTTGGATCCCTCGTGAAGGGCTTGGTGCCCTCACCACAGTAATGATTTCATGCCAGACCTGGTTGTTAGGGTCTGGCACCTCCTCTTCCTCTCTCTTGCTTCTGCTCTTGCCATGTGACGTGCCAGCTCCCAGGTCACCATCCTCCGTGATTATAAGCTCCCTGACCACTTACCAGAAGCCAAACAGATGCTGGTGCCATGCTTGTACATCCTGCAGAACTGTCAGCCAAATAAACCCCTTTTCTGGGCCAGGCGCGGTGGCTCACGCCTGTAATCTCAGCACTTTAGAAGGCCGACGTGGGCGGGTCACTGAACGTTGGGAGTTTGAGACCAGCCTGGCCAACATGGTGAAACCCCGTCTGTACTAAAAACACAGAAATTAGCTGGGCGTGGTGGCGGGCACCTGTAATCTCAGCTAGTTGGGAAGCCGAGGCAGGAGAATCGCTTGTACCTGGGAGGTGGAGGTTGCAGTGGCCCGAGATCGTGCCACTGCAATCCAGCCTGGGTGAAGAGTGAGACTCTGTCTCAAAAAAATAAAAAAAAAATAAAAAATAAGCCTCCTTTTCTTTATAAATTACCCAGTCTCAGGTATTCCTTTATAGCAATGCAAAACGGACTAACATATCCATAAAGCCATTGACCAGGTGAAGAAAAATGATGATGGAGTCTGCTATCTGTCCACCAAACTCTATCCTCCCATTCTTTCTCAGTATTGGAACACTACTGAGGATTTTGGCTGCATTTCCAGGGGCAACATTCCCCCGGCTCATGTCCCACTTTGCAGCAAACTGTGGCTATGCAACCCAGCTCTCACAGATGGAATAAGAACAGAAATGTTGGGAGCAACTTCCCATTTAGTTGTTTAAGAGAAAGTCTCTAGCCCTGAACTCAGCTCTTGCCCCTATCCTTGCAGTCTGGCTTGGCCACAACTTGGACATCCTTGGAAGTCATGTGTGGAAGGACTGCCATCTGCCACCCTGGACTGGGGACAAACCCACCTGGAAGTCTTAAACTGGACTGTTAGATGAGTAAGACATAAACTTTTATCTTGTTTGAGCCATTGAATTTTTGGGTCTCTTTGTTATAGCAGCTATCGTTTCCTCACCCACACAGAGGCTAAAGCACTACATGTATACACCATTGTCTGGAGCCCATAATTGTGCAAGTCCAGCACCTTAAGGTAGCGTAGGCGCTCCCTCCTTCTCTTGCTTCCTTTGGTACTGTTCGTCCAATATTGGCTTTGGTATCCACCTGTAAACCTACTTTTTTTCTCCTTTCTTTTGACCAGGAAAAATGCCTGCAACATTGTCAGCCTCTAACCTCTGACTTCCAGGTTTGCCCTCTCTTTATTCCCCTCTCACTAGCAGCTAGAGTATTATTTTTGAGGATGAATGAAAGTAGCCACCTCTGGCTATGTACCCCAGTGACTTCTCCCTATAGCACCATAGAGATGGTGTCTCTGTGGTTGTTGCAAAACCCAGACCTTGACTGTGTGTGGTGACTCAGACTTATCATCCCCAGACTTTGAGAGGCTGAGGTGGGAAGATCATTTGAGACCGGGATTTCAAGACCAGCTTGGGCAACATAGCGAGACCCCATCTCTACAAAAACTTAAAAAAAAAACTAAATCAAACAAACAAAAAAACCAGCCAGGCATGGTGGTGCACGCATTTAGTCCCAGCTAGTCAGGAGTCTGAGGTGGGAGGGTCACTTGAGCCTTTAAAAAAAAAAATCCCAGCTCTTTACTGACTCTATGCCTTCTCCACCCAGGGACATTTAATACATGCTGTAAAGTCTGAATAGGCTGCCCTTGGGACAAGGGCCTGAGCAAGGGAGGCAAGGCAGACGTGCTAGGCTGAGGGAGCCACACCACCATGACGAAGAATGCATGTATTTTTGTTTTGTTTTGTTTTTTTTAGACAGAGACTTGCTCTGTCACTCAGGTTGGAGTGCAATGGTGTGATCTCGGCTCACTGCAACCTCCACTTCCCCAGTCCAAGCAATTCTCCTGCCTCAGCCTCCCAAGTAGCTGGGATTACAAGCTACTTAGGAGGCCTTGCAAGGCAGGAGGATTGCTTGGGCCCAGGTGTTCAAGGCTGCAGTGAGCTATGATTGCACCTGTGAATAGCCACTGCACTTCAATCTGGGCAACATAGCGAGCTCCTGTCTCTAAAAAATAATAATGTATTTTAGGTTTGGGAGGCCGAGGCGGGCGCATCACAAGGTCAGGAGATCGAGACCATCCTGGCCAACATGGTGAAACCCCGTCTCTACTAAAAATACAAAAATTAGCTGGGCATGGTGGCAGGTGCCTGTAATCCCAGCTACTCAGGAGGCTGAGGTAGGGAGAATCGCTTGAACCCAGGAGGCAGAGGTTGCAGTGAGCCAAAATCGTGCCACTGCACTCCAGCCTGGGCAACAGAGCGAGACTCCATCTCAAAATAATAATAATAATAATAATAATAATAATAATAATAATAATGATATATTTTAGGAATAATCAGAAAAATGTTCCCACTGTGGAGGAGAACAAAGTTATCTGCTGGGGGAGTAAAATGAGGAATCACAAAGAGGAAAGAAAGAGGTAAGAGCAGTTTGCAGTCAGGACAGTGATGTAACTGAGGTGGTAAAATGCAGTCTTGGCCAGGTGCGGTGGCTCACGTTTATAATCCCAGCACTTTGGGAGGCCGAGGTGGGTGGATCACCTGAGGTCAGGAGTTCAAGATCAGCCTGGCCAACAAGGCGAAACCCCATCTCTACTAAAAATACAAAAAATTATCTGGACCACCGTGCCTGGCTTAAATGTATTTTTACACTTTTTTCTTTTAAATTAGTATCCAAACAAGTTTCCAACATTGTGTTTGATTTTTAGGTCTCTTAAGTGTCTTTTTTTTCTATGTCAGTGCTGGTCCCCCATTCCCTACTTCTATTGATTTGTTGGTAAAACCAGTTCATTTGTCCTAACAAATGAATACACCCTGGATTTGTCTGATTTCTTTGTTGTGGTATCTTTTAACTTATTTTGGTGTGTGTCAGATCTTTTACCAAGCATTTTAGTTTGGCCTAGAGAACAGGTTGTGAGTTCTGTTTCTGTTTCTGACCATATTATATGGGCAGGTCACTTAAGTCCTCTGTAGGCTGGTATTTCCCTGCCCCCTCCCCCCACCGGCCCCAATGCATGCCGTCATTTTTCTATCTGACAAATAGGGATGATCATAACTTGCTCTGCTTTTAGAATGACATGAGAATGAAATGAGGTGCTCTGTGTGGTAAGTATTAAGGTTCTTAGGTAGAAAGCACTCTCAAAGAATGGTTACAAAACTTTTCTTTTCTTTTTTTTGAGACAGAGTTTCGTTCTTGTTGCCCAGGGTGGAGTACAATAGCACGATCTTGGCTCACTGCAACCTGTGCTTCCCAGGTTCAAGCAATTCGCCTGCCTAAGCCTTCCTGAGTAGCTGGGATTACAGGCATGCGCCACCATGCCTGGCTAATTTTGTGTTTTTAGTAGAGGCGGGGTTTCTCCATGTTGGTGAGGCTGGTCCCGAACTCCCGACCTCAGGTGATCCGCCCGCCTCAGCCTCCCAAAGTGCTGGGATTACAGGCATGAGCCACCGTGCCCCGCCAGGAAAACTTTTCTTTAGGCTGAAGGGAGTTCGATAAATTTAGGAATGCAAAAGCTTTAGTGACAGGGAGTGGGGAGAAGGCATGAATTCATTGGCTGTTGAGATCGATGTTGCCCTTTTCCTCTCTGCATATATATCAGTGTCTAGACTTACATGGTAAAGGAGGGCACAAAAATGCAATACGATCCAATTAGAAGTGCTACATTCCATTAAGCTTATTCTGTTTGCCTTCTTCCTTCCTACTTCGAATAATTGTGAGTACCAGGTAGGTTTCTGGCCGTTTCTTTATTCTTGATGGTGTGATAACAGCAAAATAGGACAAGAAGAACATTCAGATGTGGAAAACTGCATTGCATAGGCTGATCATACAATGTCTGAATAGCTAACAGGGGACCTTTGAGCTTGCATCAAGAGACCCCGAAATCTCAGCTCATGGATTGCCATCCAATTTATTGAGGCTGTCCTCTTGTCCTCCTAGCTACCTGCCTGGCCATTGCACTGTTTTCTTTACCAATCAGGATTCCTGAGTGCAATCTGATGCAGGACTCCCTCTCTTGTTCCTTTCAAAGCCTCAGTGTCAGAGTCTCCTGCCCTAAGTGAACATGGAAGCTCTCAGTTACCAAAAGGTTGGTCGTCACATACGCTGCTGGGATTTGACACCATAGCAAAGTATAAGAAGCTCAGGGTAGCCTTTTAGGTTTGAGAGATTAAAAAATAATTTTAGTATTTAGAATGGAAAGAAAAGCACTTCTTTCTTCCTTCTTTCTTTTTTTAAAGACAAGGTCTTGCTATGTTGCCCAGGCTGGAGTGCAGTGGCGTGATAACAGCTCACGGCAGCCTTGAACTCCTGGGCTCAAGCAATCCTCCCGCGTAGCTAGAACTATGCTTATCACTATGCCTGGCTAACTTTTTCTTTTCTTTTCTTTCTTTCTCTCTCTCTCTTTCTTTCTTTCATTCTTTTCTTTCTTCCTTTCTCGCTCTCCCTCCCTCCCACCTTTCTTTCTCTCTTTCTCTTTCTCTCTTTTTTCTTTCTTTCTTTCTCTCTCTCCCCCTCCCTCCTTCCCTCACTCCCTCCCTCACTTCTTTCTTTCTTTCTTCCTTCCTTCCTTTCTCTTTCTTTCTTTCTTCCTTCCTTTCTCTTTCTTTCTTTCTTCCTTTCTTTCTTTCCTTCTTTCTTTTTCTCTGTCTCTTTCTTTCTCCCTCTCTCTCCTTCCTTCCTTCCTTTCTTTCTTTCTTTCTTTCTTTTTCTCTTTCTTTCTTCTTTCTCACTTTCTTCTCTTTTTTTTGAGGCAGGGTCTCACTATGTTGCCCAGTCTTATCTTGACTTGTCTTGACTCCTTGTCTTGAACCCTTGGCCTCAAGTGGTCCTCCCACATTGGCCTCCCAAAGCACTGGGATGACAGGTGTGAGTCACTACATCCAACTAAGAAAAGCACTTCTGATCCTCAGTGTGCCCTGTGTTCCGGCAGGACTGCTTGCAAACCTTAGCTACTGCTCCTAGCATCAGCCCCATGTGGCACCATTGAAGCTAGGCACCCAGGGTTACACAGTCAGCATTTGCTAAGGGCCTGTCTGAATGCAACATGAGCTTGAGCAGGAAGCTTTTCTACTTGGTATAGTAGATTGCATAGTCCCTCCTGCTTCCCAAAGATATATCTACCTGGAACCTCTGAATGTGGCGTTAGTTGGCATAACGGCCTTCGCAGATATAATTAAGGTAAGAATCTCAAGATGAGATCATCCTGGGTTAGGGTGGACCCCAAAACCAATGATGAGTTTCTATATGAGGCAGCAAAGGGGAATACAGAGAGACACAAGGGAGAAGGCCACGTGAGGATGGGGGCAGAGACTGGAGTGATGCAGCCTCATGCCAAGGAGTGCCTGGGACCACTAGATGCTGGAAGAGACAAGCCAGGCTACTCCTCTAGAGGTTCTGGAGGGAGCAAGGCTTTGCAGACACCTGGTTTTCAGGTTTCTGGCCTCCAGAACTGTAAGGGAATACATTTCTGATATTTTAAGCACCAAATTTGTGGTAATTTGCCATGGCAGCCAAACGAAAGAAATGTACTCAGCCCATGTAAAGACCTCACCCTCTGTCTGATCCTTGATCACTAACAAGTCATTTATTTGTTTATTAATTATTATTATTATTTGAGACAGAGTCTTGCTCTGTCGCCTCAGCTCACTGCAACCTCCACCTCCCTGGTTCAAGAGATTCCCCTGCCTCAGCCTCCCAAGTAGCTGGGATTACAGGCACACACCACCACACCTGGCTAATTTTTGTGTTTTTATTAGAGACAGGGTTTCATCATATTGGTCAGGCTGGTCTTAAACTCCTGACCTCAAGTGATCCACCTGCCTTGGCCTCCCAAAGTACTGGGATTACAGGCATGAGTCACTGCACCCAGCCTGTTTATTTATTCATTTATTATTTTGAGACAGGGATTTGCTCTGTCTCCCAGGGCTGGAGTGCAGAGGCATGATCATAGCTCACTGTAGCCTCAACCTCCTGGGCTCACGTGATCCTCCCACCTTAGCCTCCCTAGTAGCTGGGACTACAGGCATGTGCCACCATGCCTGGCAAATTTTTTAATTTTTTGTAGAGACAAGGTCTTGCTATGTTGCCCAGGCTGGTCTTGAACTCCTGGGCTCAAGCAATTCTTATGCCTCAGCCTCCCAAAGTGCGAGGGTTACAGGTGTGCATCACTGTGCCTGGCCACTAACAACTAACTTTTTTTTTTTTTTTTTGAGACGGAGTCTCAGTCTGTCGCCCAGGCTGGAGTGTAGTGGCACGATCTCGGCTCACTGCAAACTCCATCTCCCAGGTTCACGCCATCCTCCTGCCTCAGCCTCCCGAGTAGCTGGGACTACAGGTGCCCGCTACCACGCCCGGCTAATTTTCTGTATTTTTAGTAGAGACGGGGTTTCACCTTGTTAGCCAGGATTGTCTCGATCTCCTGACCTCGTGATCTGCCTGCCTCGGCCTCCCAAAGTGCTGGGATTACAGGTGTGAGCCACTGCACCCGGCCACAAGTAACTTAAATTTGAAAAATTATTTCCCTGTCTAGGTAAACCCCAAATTATACTTTTCCATAAGTAGAACCTGACAGTTCTTATAATGGCTGAAGTTTTATTTTCTATTTTTATTTATTTATTTTATTGAGATGTAGTTTCACTCTTGTCATCCAGGCTGGAGTGCAATGGTGCAATCTCGGTTCACTGCAACCTCCGCCCCCTGGGTTCAAGCAATTCTCCTCCCTCAGCCTCCCGAGTAGATGGGATTACAGGCGTGAGCCCCCACACCTGGCTAATTTTTGTATTTTTAGTAGAGACAGGGTTTTACCATGTTGGCTGGGCTGATCTCAAACTCCTGACCTCAGGTGATCCACCCACCTTGGCCTCCCAAAGTACTGGGATTACATGTGTGAGCCACTGAGACTGGCCTGGCTGAAGTTTTAGAGAGAAGAGGTGGAGATATTTTAGAGGTTGGCTATCTGGCCAGTTAGAAAGGACTTCATAGGTTTGCAGTGTCCTGTTGAGGTCAGCATGGCCCACAGTTCTGTTCCCAGGTTTACAAAATAAGAAACCTTTACCGTATTAGCATACCCAGTGTTGAATATGTTCTTCAGGGATAACCTGTGATAAAAGTAAAGTCACAACCAAGATGTATGAACTAGAAAGATGATTTGTCAGTTTAGGATAGGAGACCTAGCTCTGTAGTGATGGGGATGCTCACATACCTTGCTCGTGTCTCCCTCTTTCTAGATTTAGTATACTAGTCAGCCTAAATCAATAATCAAAAACTAAGTGCAGTGGCTCACACCTGTAATCCCCACACATTGGGAGGCTGAGGCAGAAGCATTGCTCGAGCCCAGGAATTCGAGACCAATCTGGACGACATAGTAAGGCCCCATTTCCACAAAAATTAAAAAAATTAGCCAGGTGTGGTGGTGTGTGCCTGTGGTTTTGGCTACTCAGGAGGCTGAGGAGGGAAGATCGTTTGAGCCCAGGAGTTCGAGGTTGCAGTGAGCTATGATTGCATCACTGCACTCCAGCCTGGGTGACAGAGCAAGACTCTGCCTCTAAAAAAGTTAAATAAATAATAAATAATAATTAGAATATTACTTGGTGTGAGAGTAACTGTTGATACTCACCCATGTTCATGTCGTTGTCCTCTTCCTTGGCGTACTGCTAGACAACATTGACTGCCCCTTGCTCCCTACTGTCATCTAGATGGGGCCATATAAGGAGTTCTCTCCATTGGAATATGAGCTAGAGTCATGTGTGTTACCTCTGGGCCAAGAGTCTTAGGGGTGGGTGTGCTTTCTCTACCATTGCTCATCCCCCCATCCATCAGCTCAATGAACAGTACTTCAAGGAGCCTGGGGAGGGTGGTGCCATGGTATTAAATGGTTCTTGGTCCCTGAATGACTTTGTGGAGTACAGCCTACTCCTGGCCCAGTTCTCATTGGAATGTGATGTGACAGAGACATAAACTTTTATGGCTTTAAGCCAGTGCATTTCAGAGTTATCCATTATAACAGCTAGCATAACTTACCCTAAGTCATGCATGTGGTCAGCATGGAATTAGAGCAAAGGGATTTGGATAGTCATAAATAATGTTCCATTGGGATGATGGTAAATCTGGTGAACTGCTCCTTCCCTGCAAATGGAATCCAGCTCTCCAGAAACCGGTATGCTTATGGTTTCATCACAAGCTCTTTGGAGCTCCCATTTTTCTGAGTATCCTTCTGCTAAAAACACTCTTTCTTCAAACAGGGCTCATTCCAGTGGTCTAGGCTGCAGCTCCTGGTTGGAGTCACATCCAGCCATGCTTTCTGTGCCCTGATCAGCTGGATTAGATTTGAAGATTCTCAGAATTTCAGAATTGAGATGCAGAGATTCTCCGTTCAGAAGCTCAGAATTCCCAGATTCTCAGAATCTCCAAAAGGTAAAATATTTTGGGCTACCTTTTCAGGTGACTGATCTAAACATTTACATATCATCATGCATATAACATTCTTTTTCCTTCTTTTTAATTGTAAAATTAATACCTGACATGGTAAAAAAAAATCTTGTTTATTCTTCCAAAAATTTTGAATGCGTATATACGTGCATATACGTGTGTTTTATTTAAAACACAAATAAATGGTATTTCTCTATATCTATTTTTTTTTACCTTGCTGTTTTAGCTTTTCATTGACTATTATATCTTGGGGGTCCTTAAAGGATCAGAGGGGCTGGGCGCAATGGCTCATGCCTGTAATCCCAGGACTCTGGGGGGGCCTAAGCAGGTGGATTGCTTGAGTCTAGGAGTTTGAGATCAGCCTGGATGACATGGCGAAACTCCATCTCTATAAAATTTACAAAAATTAGCCAGGTGTGGCGGTGCATGCTTGTAGTCCCAGCTACTTGGGAGGATGAGGTAGGAAGATCACCTGAGCCTGGGAGGCAGAAGTTGCAGTAAGCCAAGGTCATACCACTGCATTTCAGCCTGGGGAACAGAGAGACCCTGTCTCAAAAAAAAAAAAAAGGATCAGAGATGAATAACATATTTCTTGCCTTTCGGGAGTATGTCAGGGGGCAGATAAACCATGAGTATAAATGACCTAAAAAGTAGAGTATATGATTAGTAGCATTTGGGAGACACAGTGTGCTGTCTAAAGGATAAAGCAATTATATGAGGTTTTCTGGGGAATGTATGGAAGAAACTCTCATTTACTGAGCGTCTTCTACGTGCCAGGTACTACACTAAGTGCTTCATGCACAGTATCTTTTTAAGTTATAATACCTGAGTGAGGAAGGTATTATCATCTTATCCCCATCGTACAGATTAAAAACATGGAAGCAGCCAGGCGCGGTGGTTCATGCCTATAACCCCAGCACTTTGGGAGGCCAAGGCAGGCAGATTACTTGAGGCCAGGAGTTTGAGATCATGCCTGGCCAAGATGGTGAAACCCCATCTCTACTAAAAATACAACAAATTAGCCGGGTGTGGTGGCGGGCATCTGTAATCCCAGCTACTCGGGAGGCTGAGGCAGGATAATTGCTTGAACCCGGAAGGCGGAGGTTGCAGTGAGCCGAGATGGTGCCACTGCACTCCAGCCTGGGCAACAAGAGTGAAACTCCATCTCAAAAAAAAAAAAAAAAAAAAAAAAATTAAATAAAAATAAATAAATAAAATAAAAACATGGAAGTTTGGTGGGGATGATGGCTCATGCCTGTAATCCCAGCACTTTGAAAGGCTGAGGCAGATAGATTGCTTGAGCCCAGGAGTTCGAGACTAGCTTGGGCAACATGGTGAAACCTGTTTCTATTAGCCAGGTGTGATGACACACGCCTGTAGTCCCAGCCACTCAGGAGGCTGTGGTGGGAGGATCGCTTGAGCCCCAGAGGTAGAGGTCGCAGCGAGCCGAAATCACACCACTGCACTCCAGACAAGGTGACAGAGAGACCCTGTCTCAAAGCAAAACAAAACAACAACAACCAAACCAAACCAAATCTACCAAAAACATGGAAGCTCAGACTGGTCAAATAACTTGTTCAAGGTCACATAACTAGCAAGTGGTTTAACAGGGATTTTAACTTCAAAGCCCATGCACACTTTTCACTTTACCCGGCTCTCAACAAAAATTCAAAATAACTTACACAGAGACCAAACCTCTGAGTAGCAGATTAGAATCATTACAAGTGTTGGGTGTGGAGGCACGTACCTATAATCCCAGCTACTTGGGAGGCTGAGGCAGGAGGATTGCTTGAAGCCAGGAGTTAAAGGCTGTGGTGAGCTGTGATTGCACCACTCCACTGCAGCCTAGGCAACAGAGTGAGACCTCTTCTCTTAAAAAAACAAAAAAGAAGAAGAACCATGATAAATTATTAGGTAGGTCTTTCACTTCTATGATCAATGTTATTTATTTGAACAAGGAAGCTCTTCTGTTGTCTCGTTGAGAGTAAGAGGTTGGGTGGACTCGGGCAAGACTCTGAACACATCTTTGTCAATTTTAATATGGAGAGTATGACAGTGAGTGACCTCCAAGGGTGAGTATGAACATTCAATGTGTTAATACACACAAAACCCTTGAAAGAATGCCAGACACATAGTAAGTGTCGTAAGGTGTTGGCTACCATGATTACCAGAGATGTCTGTGGATTTGAGAAAAGGAAGGGAAGTAGGAATAGGAGAGGCAACAAAATTGAGGCCTGAAGAGAAGGGTCAGATTCTGAGAGGGACTTTAAGCCAACATGGAGCCAGAAGGCTGCTGGGAAAGTAGGCAGAAATTAAGGAACATACCCCATCCCACCCTGGGGCACTGCACCTGATGCAGCCTGATGTTTAGTTTCATGTATCTCTGGCCTCCTGTGCTCCCTTGCTGGTTGGAGACTCAATAGCTGCTCAGACATCTTCTTTTTGCTGTTCACTCCTTGGTGATTGGAGATGAAAAGAAGGCAAAAGGGTATAAATCAAACAGGAAGCCCCTTTTTAGTCTCCTGCTGGATCCCAGTCAAAGGAGGAGGGCATCATCAATGGTAGACTGAATAAAGAAAATGTGGTCCATATACATCATGGAATATTATGCAGCCATAAAAAAGAGTGAGATCATGTCCTTTGCAGGAACATGGATGGAGCTGAAGGCCGTTATCCTTAGCGAACTAACACAGAAACAGAAACCCAAATACCATGTTTTCATATGTAAGTGGGAGCTAAATGACGGGAACACATGGACACATAGAGGGGAACAGTAGACGCTGGGGCGTACCGGAGGGTGGAGGCTGGGAGGAGGGAGAGGATCAGGAGAAATAACTAATGGGTACCAGGCTCAATACGTGGGCGATGAAATAATCTGTATAACAAACCCCCATGACAAGGAGTTTACCTATGTCACAAACCTTCACTTGTACCCCAGAACCTAAAATAAAAGTAAAAAAAAAAAAAAAAAAAAAGACAAAGGGGAAGGGCATCCTGGTGAGTCAGCCTGAGTCACCGGGTGGGAATGTGAAGTATTCATTTGGAGAAGGGCTCTGGCAGCGCCTCAAGTCATCGGTGTTCTCAGTAGATAATGCACTGAAATTTCTCCACATATACGTGGCCTTAGTATGTCTGAGTTGGAGAATATCAAGTCTCCAGCCAGCCTGGGAGCACAAGATGCCAGGGCTACACAAAGCTGAACATCAAGCTGCACTGAGTGCAGTGCACAGGGGGTGGGGCAGGGTCACCCCACAATATTGGACTTGGGGCATGAGTGGGGGAGGTTTGAAGATCCTAGACAGAAGGTGTCATGGTCCTATGAAGACAGAAGTAATGTTTTGCTACTAATAAGGGATTGTTTCTTCCTCCTCTTTGCCTTAGCATGTGACAGCTTGCTGGTTCCCAGGGCAAACGCAGCCACTAGGGAGGGGCACCCGCATGGAGGTGGTATGCAGCTGGCTACAGAACAAACAGCAGAGAAGATGAGTTGGAGGACATTGAGGCTCCACCAGCCCTAGGGGGCACAGGATACCAGGGACACACGAAACAGAACAGCAGCCTGACCTCTGCCCTGGGTCACACTGGCATGGGCTCCATCTGTTCCTGAATGAGGAGAGGGGCTGAAGTGAGAGCCTGACATTTGTCCTTCTCTCGTCTTTCTGTCTAGCCTGTCCCTTAATCGGGCTCTGATGATGAGAGGCGACAGGAGACTCATATCAGCAACAGCTTTGGGTCCTTGATGACAGGTTATTGTAAATGACATGGAGGCCCTTTACCAAGAATGGATAAATTGCTCCCAACAGAGGCAGGAGGAACGCTTGAAGCCAGGAGTCTGAGACCAGCCTGGACAACATAGCGAGACCCCATCTCTACCAAAAATTTAATCATTAGCCAGGTGCTGTGGTAAGCATCTGTAGTCCCAGCTACTTGGGAGGTCGAGGTGGGAGAATCCCGTGAGCCCGGGAGGTTGAGGCTGCAGTGAGCTGAGAACACGCCACTGCACTCCAGCCTGGTGGACAGAGTGAGACTTTGTATTAAAAAAAAAAAAAAAAAATCAGCCAGGTGCAGTGGCTCACACCTGTAATCCCAGCACTTTGGGAGAATGAGGCAGGTGGATCTCTTGAGGTCAGGAGTTCGAGACCAGCCTGGCCAAAATGGTGAAACCTCATCTCTACTAAAAAAAAATACAAAAATTAGCTGGGCATGCTGGCGGGCAGCTGTAATCCCAGCTACTTGGGAAGCTGAGGCAGGAGAATTGCTTGAACCCTGGAGGCGGAGGCTGCAGTGAGATGAGATCGCACCATTGCAATCCAGGCTGGGCAACAAGAGCGAAACTCCATCTCAAAAAAAAAAAAAGTCACAACAACTTCTTGATGAGGAGGTTCCAACAGGAGGGTCTTCATTGGGTGTTGTCAGGCAGTCTATGAATTTATAATATCATCTTCTTGGAGAATTTTTTTTTTTTTTTTTTTTTTTTTTAGCGTTGATAGTGTGGTCCTTAGCCTCAGAGGCACAAAATCCTCATTTATCAACCCATGGATTGTGGAGAGTGGAGTGTTTCTCATGGCTGGAGTCATATGAAGCAAACTCAGGGAACGATGGATAAACCAAAGTTCCTGCCAATTTCTCATGACTAAAAGGGCCGAGGGGGACCGAATACTGGCAACCTTTGACCAGCAGCAAAGGCAGGCTACATGGGAAGTCAAATTCTATAAGAAGAAGCTGCTTAGGGACCTCAGAAATCAGAACTAGGGGAGCTGGTTTTCTAATACAAATGTTTAATGATGCCAGAGTAAGATGATCTGCTATGTCCACCTGCATAGTGGAAGATCCCTGCCATCTTGCCTAGGCGGAGTGAGTTGTTGTTAGATTAGATCATGACTCTCCCTCCCTTGGCCTGGGCTGAGGGGCCACTGCCAACATTTGCCTCTGACATTCTGCTTTTTAAAAAAAGTTTCTATGACTCACCACAGGCTTATGAATGCAGACGGTCTGGTTAATTCAAGCTTGGAGTTCTGGAAATCATCCCATCATTTTAGGGCAGTGTTTCTCAGAGGGTGAGCTTTTGAACACATGCAGCAGAATCACATGTGCTTGAGTATGTGTGTTGGTTAAAAATGCAGGCCGGGTGCGGTTGCTCATGCCTGTAATCCCAGCACTTTGGGAAGCTGAGGCGGGTGGATCTCCTGAGGTCAGGAGTTCGAGACCAGCCTGACCAACATGGAGAAACCCCGACTCTACTAAAAATACAAAATCAGACAGGCGTGGTGGCGCATGCTTGTAATCCCAGCTACTTGGGAGCCTGAGGCAGAAGAATTGCTTGAACCCGGGAGGTGGAGGCTGTGGTGAGCCAAAATCATGCCGCTGCACTCCAGCCTGGGCAACAAGAGCAAAACTTTGTCTAAAAAAAAAGCAGATTCCTGGATCTCATTTCTGTTGATCTGAATGAGTATCTCTGGGGCTGTGGGCTGGGAATTCCAATCTGAATTTTAAGCCAACATGCCAGTTGAATTTAATGTACAAAAAATTTGAGAATCGTTGTTTTGGGGTGACCTTGTGTATCTCTGTAATCCATTATGAGTTGATTTTGGAGTGGACCATCTTAGGGGTGACCTTGTGTATCTCTGTAATCCATTATGAGTTGATTTTGGAGTGGACCATCTTATATCCAAGTGCTTATGAAAATCTATTTAATACTGGTGACACTTTGGCTATCTTCGTTATGTTGTTGGTTACAAAATGCAATTGGATGTTGTTTTTATTTTTTATTTTATTTTTTGAGTCAGAGTCTTGCTCTGTCACCCAGGCTGGAGCACAATGGTGCCATCTTGGCTTACTGCAACCTCTGCCTCCCAGGTTCAAGCAATTCTCCTGCCTCAGCCTCCTGAGTAGCTAGGACTACAGACTTGTGCCACCACACCCAGCTAATTTTTTTGTATTTTTGTATTTAGAGGTGGGGTTTTACCATGTTGGCCAGGCTGATCTCAAACTATGGGCCTTAAGTGATCTGCCCGCCTTAGCCTCCCAAAGTGCTGGGATTACAGACGTAAGCCACCGTGCCTGGCCAGATATTATTTTTAAAACAGATTCTTGAATTGGGGTAATTCTTTGTAATGAATATAGTCATGATTCTAGTATGTAGTTCTGGTATGTAGAAAAGGCAAAATCCCAGCCTGGCCAACATGGTGAAACCCTATCTGTACTACAAATACAAAAATTAGCGGGGTGTGGTGGCATGCGCCTGTAGTCCCAGCTACTCAGGAGGCTGAGGGAATATAATCGCTTGAACCCCGGAGGCAGAGGTTGCATCGAGCCAAGATCGTGCCACTGCATTCCAGCCTGGGTGACATAGTGAGACTCTGTCTCAAAAAGAAAAAAAAAAAAAAAGAAAAGGCAAAATCATGGTATAACTCCCCTTACATTTTGTATTAATGGGGCTTTTTGTCTGCTACCCATCATTAGTTGATATAGCTTTTAAACTAGTTATTTTTTCCTCCCAGCTTTATTGAGGTATAATTGACTAATAAAACTGGTATATATTAAGGAATACAACTGGATGATTTGTTTGTTTTGTTTTTTGAGACAGGGTCTCACTCTGTCACCCAGGCTGGAGTGCAGTGGTGCGAGAGCCTCTGCAGCCTCAACCTCCTGGGCTCAAGTGATCCTCCCACTTCAGCCTCCCAAGTAGCTAGGACTATAGATGCATCTCACCACACCCAGCTAATTTTTTTGTAGAGCTGGGGTCTCCTTATATTGCCCAGGCTGGTCTCTAACTCCTGGGCTCAAAGGATCCTCCCACCTCAGCCTCCAAGTACAAAAAATTTGTAGCTGGAACTACAGGTGCACACCACCAGGCCCACCTAATTTTTTTTTTTTTTTTTGGTAGAGATGGGGGTCTTCCTATGTTGCCCAGGCTGGTCTCGAACTCTTGTGCTCAAATGATCCTCCCTCCTCAGCCTCCCAAAGTGTTAAGATTATGGGCCTGAGCTGCTGTGCACAGCCAAGAAGAGACTTTTTATTTTTCCTTTCGGTACAAATTTTCTCGGGTCCTCCTTGATTTTCTACTGGATCTTCTCACTGACACAGCAAAAGGGTTCTTACCTCCCATTATTACTTCCTATGTAATTATCCACTGGTCCAGGCACTCAGGGGTTATGCTTCTTTTATTGACAAAGCCTTTTTTTTTTTTGAGACAGAGTCTCCTCCTGTTGCCGAGTCTGGAGCACAGTGGCAAGATCTCAGCTCACTGCAACCTCTGCCTCCTGGGTTCAAATGATTCTCCTGCCTCAGCCTCCTGAGTAGCTGGGATTACAGGCACGTGCCACTATGCCTGGCTAATTTTTGTATTTTTACTAGAGATGGGGTTGCACTGTGTTGGCCAGGCAGGTCTCGAACTCCTGACCTCATGATCTGCCCGCCTTGGTCTCCCAAAGTGCTGGGATTACAAGCGTGAGCCACCGTGCCCGGCCAAGACTGTTATTTTATCTGCAGCTACACGAAGAAACAATTGCAGCTCTAGCACTCAGCTGGATTAATCACAGGTATGTGATCCCTGCACACCAGCACACTGCCTTCTTGAAAAGGGCAACTTTGAATTAACATCAGATTGAGATCAAGTAACATCACTAATTATGATTCATAAGAAACTTCTATCCATTATTAGAAAGGAAATGCCAACCCCTGACCATTCTTAAAACTATTATTTTATTTTATATTTTTTGAGACCGTGTTTTGCTCTTGTTGCCCTGGCTGGAGTGCAATGGCGCGATTTCAGCTCACCACAATCTCCGCCTTCCGGGTTCAAGCGATTCTCCCGCCTCAGCCTCCTGAGTAGCTGGGATTACAGGCATGAGCCACCACGCCTGGCTAATTTTTTGTATTTTTAGTAGAGACGGGGTTTCTCTCCATGTTAGTCAGGCTGGTCTCGAACTCCCGACCTCAGGTGATGCCCATCTCGGCCTCCCAAAGTGCTGGGATTACAGGCGTGAGCCACCGCGCCCTGCCCTTAAAACTATTTTTGACCTGTTATGAAAATAGTGTAATTTGAGAAGGAAGAGAGAAGCATGAGAATTAGTTTTCTGGCCAAATGACATAGTATTTTGCAAACTGACTGCATCTTAAAAATACAAAAAATAAAAGATAATGTTGCTGGGTGGGGCGGCTCATGCTTGTAATCTTACAGCCCCCACATGGGGGCTGAGGCAAGCAGATCACCTGAAGTGAGGAGTTCGAGACCAGCCTAGCCAACATGGGGAAAACCTGTCTCTACTAACAATACAAAAATTAGCCAGGTGTGGTGGCATACGTCTGTAATCCCAGCTACTCGGGAGGCTGAGGCAGAAAAAAATCACTTGAGCCCACGCGATAGAGAGTGCAGTGAGCCGAGATTGCACCACTGCGCTTCAGCCTGGGTGACAAAGTGAGACTCTGTCTCAAAAAGAAAAGAAAAGAAAAAAAAGATAATATTTACTTTGTGTACACCAGAGTAAACAGAGCCCAATTTTTTTTTTTTTCAAGATGGAGTCTCGCTCTATCGCCCAGGCTGGAGTGCAGTGGCGCGATCTCGGCTCACTGCAAGCTCTGCCTCCTGGGTTCACGCCATTCTCCTGCCTCAGCCTCCGGAGTAGCTGGGACTACAGGTGCCCGCCAATACGCCCGGCTAATTTTTTTTTTTTTTTTTTGTATTTTTAGTAGAGATGGGGTTTCACCGTGTTAGCCAGGATGGTCTTGATCTCCTGACCTTGTGATCCGCCTACCTCGGCCTCCCAGAGTGCTGGGATTACAGGCGTGAGCCACCGTGCCTGGCCTCAGTAGAACACAATTTTTATATAGAATTTTTTATTTAGGCTGGAGAAAAAGCAATTGCAGTTTTTGCCATTAAAAGTAGTGAATTTGGCCCGGTGTGGGCTCATGCCTGTAATCCCAGCACTTTGGGAGGCCAAGGCAGGCAGATCACGAGTTCAGAAGTTCGAAATCAGCCTGACCGACATGGTGAAACCCCTTCTCTACTAAAAATACAAAAATTAGCTGGACGTGGTGATGCATGCCTGTAATCCCAGCTACTCAGGAGGGTGAGGCAGGAGAATTACTTCAACCCGGGAGGTGGAGGTTGCAGTGAGCCTAGATCGCACCACTGGACTGGGCGACAGGGTGAGACTCTGTCTCAAAAAAAAAAAAAAAAAAGTAACGAGTTTGCAGAATCAATTCCCTTTAGCATGAGTTTTCAAAGGCAAACTTCAAGTGTGTTTACCTATCTGGTAGGTTAAACGAGTTCACATCCTTAAAGCTTAGGGCTGTGTTGTGGATGTACACTCCTTGAGCATGTGGGGAAGGAAGTTAGGCACTGACGTTTTTCCGGAATATTCCCTTACCCGATGCCAAATTTCCTATTGCTAATCCCTCATCCTGATCCCTTTCCTGGGGAGTCCTGCCTAATACCAAACCTGTAGATTTTCTGTACAAGGGATGTGGTCTGACAACACACAAGGTTTATACTTTTTAAAATGACACAAGGAATTTTTGTTCCTGTCTTCCAGCAGGCTGTGAGGAGATTTTTGTCAATTTGATTCATCACTGTGAAAATGATCTCCTGATTGAGTTTCTTTTGAATTTTTTAAATGGTTAATGAATAAATTGATCTTTTAATTTTTTTTTTTTTTTTTTTTTTGAGACAGGGTCTTGCTCTGTCACCCAGGCTGGATTGCTCTGTCACCCAGGCTGGAGTGCAGTGGCATGATCATAGCTCACCGTAGCCTCAACCTCCTGGGTATAAGGGTTTAAGCGACCCTCCCATCTCAGCCTCCTGGATAGCTGGGACTACAAGCATGCACCACCAAGTCCAGCTAATTTTTTAAATTTTTTGTAGAGACAGGGTCTTGCTACGTTGCCCAGGCTACTCTCAACTCAAGTTGGGCTCAAGTGATCCTTCCACTGTGGCTTCTCAAAGTGCTGGGATTACAAGCATGAGTCACCACGCCCAGCTGCTTTTTGTTTGTTTAATATTGGAGAGATGTTGCCATAGTTATTTCTTGATTTTCCACACATAGCTTCTGAGTGTTGTGACCTTACTCATGGCAATTCAGTTTCTTATTATACCTTAAGGACAGTGGTACCTTCCTCATTTAGTTTTGTTCAAGATAATACTGCGTTTCTTCTTAAAGAATGTTTTGAAGATGTACTTTTATAGAACTGCACTCCCACATTATTTCTTGTCTTCTCGCATGATTCTGTGTATTTGCTTCCATTTTCCTGGGACCTTCCTCCAACCTAAATCTTTGGTGCTACATTTTTCCTTTTTTTGTTCTCTAAAACAAAGACACTTTACTAATCATTAGGAAAATGCGAATCAAAACCACAGTGGTAGCCCGGCATGGTGGCTTATGCCCGTAATGCTAGCACTTTGGGAGGTCGACGCAGGCGGATCACTTGAGGTCAGGAGTTTGAGACCAGCCTGGCAACATGGTGAAACCCCGTCTCTACTAAAATACAAAAATTAGCTGGGCTTGATGGCGCAGATCTGTAACCCCAGCTACTCAGGAGGCTGAGGCAGGAGAATTGCTTTAACTCAGGAGGTGGAGGTTGCAGTGAGCTGAGATTGCGCCACTGCACTCCAGCCTTGGTGACAGAGTGAGACTCCATCTCTAAAAAAAAAAAAAAAAAACCAAGCTCCTCTGTCCAGCTCATGGGAAAGGTGAATTTCTGGATTGCTCCACTGCACTCCAACCTGGGCAACAGAGCAAGACTGTGTTTCGAAACAAAACAAAACACAATCAATGATATACCACTTTCACATCCATTAGGATAGGATGGCTATTAAAAAAAAAAACAAAAAACAAACAAACAAAAAAAACAAGAAAAACGCCAGAAAGTAATAAATGCTGGTGAGGGTGGGGACAAATTGGAACCCTTGCATATTGCTGGTGGGAATGCAAAATGGCGTAGCCGCTGTGAAAAACATGAAGGTGCTTCCTCAAAAAATTAAATATACGATCACCATGTGATCCAGCCATTTTTCTTTTGGGCATACACCCAAAAGAACTGCAGGGAGGTTCTTTTAGAGACGTGTGTACACTCATGTTCATAGCAGCATTATTCACAATAGCTGAAAGGTGGAAACAACCCAAGTAACCATTTGCAGATGAATGGATAAACAAAATGTGGTATATACATACAATGGAATATAATTCAGCCTTAAATAAGGAAGGAGGCCAGGCGTGGTAGCTCATGCCTGTAATCCCAGTACTTTGGGAGGCCGAGGCGGGCGGATCACCTGAGGTCGGGAGGTCGAGACCAGCCTGACCAACATGGAGAAACTGCATCTCTACTGAAAATACAAAATTAGCTGGGCATGGTGGTGCATGCCTGTATTCCAGCTACTCAGGATGCTGAGGCAGGAGAATTGCTTGAACCTGGGAGGCAGAGGGTGCTGTGAGCCAAGATCGTGCCATTGCACTCCAGCCTGGGCAACAACAGCAAAACTCCATCTCAAAAAAAAAAAAAGGAAATTCACATGCACAACATGGATGAACCTTGAGGACAGTATGCTAATTGGAATAAGCCAGTCACAAAAGGACAAATGCTGTACGATTCCACTTACATGCGGTACCTAGAAGAGTTGAATTCACAGAGACAGATAATAGAAAGGTGGTTGCCTGGGGCTGGGGGAGGGGAGCGGCAATGGGGAGTTAGTGTTTAATGGGGGCAGAGCTTCAGCTGGGAAAGATGAAAAACTTCTGGAGATGGATAGTGGTGACAGTTGCATAGTGGAAATGTACTTCACGCCACATGTTATGTATATCTTATACATAACGTAAAATTTAAAAATAGCTTGAAAAAGGCAAGGAATGGCTGGGTGCGGTGGCTCAGGCCTGTATTCCCAGCACTTTGGGAGGCCAAGGCGGGTGGATAACCTGAGGTCAGGAATTCGAGACCAGCCTGGCCAACATGGTGAAATCCCACCTCTACTAAAAATACACACACACACACACACACACACACACACACACACACAAATTAGCCGGGCATGGTGGTGCACACCTGTAATCCCAGCTACTCTGGAGGCTAAGGCAGGAATATCACTTGAACCTGGAAAGCAGAGGTTGTAGTGAGCCGAGATTGCGCCACTGCACTCCTCCAGCCTGGGTGACAGAGTGAGACTTCATTGCAAAAAAAAAAAAAAAAAAAAAGAAAGGAAAGAAAAAGACAAGGAAGACTCTTACATTGTTATTTTACAAAATGCAGCCCTTCCAGGAACTGTCCTGTACTAATCTGTACTGTCATGGCCAGGGCTGTTTAGCAATACGAAGTCCGTGTCAGTCACCTCTCCTTTAGGACCCATCACCTCCTGCAGCCTGTCCAGAAAACTTAAAGGTTGGGTAGCACATGAAGACGCCGGACCCCTTGTGGGGATGATGTGGTGAGTCATCCATCTGCAAGATCAGAGCCTGACTCTAGACCGTGCTGGAGGCCAGGTGAGACTCTCTAAACAGTCTAGCCTGCCTGTTTGCAGAAGCAACAGGAGGAAAGAGGGAGGGTGGGGAGAAACTCAAACCCTGACTTTAGATGTTGTAGGGCAGCTCAGAATTTCCCAAATTCATCTGTTCATTAGAATCCCCTGGGTGATTCCAGGGCTTCGTTAGACCATCCAAGGGCAGGTGCTGAGAATCTGGTTTTGGTTTGCTTTGTTTCAAGTCAATGCTTTAGGCAATTCATCACAATTTGGAAAGTCTGGGAAATACTGGTGGGCGTGAGAGCATGGGCTTGTTTTCTTTATAAAAGGAATGAAACCTGGGAAGTGCGAGGGGGTCTGTTGTGCTCAGATGTGGTGCTTCTGCTATTGCAATGAAGGTGGCAGTCAGGATGTGTCCCTTAGAATGGGAGGAGTTGCTTGCCTGGTGTGCTTAGAGGCAAAGCTACATGTAAAAGCAGAGGACTGGTAACTGACTGAGGTTGTCCCTGCGGTTCTCTGCCCCCACTGTTTTTTTTTTTTAATTTTAGTCAGGGTCTCACTCTGGCAACCAGGCTGGAATGCAGTCATAGCTCACTGCAGCCTCGATCTCCTTGGCTCAAGTGATCTTCCCTTCTTTGTCTCCCAAGCAGCTGGGGCTATAGGCACATGCCGCCGTGCCTGGCTATTTTAAAATTTTTTTGTAGAGATGACATCTTGTTATGTTGCCCAGGTTGGTCTCGAACTCCTGACCTCATGCAATCCTCCCACCCAAGCCTCCCAAAGTGCTGGGATTACAGGCGTGAGGCACCACACCCAGCCTCCAGTTGTCCATTTAATGAGCAGAAGGGACGTAGTTTCTTTCCAATCTGTTGTGATTGTTGTGACTTCTGGAAGATGGCCTTTTGGAGGAGTTGCTTAAGCTTAGGATCTTCCTTGCTCTATGAGCTCTTAGGCACATCACTCAGATGAAGTAATATATATATATTTATATATAATACGTATTATATTTATACATATTTATATATAATACGTATTATATATATTTATATATAATACGTATTATATATTATATATATTATATATAATACGTATTATATATTGTGTATATATAATACGTATTATATATTGTATATTTTTATATATAATTGTATATATTTATATACAAATTGTATATATTTATATATAATACGTATTATATATTAATATACAATACGTATTATATAAATATATAATATATAACACGTATTATATAAATATATAATATATAATATGTATTATATATAAATATATAATATATAATATGTATTATATATAAATATATAATATATAATACGCATTATATATATTTATATATTATATATTATATTTTATATATAATATATAATATTATATAATATATAATATATAATATATAATATTTTATATATAATATATAATATATAATATATAATATATAATATATAATATATTATATTTCATAATATATTGTATATAATATATAATATATTATATTTTATAATATATTATATATAATATATAATATATTATGTTCTATATATAATATATAATATATTATGTTCTATATATAATATATAATATATTATGTTCTATATATAATATATAATATATTATGTTCTATATATAATATATAATATATTATGTTCTATATATAATATATAATATATTATGTTCTATATATAATATATAATATATTATGTTCTATATATAATATATAATATATTATGTTCTATATATAATATATAATATATTATGTTCTATATATAATATATAATATATTATGTTCTATATATAATATATAATATATTATGTTCTATATATAATATATAATATATTATGTTCTATATATAATATATAATATATTATGTTCTATATATAATATATAATATATTATGTTCTATATATAATATATAATATATTATGTTCTATATATAATATATAATATATTATGTTCTATATATAATATATAATATATTATGTTCTATATATAATATATAATATATTATGTTCTATATATAATATATAATATATTATGTTCTATATATAATATATAATATATTATGTTCTATATATAATATATAATATATTATGTTCTATATATAATATATAATATATTATGTTCTATATAATATATAATATATTATGTTCTATATAATATATAATATATTATGTTCTATATAATATATAATATATTATGTTCTATATAATATATAATATATTATGTTCTATATAATATATAATATATTATGTTCTATATAATATATAATATATTATGTTCTATATAATATATAATATATTATGTTCTATATAAAATATAATATATTATATAGAATATAATATATTATATATTATATACAATATAATATATTATATTTTATATAGAATATAATATATTATATATTATAAAATATATATAATATATTATATATTATAAAATATATATAAAATATACATAATATATTATATATTTATATATAATATATTATATTTATATATATTATATGTAATTATAATATATTATATATTTATATATAATATATATTTAGATAATATATTATATATTTATATATAATATATATTTAGATAATATATATATTATATATTATATAATATATATTTAGATAATATATATATTATATATTATATAATATATATTTAGATAATATATATATTATATATTATATAATATATATTTAGATAATATATATATTATATATTATATAATATATATTTAGATAATATATATATTATATATTATATAATATATATTTAGATAATATATATATTATATATTATATAATATATATTTAGATAATATATATTATATCATATATTATATAATATATTCTCTAATATATAATATAATATATATAATATATTATATAATATTTATTTAGATAATATATAATATGTTATATAATATATTATATAGTATATATACTATATAATATGTTATATAATATATTATATATGTATATATACTATATAATATATGTACAATAATATAATATATATAATATATTATATAATATATGTATAATATATAATATTTTATATATTATGTATATTATATATTTATATATAATACATTATATAATATTTTATATATATTATATATTATATATAAATATATAATATATAAATATATAAATTTATATAATATATATTTATATAAATTTATATAAATATATATTTATATAAATTTATATAAACATATAAATTTATATAATATATATTTAAATATATAAAAATATTTATAAATATTTATATATATACATTATATATAATACATATAAATATACATTATATATAAATATATATTTAAATATATATATTTATATAATATATATATTATATAAATATATATTATAATATATTATATTTATAATATATATAATAAATATAATATATTATATATATAAATATAACATATTTATATATATATAAAACTGCACCTGGCTGTTTTGTTTTTTGAGACACAGTCTCACTCTGTCACCCAAACGAGTGCAGGGTCATGATCACAGCTCACTGCAGCCTCAACTTCCCGGGCTCAATCTAGTCTCCCATCTCAGACCTCAAAGAGCTGGGACCACAGGTGCACACCACCACGCCTGGCTAATTTTTAAATTTTCTATGGAGAGAGGGTTTCACCACATTGCCCAGGCTGGTCTCAAACTCCTGACCTCAAGCGATCTGCCTGCCTCGGCCTCCCAAAGTGTTGGCATTACAGGCACGAACTACCACATCCGGCCACAATACTTTTTATATTATAGATTTTATCAAAAAATATTACTTCAGCCTGTAATCCCAGCACTTTGGGAGGCCAAGGCAGATGGATCACGAGGTCAGGAGATCGAGACCCTACTGGCTAACGTGGTGAAACCCTAGCTCTCCTAAAAATACAAAAAAATTAGCTGGGCGCGGTGGCGGGTGCCTGTAGTCCCAGCTACTCGGGAGGCTGAGGCAGGAGAATGGGGTGAACCCGGGAGGCGGAGGTTGCAGTGAGCCGAGGTCGCGCCACTGCACTCCAGCCTGGGCGACAGAGCGAGACTCCGTCTCAAAAAACAAACAAATAAACAAACAAAAAAACAAAAAAAGTACTGTGCTAAGTATTGAAAGGTCCCAAGATAAAAAACACATCAACTTCCTGTTATCCAGAAACTTAAAAATAGCAATTCCCATGTTAGTTTTAAACCTGTAGAATTAAAGTGTCAATGCATATTTGTGATGTATATTTTACACTTATTAAACTAATTATGCACAAGTTGCAAGCTCCTGTACTCCCAGGAACTGGCAGCTATTTTGTTTTTTGCTTTTCGTTTTGTTTGTTTGTTTGTTTGAGATGGAAGACGGAATCTTACTGTGTTGCCCAGGCTTGTCTTGAACTCCTAGGCTGAAATGATCCTTCCACCTCAGCTTCTTAGTAGCTGGGATTGCAGGCACACATCACTGTACCTCGCTCCTGGCAGTTATTTTGTTTCTAGAAATTCAGAGAATAAGAATAAACAAAAATTACAGCTCTTTGGGAAGCCGACAGGGGCGGATCACCTGAGGTCAGGAGTTTGAGACCAGCCTGGTCAACATGGTGAAACCCCATCTCTACTAAAAATAAAAAAAAAAAAAAATTAGCCAGTCATGGTGGTGGGCACCTGTAATCCCAGCTATTCAGGAGGCTGAGGCAGGAGAATCGCTTGAACCTGGGAGGCAGAGGTTGCAGTGAGTATTGATCGTGCCACTGTACTCCAGCCTGGGGAACAGAGTGAGACTTCATCTCAAAAAAGAAAAAACAAAAAAAAGAATGAACAAAAATTAAATTTATGTTTTTCCATTTCAGCTAAGCCTCAAACTTGTACTATCTTCACAAATGGGCTCAAAGACTCTGGATTTTCTAAGGTTTTTTGAATTTTCTTATATTCAGATCTTAATAACCCTGTTTGACCTGGATATTTTTATTTTTATATATATATTTATTTATAGAGATAGGGTCTTGCTCTGTTGCCCAGGCTAGAGTGCAGTGGCATGATTATGGCTCACTGCAGCCTCAACCTCCTGGGCTCAAGTAATCTTCCTGCCTCAGCCTACCAAAGTGCTGAGATTGCAGGTGTGAGCCACCGTGCCTAGCTGACCTGGATATTTGAATTTATACTGGTTCTATTTTTTTTTTTTTGAGATGGAATTTCGCTCTTGTTGCCCAGGCTGGAGTGCAATGGCGTGATCTCGGCTCACCACAACCTCCACCTCCCAGGTTCAAGAGCTTCTTCTGCCTCAGCCTTCCGAGTAGCTGGGATTACAGGCATGCACCACCATGCCCAGCTAGTTTTATTTGTATTTTTAGTAGAGACGGGGTTTCTCCATGTTGGTCAGGCTGGTCTCAAACTCCAGATCTCAGGTAATCCGCCCACCTCGGCCTCCCAAAGTGCTGGGATTACAGGCGTGAGACACCACACCCGGCCTATAGTTCTGTCTTTTAGGCTGATTTCTCAATCTACAGAAATGATAATTGTTGGGGAAAGATTATTTTCTATCAAAGACTTGGATAACTCATTCAGGCTATGCCAAATTTGCCTTTGGATAAGTTCCTATTCAAAGCTGAAGTTTTTTTCTCATTTGGTATGAACAGTTTCTCAGTTATTAAAAACACAGCTTTTTGTCTGAATGATCAAAAAAATGATCAGGTGAATAAGTCAATACAATCATTAGAATACAAAATGTTTGCCTTTGGGGATATTTGTAATCACGCAGGTCAGATTTGCACCTAAATGCACATGTAAAACATAATAATGAAACAGTTTTTCCTGTCTCAACAGGCAGTATATTACATCCTTCTGGAAACTAGGAATCTCACAGTGTAGTCCTTAACTAGGGTATTCTCTTAATGGGCTTAATATAGCCAGGAATGGGGCGCAGTGACTCACTCCTGTAATCCCAGCACTTTGGGAGGCCGAGGTGCGTGGATCACCTGAGGTCAGGAGTTTGAGACCAGCCTGGCCAACATGGTGAAACCCCGTCTCTACTAAAAATACAAAAGTTAGCAGGGCATGGTGGCAGGTGCCTGTAATCTTAGCTACTCTGGAGGCTGAGACAGGAGAATTGCTGGAACCCGGGAGGCAGAGGCTGCAGTGAGCTGAGATCGCGCCATTGCACTCTCGCCTGGCCAACAACAGCGAGACTCAGTCTGAAAAAAAAAAAAAAAAGAAAAGAAAAAAAGAAAAGCGTGCTGGGATTGTTCACACCTGTAATCCCAGGATTTTGAGGCTGAGATGGGAGGATCCAGAAGTTCGAGGCCAGCCAGGACAACATAGTGAGACCCCGTCTCTAAAAATTTTAAAAATTAGCTGGGCTATGAACGTGTACTACAATCCAGTCTGGATGACACTGCATGCCTTTGTGGGGGGTATGTTTTGAGTAAGCAAGGCAAAATTTTATAAATTTTCACTTTTATGTTCAACCTCTGGGGCTACTTACCTACCGCTCTGCCAAGCGATAATTAAGGGTAGTTATGTTCAATGTTAAGCAACTAAATCTGCTTTGTTTTTAGCATTTACTGATAATACAACTTCAGTATTCTAAGATATTGGCAGCTCTGCTAGGCTTGGTTGTTACTGAGCAATTACTGCCTAGACTCTCAAGGAATCCCTACAGGCTGGGGAAAGGAAGCTTGATATCACTTGCCTAGATGTGGTTGTGATTTCAAATGACTACTTACTCATGATTTTAGAGAATAAATTCCTGTTAGTCTGAGTGACATTTGGTGATGATGATAGTGTTTATGGAACTTACTTTCATAAGTTATATTTTCGGTCTATTATTTTCTAGTAACTAGTCTTTAATTCATTCATGGAGATGCAATAGTTCAAATGTTGTTATTCATCTCTGTACCTAGTGCTGAAGCTGATGATTATATAATCCTCCTAAACATTTACTTGTGCAGGAGAAGATCATTGGTGATATGCTACCAATGGCTTTGTGTTCTTTAAATAACTTATAAAGCACTAGCAAGTCATAAAATTTCTGGATTATCTTTAAAGTATATGTAGCATTGTTTTAGGATGTAAAATCATGTGTGTGTCACATTTCAATTCTTTTTTATTTTTTTTGAGACAAGGTCTTGCTCTGTCACTCAGACTGGAGTGCAGTGGTGCGATCATAGCTCACTGCAGCCTCAACCTCCCAGGCTCAGCGATCCCACTCCAGCCTCCTGAGTAGCTGGTACTATAGGCACACACCACCATACCTGGCTAATTTTGCTTTTTATTTTTTAGATAGAGTCTTGCTTTGCTGCCCAGGCTGGAGTGCAGTGGCACGATCTCAGCTCACTACAACCTCCGCCTTCCAGTTCAAGCAATTCTCCTGTCTCAGCCTTCCGAGTAGCTGGGACTATAGGTGCCCGCCACCACGCCTGGCTAATTTTTGCATTTTTAGTAGAGATGGGGTTTCACCATGTTGGCCAGGCTGGTCTTGAACTCCTGGCCTCAAGTGATCTGCCTGCCTCAGCCTCCCAAAGTACTGGGATTACACCATGCCTGGCCTCTTTTTTATTTTTTGTAGAGACATGGTTTCACTATGCTGCTTAGGCTGGTCTTGAATTCCTGGCCTCAAGCAATTTTCCTGCCTTGGCCTCCCAAAGTGTTTGGTCTCCCCAGATTTAGAATGAGTGAGGAAGAGTGGGCTTTAAGATCTTTTGCCTTGCTAGAAAAGGACGTGGTTAGGAGCCACTGCTTTAAATTAAGATTTCCAGGAACTGATTTTTTTTTTTTTTAAGGTGGAGTCTCATTCTGTCTCCCAGGCTGGAGTGCAATGGTGTGATCTCGGCTCACTGCAACCTCTGCCCCCTGGGTTCAAGCAATTCTCCTGCCTCAGCCTCCTGGGTAGCTGGGATTACAGGTGAGCGCCACCACGCCTGGCTAATTTTGTATTTTTAGTAAAGATGGGTTTTCACCATGTTGACCAGGCTGGTCTCAAACTCCTGACCTCAGGTGATCGGCCCGCCTCAGCCTCCCAGGGTGCTGGGATTACAGAATTTTTGAACACACTTTTATCATGAAAGATTTTTTGATAAATCAGTGAATCTCAGGCCTGGCTGCACATTATCATGTCTTGGAAAGTATTTTTACTTTTATTTTTATTTTTTTTGAGATGGAGTTTTGCTCTTGTTGCCCAGGCTGGAGAACAATGGCACGATCTTAGCTCACTGCAACCTCCGCCTCCCAGTTCAAGCAATTCTCCTGCCTCAGCCTCCCAAGTAGTTGAGATTACAGGTGTGTACCACCACGCCTGGCTAGTTTTGTATTTTTAGTAGAGACAGGGTTTCACCATGTTGGTCAGGCTGGTCTTGAACTCCTGACTTCAAGTGATCCGCCCACCTCAGCCTCCCAAACTGCTGGGATTACAGGGTTGAGCCACCATGCCCTGACAGAAGTATTTTTACTTTATTTTTATTTTTTTTGAGACGGAGTCTCGCTCTGTCACCCAGGCTGGAGTGCAGTGACGCAATCTTGGCTCGTTGCAACCTCTGCCTCCCGGGTTCAAGCAATTTTCCTGCCTCAGCCTCCCAAGTAGCTGAGTCTACAGGCACGTGCCACCATGCCCAGCTAATTTTTGTATTTTTAGTAGAGATGAGGTTTCGCCATTTGATCAGGCTGGTCTCAAACTCCTGACTTCAGGTGATCCGCTTACCTCAGCCTCCCAAAGTGCTGGGATTACAGGCATGAGCCACCGTGCCCAGCCAGAGTATTTTTAAAATATGGATACAGAACCCGACTTTAGACCAATTGAACTGAAATATCTGAAGGTGATGCCCAGACCATTTGTTTTTTTTTGTTTTTTTTTTTGAGATGGAGTCTCACTCTGTCACCCAGCCTGGAGTGCAGTGGCGTGATCTCAGCTCACTGCAAGCTCCGCGTCCCAGGTTCATGCCATTCTCCTGCCTCAGCCTCCCGAGTAGCTGGGACTACAGGCGCCCGCCACCACGCCCGGCTAATTTTTTGTATTTTAGTAGAGTCGGGGTTTCACTGTGTTAGCAAGGATGGTCTCGATCTCCTGACCTCGTAATCTGCCTGCCTCGGCCTCCCAAAGTGCTGGGATTACAGGCGTGAGCCACCGCACCCGGCCCCAGACCATAGGGTTTTATAAAGCATCCCAGGCAATTATGAGGCACAGTAAGTGCTTAGAACTTTTATAAAGGAACATTCTCTAATCATTACATCCATAAAGGAAGTGGCAACTGCTATTTGTATCAAGGAACACTCATCTTATAGGGATGAAAACATTAAAAGAGCGTTGTGTCAGGAGGAATCATTGGTTAAAAGGGCAACTGATTGCACGGCAGTAATAGTAAATAAAGAAAACAGTGAGTCCTTTACACATGAAATCCTCTGTGTCCTTTCAAATTCCGATTCATATATTATCAAATAACACATCAGAGGTAGAATGACTGGGGGAGGGGGGATTGAGGGATGGGAGAAGGATGGATGAAGAGAACAGCAGAAAATGAAGCATGCAGAGTGTGGAATCAGGAGCTGGGGCAGTTGGGGACAACGACATTTCCAAGGGCAGATGCCCAGGGTCAGGGAGAGTAAGCAAGAGAAAACAAGTGGCGATCGGGCACTGGGGCTCATGCCTGTAACCCCAGCACTTTGGGAGGCAGAAGTGGGAGGATCCCTTGAGGCCAGGAGTTTGAGAGCAGCCTGGATAATCTAGTGAGACTCCATCTCTTACAAAAAAATAAAAAAATAAGCCAGATGTGGTGGTGGGCACCTATAGTCTCAGCTATTTAGGAGGCTGAGGTGGGAGGATTGTCGAGCCCAAGAGTTCGATGCTGCAGTGAGCTATGATTGCAACAGAGTGAGAACCCATCTCTAAAAAACCCAAAAAACAACAGGTGGGTTTGCAGCCAGCTAGGGAGGATAGTGCCAGAGGAAACTGGCAGCGAGCCAGAGATGAGGGCTAGCAGTGTGGTTAGAGGCTGCGTGGAAGGATTCAGGAGCAGAAGAGTAGGCAAGAAAAGCCACGGCCCTCATCCTGAAGGAACTGGAGTCAAGGGCAGTTGTCAGAACAATGCCTTGGCCTCAGAAAGAGATGGAGACTCAGCTTCCCAGACCGGAGCTTGAACATAAGGACTTAATCCCATGGTATCAGTCCTCTCCTTTGGAGACAGCCAGGGCCAGAGTGAACTGAACGGCAAAACGGAGAAAGCTAAACCCAGAAATCCCTAAATATCCTCTCGCCCGGAACATGCCTGGGCCCAGAGCCTGCAGGTGCAGTAGAAGGAGATTCGCTTTCCGGCTTTTGTCGGGGCACCACCCTGGAGAGCACGGATGCAACAAAGACAGCCTCCACCCAGGGGCCGACACTCACACAGCCTTCTCTTCCTGCATATCCATTTGCAAGTCCAGTTTTCCACCATGATGCACAGCTCTTGAGATGAAGAAACGTGGCACACACATGTCTGCTGACCTTCTCTGAGATCGAGGAGGTTCTAGGATTTGTTGGCTTGAAGATATAAGTGTTTGCACCTGACTTTCATCCTGTAACTCATAACCAAGGAAAAGTCAAACTCCCATCATCAGGGAGTGAGTTACTCAGAGGAGATGCTGGCTTTAGAATGTCCACTCCTGTGAGACCCAGAGAAGCACTGGCTTAAATTCACCCTGGATGTGAAAGAAAAAGCTCAGTGATGCTGAGAGTCAATTGGTGTAACTTGATGAGCCGAAATCCCCCGCAATGTGGAAAACAGAGTCGTAGAAAGATGAGAGGGAAGGTGAGTCAGTCAGCCTAGTGGGGCTGTTATTCCTAAGCTGGGTTGTATGTCAGAATCACTCACAGCATTCTTAAAAACACAGATTCTGAGGCCTAGCCTGTGAGACTCTGATGCAGCTGATAGATTTGGGCCAGGACACAGTGGATCTACTTTTAAAAAGCTCCTGGTTGGGCTGGGAGTGGTGGCTCATGCCTGTAATCCCAGTACTTTGGGAGGTGGAGGTGGGTGGATCATCTGAGGTCACGAGTTCGAGACCAGCCTGGCCCAAATAGTGAAACATCATCTCTATTATAAATACAAAAACTAGCTGGACGTCGTGGTGGGTGTCTGTAATCCTAGCTACTCGGGATGCTGAGGCAGGAGAATCGCTTGAACCTGGGAGGTGGAGGTTGCAGTGAGCCGAGATCGCACCATTGCACTCTAGCCTGGGGACAGAGTGAGACTCCATCTCAGAAAAAAGAAAAAAAAAAAAAAGGCCGGGCGCAGTGGCTCACGACTGTAATTCCAGCACTTTGGGAGGCTGAGGCGGGTGGATCACCTGAGGTCAGGAGTTCAAGACCAGCCTGGCCAACATGCTGAAACCCCGTCTCTAATATAAATATAAAAAAATTAGCCAGGTGTGGTGGTGGGCACCTGTAATCGCAGCTACTCAGGAGGCTGAGGCAGAATTGCTCGAACCCAGGAGATGGAGGTTGCAGTGTGCCGACATGGTCCCACTGCACTCCAGCCTGGGCAACAGAGTGAGATTCCGTCTCAAAGAAAAAAAAAAAAGCCCCTGGTTGAAAACAGTGTGGAGATTATAAAAATAGAACCACCATACACTTCAGCAACCTTGCTACTGGGTATCTACCCCTGCAAAAAAAGAAATCATTATGTATATAAAAAAATACCTGCGCTCATATGTTTATTGCAGCACTATTCACAATAGTGGAGTCATGGAATCAACCTAAGTGACCATCAACGGAGGGCTGGCTAAAGAAAATGCACTCTAAATACACAACAGAGGCCGGGCGCCTGAAAATGCACTCTAAATACACAACAGTGGCTCACGCCTGTAATCCCAGCAGTTTGGGAGGCTGAGGCGGGTGGATCACGAGGTCAGGAGATCAAGACCATCCTGGTTAACACGGTGAAACCCCATCTCTACTAAAAATACAAAAAAAATTAGCCGGGCATGGTGGCGGGCACATGTAGTCCCAACTACTTGGGAGGCTGAGGCAGGACAATGGCATGAACCCGGGAGGCAGAGCTTGCAGTGAGCCAAGATCGTGCCACTACACTCCAGGATGGGCGACAGAGTGAGACTCCGTCTCTAACAAACAAACAAAAAAATACACAACAGAATACTATTCAGGCATAAAAAAGAATAAAACAATGTCTTTTGCAGCAACATGGATGGAACTGGAGTCCATTATCTTAAGTGAAACAACTCAGAAACAGAAAGACATCGCATGTTCTCACTTATAAGTGAGAACTGAATAATATGGACCCAGGGACATAGAATGCAAAATGATAGACGCTGGAGACTTGGAGGTGTAAGAAGGTGGGAGGGGGTGGATGATGGGAGGTTGCTTGGTGGATATAAAGTGTGTTCTAGTGATGGATTCATCGAAGGCCTGGCTTTACCACAATGCGGTATATCAATGTAGCAAAATTGTACATGTACCCCATGAATAACAAATTCGATATAAACAATTAAATATGAAACAAACAAAAATAAAAAACCGAAAAGCTCCCCAGTTCTTCTGGGGCATACACAGTAGGTTAGGGAGCTAGAAACACCATCCGTTGGTTGGTTTTGCCCTGTTTCTCTCACCCTGGGCAGCCTTAGGCAGCTCAGCCTGGCTCTGAGGGTGAAGACTTGCCACAGTCCCAGGGTGGGGTGATGACAAGGCTCCCTGAGGCCCCTGAGAGAGTCACTGTCTTGCTCCCTGCATCTTCTGCAGGGCTGGCTCTGTGTTCTCTCTGCTTGGGCAAGGCTATGTGGGTTCCCGGGGCAACCAGCAGAATCTGTCCTTGGAAGATGCGTGAAACTCTAATCTCAACTGGTTCTGTTCCAGCTGCCTGGTTCTTGGCCTCAGCTCAAGAATTCAAGGGTTAGTGGCGCTGGAGGATCCTTTCTGCTCTGCATCTGGGGATGAATGGCCATTGCCCAGCAAGGCAAGGGGAGGAGTCTAGGGGGAGGTCAGGCTCTGAGAGAGAGAGCGTGCACAAGAGAGAATGAATTAACCCATTAGTACCATTAACATTTTAGCATGGACTAATTGACCAGATGAGGTCTTTCTTTCCGGGGGTACAGATAGGTCTTTGAGAGTCACAAAGACCCTAGAAAAAGGCCTGGAACCTCCTCTGTCTGCAACAAGAGATGAGAATGGGCCAGGCGCGTTGGCTCATGTCTGTAACCCTAGCACTTCAGGAAGCCGAGGTGGGAGGATTGTTTGAGACCAGGAGTTTGAGACCAGCCTGGGTAACACAGCAAGACCCTGGCTCTAAAAAAAAAATTAGTGGGGTGTAGTGGCACAGGCCCGTAGTCCCAGCTAACTCAGGAGGCTGAGGTGGGAGGATTGCTTGAGCCTGGAGGTCAAGGCTGCAGTGAGCCATGATCATACCACTACACTCCAGCCCGGGCAAGCCCTTTCCTGCTCTAGCATTTGCTTGTGAATACTGATTGCTCTCCGACACGTGCCAGATACTCTTCTAGGCACACAGTGAGCAGGACAGATGAGGCTCAGCTCTGGTGGGGCTCACATCCTAGTGCTCACCATCGAAGCTGCCTGAGGAAGGAAGTCCTGAGGCTGGGTCACCCCAGAGCAGACCACCAGGCTCTGGATGAGAGACAAGACAAGCAACCTTTCCTTCTTGTCATTCTCAGGGCTGTCTCTGAGTCTGAGCAGCCAAAACCCATGTGGGAGCAGATGCAGGGATGGACAATGTCACTCTCCCATACCCGAGTGCAGCCACCCATGGGGAGGCAGGGGTGGGGTGGGGGGACGTTCCTGGGGGTTTCAGCCCGGTGGGTGTGGCTGTCCCTGAGTGCCCGTTCACTTCAAAGACACTGGCTCTGGGGTCATAGGAGTTAGCTGTTAGCGTCGGGCTTAATAAAGGAGGTCAAAGGTTGGAGAGATACCCAAGGCTTTAAAGGATTAAAAACAGGAAAAATATGTACGAATCAGGGGCTGGGTTTGCATTTCGTAGACGGGTAATGTTATGATAAAGGTTTGGGCTTTGGATTTGTAAACTGTTGGATTCAATAAGAAGAATCTGTCTTTGGCTTTTGTTGTACGGGAAACTGAAACAGGCTAATATTGAAGGTGTAAAGGGAACGTACAAAGGATTCAAAAGGAGGCTAGGAAACCCAGCAAGAAAGGAAAAGAAGAACCAATTAGTGTGTATATATATATGGAAACTAATTTTCATATGAGAAAGTGAGAGATTCTTACTTTAGAAACTGACAGTTACTAAGGGCCTGTGCTTAGTTATTTGCAGTTTCTCCCTGCCTCTCCCATGGAAAATTAATCAATTTCTCTTCCTTTTTCTCATTCTTCGCATGCCTTTGCTTTCACCTCTCCCCTGCCTCAATCCTGCAAATGCCAGAGTCCAAAAAACTATTATGCTGCTGGAGAGACCACAAGGACAAAAGCGGAGACTATTTGAAAAACAAAGTCATGGACTCCTACGGCTGGAGAGGACCCAGAGCCTCCCCCAACCTTCCTCTCCTCCCCTCTGCCTGCTGCCGGATCGCACCTCACCCGCCCAGGAAAACGGGCCTCTTTGCTTTTTGAAGAACTCCAGAGGAGAGCCCCTGATCTCCCTTGATAACTTATCCCAAGTCTGATATCCTCATTGGCAGAGATTATTTTCCAGCTTAAATCACTCGTGTGGAAGCCGAAGCTCATTTCCTTTTGTTCTGTCCTCGCTGGAGATGGTGAACAGCTGGTCTCCATTCTCGGAGGAATATCTCTTTAAACTTTGCAGGCCATTGTTAAGTGGCCTCTAGGCTTTCTCTTCTTCCGACTAAGAATCATAGCTTCTTTTCCCCATTCCTCATGGGTCCTATTTTCCAGCCCCTCTCACATCTTTGTTCTTTGAATGCGCTCAGGTTTTTCTAAGATATTCCCCTTTGGAAGATGTTTGAAGGAAAACAACAGAAGGGTCTTTAGATGTACTAAGTACTGGCAGTCCCTCTCACCTTACCACAAGCCTCACTGTTTCCACTGGTTGAGTGGCTTCTGGGGCCTTGCCTTCCTGGGGCCAGGCTGTGCGCGAGGACCGAGCAGCTGGTCCTGTGTTGAGCTCATTGGCTTGACCACAGGCCAGTGCTGACCCAAAGAGCAAGAGGCCCCAGCACAGCTGGGGGCTCACCTGAACTGAAAACCATGTCTGACATTTGTACAGCTCTTAAATACTTACTAAATAGAGAATCATCAGCCTAGACAACATAGTGAGACCCTATCTCTAAAAAAATAATAACTTGCGGTCCTAGCTATTTGGGAGGGTGAGGTGGGAGGATCACTTGAGCCCAGGAGCTCAAGGCTGCAGTGAGCTATGACTGAGCAACTGCACTCCAGCATGGGCAACAGAGCAAGACCCTGTCTCTAAATAACTAAATAAATAGCCTATTGTCGCCGGGCGCGGTGGCTCACGCCTGTAATCCCAGCACTTTGGGAGGCCGAGGCGGGAGGATCACAAGGTCAGGAGATCGAGACCATGGTGAAACCCTGTCTCTACTAAAAATACAAAAAATTAGCTGGGCGCGGTGGCGGGTGCCTGTAGTCCCAGCTACTCAGGAGGCTGAGGCAGGAGAATGGCATGAACCCAGAAGGCAGAGCTTGCAGTGAGCCGAGATCGCGCCACTGCACTGCACTCCAGCCTGGGCAACAGAGCGAGAGTCCATCTCAAAAATAAAATCAAATAAATAGCCTATTGTCTCATTCAGAAGAAAAAATTAAGTTCATGATGGTTATGTTGAAATCAGTGATGGCTTGTGTACTTTGCCTTGTTAGGTGGGTAGGGGGAGGTGGAGGCTGAAGTGAGGAGGAATTGGGGTGCTCTAGGATGTAAGCTTGAGGCTCCAGGTGGAAGACTGGGGATGGGTAAGTGTGAAGGCCTGTGGGGTGGTAGAGGAACAGATGTTCAAACAGAAAAGAAGGAATCTGCTTGCCAGATATTGGGACAATGAGCTGATGGAGGCTATAAGGGAAAGACTTACAAATAGGCAGATATAAAAAAGGGAGGACTGTGTGGCGCAGAATCATAGATACCAGAGGCTGGGAAGGAGGTGTGGGTGGGAGGGGGAGGAAAAGAGGTTGTGAATGGGTAGGAACATGCAGTTAGGCAGAAGAAACAAGTTCTTTTTTTTTTTTTTTTTTTTTTTTTGAGATCGAATTTCACTCTTGTTGCCCAGGCTGGAGTGCAATGGCACCATCTTGGCTCACCGCAACCTCTGCCTCCCGGGTTCAAGCGATTCTCCTGCCTCAGCCTCCCGAGTAGCTGAGATTACAGGCATGTGCTACCATGCTGGCTAATGTTTTTGTATTTTTAGTAGAGATGGGGTTTCTCCATGTTGATCAGGCTGGTCTCAAACTCCCGACCTCAGGTGATCTGCCCGCCTCGGCCTCCCAAAGTGCTGGGATTACAGGCGTGAGCCACCACTTCCCGCCCAGAAGAAACAAATTCTGATGTTTGATAGTGGAGCTGACTACAGCCAGCAAGAATGTATAGTATATTTCAAAGCAGATAGAAGAGAGGACTTGAAATATTTCCAACACATAGAGATGATAAATACTCGGCCAGGTGCGGTGGCTCACGCCTATAATCCCAGCATTTTGGGAGGCTGAGGCAGGTGGATCCCATGAGGTTAGAAGTTTGAGACCAGCCTGGCCAACATAGTGAAGCCCCGTCTCTACTAAAAATACAAAAATTAGCCGGGTGTGGTGGCACACGCCTGTAATCCCAGCTACTCAGGAGGCTGAGGCAGGAGAATCACTTGAACCTGGGAGGCAGAGGTTGCAGTGAACTGAGATTGTGCCATTGCACTCCAGCCTGAGCAACAGGGCAAGACTCCGTCTCAAAAAAAAAAAAAAGATAAATACTCAAGGTGATGGGTGATGGAGTTATTCACCTCTCTACACATTCTATCTATGCATGTAGCAAATACATGTACCCCATAAACATGTAAAATATTATGTATCAGTAGGAAAAAATGTGAAAGAGGGAGAGGGAGGAGTCGGGGGGATATATATATGTATATAGACAGAGAGAGACTGAGAGTTTAAGGCAAGATCTGAGATCCTGGGGTATGACCAGTGAGGATGTTAGTAGTATTAATAATCTGGTTTGCCTGAAAGTGAGGGTAAGAAGGACTGAAGGACCCATGCAGAAAGAGTTTTGCTTTGTCCAAGACCAAAGAGTTGAGAAAGAACTTTACTTGTAGGCTGGGGAGTCCGCAAAAGTGGAGCTAGAAAATCAAACTGGGCCAGGTACAGTGGCTCATGCCTGTAATCCTAGCATTTTGGGAGGGTGACGCAGGAGGATTGCTTTATCCCAGGAGTTTCGACTTTACAGTGAGCTATGATGGCATAACTGAACTCCAACCTGGGTGACAAAGCAAGACCGGTATCTATAAAAATTTCTTTGAAAAAAATTAGCCAGGTGTGGCCGGGCTCAAGCCTGTAATTCCAGCACTGGGAGGCCGAGGTGGATGGATCACCTGAGGTCAGGAGTTCGAGCCCAGCCTGGCCAACATGGAGAAACCCCATCTCTACTAAAAATACAAAAATTAGCTAGGCTTGGTGGCACATGCCTGTAATCCCAGCTATTCGAGAGGCTGAGGCAGGAGAATCGCTTGAACCCAGGAGACGGAGATTGCAGTGAGCCAACATCGTGCCACTGCACTCTAGCCTGGGTGATAGAGCAAGACTCTTTCTCAAAAATAAAATATAAAATATAAAATAAAATAAAATAAAATAAAATAAAATAAAATAAAATTAGCCAGTGCAGTGGTGTGTGCCTGTAGTCCCAGCTACTCAGGAGGCTGAGGTGGGAGGATCCCTTGAGCCCAGGAGTTTGTGGTTGTAATGAGCTGTGATTGCGCCTCTGCAGCAGTCCAGCCTGGGTGAAAGAGCAAGAATCTGTTTAAAAAAAAAGAAAGTCAGTCAAACTGAAGCTAACTCCGGTTGACACCATCAGCCAACTTAGTTCAAGCATTGACATGCCATATTGACATGCAACTTTACCTCGTGACTATGAGAGATATGACTACAAAGTAAGGTAATTAAAAAAAATGGAACATAAACAGTCAGATAATAGTTGTCACCCTTAAAGCAGTCACGTTGGATTGTTTGTTCAAACAATGCAGAGATTTCTACAACTCCTCTTTTGGTTTTATTTTCTAAGCCTACAGCATAGACAGACATTCATCCATCTTTTTTTTTTTTTTTCTTGAGACGGAGTCTCATTCTGTTGCCCAGGCTGGAGTGCAGTGGCGCCATCTTGGCTCACCACAACCTCTGCCTCCCGGGTTCAAGCCATTTTCCTGCCTCAGTCTCCCAAGTAGCTGGGATTACAGGTGCCCGCCACCATGCCTGGGTAATTTTTGTATTTATTTATTTTTTTTTAGTAGCCACCGCTCCCAGCCTCATCCATCTTTAATGGTGGAGAATCTTCATCTTCCAAGGGTATATTTGATTTTGAGGAACAGTTAGTAGTTGGGAGCCAAGACTGAGGAAGAGGTGAGTGATCAGGCTGGGAAGGGTTAAGGAAAAACTAGAGTCAGACAGTAAAGGGATGAAACAGATTTTGTTTTATTTTATTCGTTTACTTAATTTTGAGACGGAGTCTCACTCTGTTGCACAGGCTGGAGTGCAATGGCACGATCTCGGTTCGCTGCAACCTCTGCCTTCCAGGTTCAAGCGATTCTCCTGCCTCAGCTTTCCGAGTAGCTGGGATTACAGGCGCCTGCCACCACGCCCGGCTAATTTTTGTATTTTTAGTAGAGACTAGGTTTCACCATGCTGGCCAGGCTGGTCTTGAACTCCCAACCTCAGGTGATCTGCCCACCTTGGCCTCCCAAAGTGCTGGGATTACAGGCGTGAGCCACTGCGCCTGGCCAACAGATTTTATTTATTTTTATTTTTGAGACAGAGTCTTGCTCTGTCACCCAGGCTGGAGTGCAGTGGCATGATCTCAGCTCACTGCAACCTCCACCTGCTGGATTCCAGCAGTTCTCGTGCCTCAGCCTCCTGAGTAGCTGGGATTACAGGCACCTGCCACCATGCCCAGCTCACTTTTGTATTTTTAGTAGAGATGGGGTTTCACCATGTTGGCCAGGCTGGTCTCAAACTCCTGGCCTCAGAAGATCTGCCCACCTAGGCCTCCCAAAGTGCTAGGATTACAGGCGTGAGCCACCATGCCTGGTTGAAACAGATTTTAATTAGGAACTATTGCAATGGGGAAAAGACTTCAGTGCAGAATGGGCTTCCGTTCTGAACACAGCACGGGGGATTCATAGCCAAGAAGTAGGGTGGAGATAAGGGGATGAAAAGTTCCCAGGAAGGAGCATCAGGGATTGGCGGATTCTGGCTAAACCAATTCGACAGAATCCTTCCTTCAAGGCAGGCTAAGGTAATCAGACACCACCTGGTGATGGAGGCGGGGATGAGAAATTTGATCAGATATGGAGGGATTCTTGCTTAACTGACGCAGCAGAATTTTTGCTAAAATTAGGTGATGCGAAGATAGACACAGAAATTCAAAGGCTCAGAGGGGTCTCACCAAAGTTTGGTGAAGAAGAGTGTCTTATCAGAAGCACCAGTTGTTGCTGTTTTTTTTCTTTTTCAAGAGTACTTCACAGAGGCACACTTTGAGTTGGAGCCTTAAACTAGAATTTTCTCTTTTTGCAATGCTGAGAATCTATAAAATAATTTGGAATTTCTACAGAAGTTTGATGAACTCTTTGACCTCAAGGAGTGAATTCTGCATGAACAACGTTAGGGACATTAAAGAAACAAATCAACTCTGTCTTGGGTGTGATTTTGATACGTCAGCTCCATGGTTTCTCCCGGGCTTTGAAGAGCTTTACTGCAGACACTGACTCTTGTTCCCGGGTCATTTTGGAAACACATGGTTCGCTGACACTTACTCTGTTCCTCAAGATTGTACCATTTGCTCAGCTTTCCTTAAAAGAAAAGGACAAGAGATACATACATCTTTGCTATTTCTATTACTCAAAAATGTGTGGTGCGGTCTTTACGTTCAAGTTGTCTCAAAGGAAGTTTTTTTTTTTTTAATCTAAATTGAACTCTTCAGCCTTCCTTCTCCCAGGCAATCACCAGTGTGAATTAGCCAAATTGCTGGCCACTTAACCATTTTATTGAACCTGTGGGTGAATGGATCACTACGTAGTCACCAAAGTGCCTTCCTTAGCTAACTTTAAACCTTTTGTTTTGGCCTAAAATGATTGTTCTGGAATAAGTTTCATGTTCTCTCTAGATGTATCATTTGCAGATTAATTTCATTTAGAATATAATATTCTTTGCACTGAATGATTCTTTTATATATATAATACAGAATAGAATGATAAAATTTCTTGATCACAATATCTTTTTTTTATTGTTAAACTTAAAGGAACTTTATTAGTATAAATTTATGGAGGCTGGGCGCAGTGGCTCACGCCTGTAATCCCAGCACTTTGGGAGGCTGAGGTGGGTAGATCACCTGAGGTCAGGAGTTTGACACTAGCCTGGCCACTATGGTAAAACCCCATCTCTACTGAAAATAGAAAATTAGCCTGGCATGGTGGTGGGTGCCTGTAATCCCAGATACTCAGGAGGCTGAGGCAGGAGAATTGCTTGAACATGGGAGGCAGAGTTTGTGGTGAGCTGACATCATGCCACTGCACTCCAGCCTGGGTGACACAGTGAGACTCCATCTCAAAAAAAGAAAAAAAAGTATAAATGTATGGAGTTCAAGTGTAATTTTGTTACCTGCATGGATTGCGCAGAGGTGAAGTCAGGCTTTCAGGGTATCATACATTGTATCCATTAAGTAATTTCTCACCATCCACCTGTCTCCCACTGTCTCACCCTTCTGAGACTCTGTTGTCACCACTCTCTATGTCCAGGTGTACACATTATTCAGCTCCCACTTCTAAGAGAGAACAGGAGGTATTTGTCTTTCTGTGATGACAGTTTCTTCAAGCGGATTGGCCAAACTTGAGGGGAGTAACTTAGGAGGTGGATGAGGGAATCAGCTTTTACTTCCATTACTAAAAGCCAGGAACAAATGATGATCTTGTTTAAACTTTACAAAAACTGGTGGGGTGGGTATTATTATTCCCATTTAGCAGAAAAACCCCCTGAGAGTTACACAGGCTCCTCTGAGGTGCTTTCCCAACTAAGTCTATCCTGTGGGCTTCCATGTCTGTACAAAGGTACCTCCCAATTTTTGCAAAAATCTTGCTATGTCCATTTTGCAAGAATCTCCACCTTCCACATCTGATCAGACTCTTCAACCCCCTGGAGCCAAGATTCGAACTCAGGGCTGTCAGATTCTAAATCACAGGGAAGACAATCTAGATGTTATAGACACCAAGAATCCAGTTGTCAGTGTACTATATTGTTGTAAGAATGGTCTCTCTTGTTGCTTAACGAAGTTGTCTTTTTTTTTTTTTTTCTTGAGACGGAGTCTCACTCTGTAGCCAGGCTGGAGTACAGTGGCATGATCTCGGCTCACTGCAAGCTCTGCCTCCCAGGTTCAAACTATTCTCCTGCCTCAGCCTCCCGAGTAGCTGGGATTACAGGCGCACTTCACCACACCCAGCTAATTTTTGTGTTTTTGATAGAGACAGGGTTTCACCATGTTGGCCAGGATGGTCTCGATCTCTTGACCTCGTGATCTGCCCACCTTGGCCTCCCAAAGTGCTGGGATTACAGGTGTGAGCCACCATGCCCAGCCAAGGAAGTTGTCTTCTGTCTTCTGCAGACAGAGCATTCCCTAAAATGGAATTTACTAGTAATTCTGAAGGGAGGCATTTGGTCATCCCTTAGTCTTTTCTTTCTTCCAGTCATTATGACTTTCTTCACAGGACTGATTTTTCATGCTTTTAATAATTCATGGTAAGCTTTTTGGGAATCTCCTGAATGCATTCACAATTGCATTACAAAAAAAAAAGTCAGGGGCCAGATGTGGTGGCTCACGCCTGTAATCCCACCACTCTGGGAGGTTGACATGGCAGGATCACTTGAGCCCAGGAGTTTGAGACCAGACTAGACAAGAGACCCCATCTCTACAAAAAATAAAAAAATTGCCAGGCAAGTTGGTGCATGCCTGTAGTCTCAGCTACTCAGGAGGCTGAGGTGGGAGTATGGCTTGAGCCCCGGAGTTCGAGGCTGTAGTGAGCCGTGATCATGCCTCTGCACTCCAGCTTGGGTGACAGAGTGAGACCCTGTCTGGAAAAAAAAAAAAAGAGACCACGATAGCATGAAATACTCTTAAAAATGTCGGCTTAATACAATGGAAAGTACTATAGCTATTTCCTGCCCTAGGACCCCATATGCCTATTAGAACATACTGATTTCATATAGACCCAGCCTCTACCTAGACCCAGAGCACTGTATTGCTGACTTATATACACATATGTAAGTGTGTATATGTGTGCATACACACACATAAACATATATGCTTACATACTGTATGTGTGTGATCAGCTATGACCCCTGGATCTTTTTCTGCTGTTTTTGCCCTGACATGTGAAGGGTAAATATAAGGCAGCCAGAGACAGAAAGAGAGTTTTCATGAAGGAAAATGCACATGGAAAGACTCTGAGGAAGGGAAAAGAAAGCTAAATGTGGGCTGAGTGCAGTGGTTCACACCTGCAATCCCAGCACTTTGAGAAGATTGCTTGATCCCAAGAGATCAAGACCAGCCTGGGCAACATAGGGAGACATGATGACATGCACCTCTAGTCTCAGCTACTCAGGAGGCTGAGACAGGAGGATCACTTGGGCCCAGGAGTTGGAGGCTGCAGTGAACTATAATTGCATCATTGCATTCCAGCCTGGGTGACAGAGTAAGACCTATTAAAAAAAAAAGAAAGAGAAGGAAAGGAAGAAAAGAAAGAAAGAAAGAAAGAAAGGAAGAAAGAAAGAGAGGCTGGGCACGGTGGCTCATGCCTGTAATCCCAGCACTTTGGGAGGCTGAGGTGGGTGGATCACGAGGTCAGGAGATCGAGACTATCCTGGCTAACATGGTGAAACCCCATCTCTACTAAAAGTTCAAAAAAATTAGCCAGGTGTGGTGGCGGGCACCCGTAGTCCCAGCTACTCGGGAGGCTGAGGCAGGAGAATGGCATCAACCCAGGAGGCGGAGCTTGCAGTGAGCTGAGATCGTGCCACTGCACTCCAGCCTGGGCGACAGAGCAAGACTCTGTCTCAAAAAAAAAAAAAAAAAAAAAAAAGGAAAGAAAGCTAAATGGCCCAGATTATAGTTAGTTTGGGTAGAGTAGCCCAAGATGGTGTTGGAGAAGCTGTCAGGTGCCAGGGACAGTATCTAGCACTTTACATAAATTAACCCACTTTATCCTTAGGACGGTTCTTAAAAATAAGTACTATTATTATGCACCTTTTACTAATGTGGAAACCGAGACCCAAAATGTTAAATAAGTTTCCCAAAGTAGTTCACTAATAATTATTTGTTTAATGAAAGACACAAAAAGCATAAACTGCATGGTGTTGGTTAGAACGTGGGGGTATTTTTATTCTTCAGCATGCAATTGGTATGATTTCTGCATTTGGGTGTTAAATACACTAAACTATAAAAGTATTTCTTTCTTTTGTTCTTTTTTTTTGAGATGGTGTCCCACTGTGTTGCCCAGGCTGGTCTTAAACTCCTGGCTTCAAGCAATCCTCCTGCCTCAAAACTCCCAAACTGCTGGGATTATAGCCATGAGCCACTGTGCCAGGCCCATAACAATATTTCTGGTGGAAGCGGTCAAAGCACCTCATCTTTCTGTTTCAACAGCGATGCATTAGCATACTAATGAAATTTCATTTGAGTGTTGTTTCTTCTTCTCTGTAAGTAGATGTTATATGAACTTTTAGATTCTGGAAGTAGGAATGCCCTAATTTCCTAAGGCATGATGTCTCTCAATTCCTAACTGCTGTCTTCAGTGGCAAATCATGGCCCATCTCCACTTGGGGCTGATTCTGTAACCACTCAGAGCATTAAAGAACCAGTTAGGTATGGTACGGTTATGCCTTGAGATAACAAGACATGGGAGGGCCATGGGTGCTCTAGAAACTACCGAACTGCCCCAAAGTCCTGATGAAGAAATACACAGGAAGCACTTCAAAGCTGGAATGTTCTTTAGAAATGCAAGACGTTATTATGGGTCAGAGTTGAATCACTGGCTGAATTGAAGGTATTCTCGTGGACTACACTGAAGATTAGAGCCTAGGTTGTCTTTTGAGTGAGATCTCTTGACTAATGTCTTTTTTTTTTTTTTGAGATGGAGTCTTGCTCTGTCACCCAGGCTGGAGTGCAATGCCACGATCTCGGCTCAACGCAACCTCTGCCTCCCAGGTTCAAGTGATTCTCCTGCCTCAGCCTCCCAAGTAGCTGGGATTACAGGTGCCCACCACCATGCCCAGCTAATTTTTGTATTTTTAGTAGAGACGGGGTTTCACCATGTTGGGCAGGCTGGTCTCAAATTCCTGACCTCAGGTGATCCACCAGCCTCGGCCTCCCAAAATGCTGGGATTGCAGGCATGAACCACTGCGCCTGGCCTGACTGATGTCTTTTTTTGTGTGTGTGAGAGCCAGAAATAGTTACCAATATTAGAGATAAACAAACAAGTTACCAATATTACAATATTAGAGATAAATAAACAATATAAGTTATCAATATTAGAGACTAAAAAAAAGTTATGATTTCTCCAGTGATAACAATTGTGTCCTTTCTCTTTTTTTTTCTTTTTTCTTTTTTTTTTTGAGATGGAGCCTCACTCTGTCGCCCAGGCTGGAGTACAGTGGTGCGATCTTGGCTCACTGCAACCTCTGCCTCCCAGGTTCAAGTGATTCTCATGCCTCGGCCTCCCAAGTAGCTGGGAGTATAGGCATGTGCCACCACACCCAGCCAATTTTTTTATTTTTAGTAGAGACAGGGTTTCACCATGTTGGCCAGGCTGGTCTTGAACTCCTGACCTCAAGTGATCTGCCCACCTTGGCCTCCTTAAGTTCTGGGATTACAGACATAAGCCACCGCACCCGGCCGAACAATTGTGTCTTGAAATGCAGTTTTCTTCATTTAAGTCAGAGTTCTGGGAATATCCCCTGTCCCTGTACTGTCTGAGGATGTGTAGTGGCCTACCTCTAGCACCTGTTCCACGGGGCTGAGCACCCTCCTTCCTGGGTGGCGATCCCTGAGGCTGACCCACTGGGGCAACAGGAACCTTGGATGGCTTTTCCTGTTAAGAGAGAACAGTAGCATCAGTTTTAGAGAAACTAAAGATCGATTCTTTTTTTTTTGAGACGGAGTTTTGCTCTTGTTGCCCAGGCTGGTGTGCAATGGTGTAATCTCGGCTCACCGCAACCTCTGCTTCCTGGGTTCAAGCGATTCTCCTGCCTCAGCCTTCCTGAGTAGCTGGGATTACAGGCATGCGCCACCACATCTGGCTAATTTTGTATCTTTAGTAGAGACAGGGTTTCTCCATGTTGGTCAGGCTGGTCTCGAACTCCCAACCTCAGGTGATCCACCCACCTCGGCCTCCCAAAGTGCTGGGATTACAGGCGTGAGCCACCGCGCCCGGCCTTAAAGATCGATTCTTATAGGAAGTGGAGGGACAATTGGAGTGAGGGAAAAAGGAACAACACAAGGCAAGACAAGACACAACCAGATGCCTTCACCTCGGGTAAAGATTTGATTCTCTGTTGCATATAATAGCATTGACATTAATTTGTTCATTTATTTGCAGACGGGGTCTTGCTCTGTTGCCCAGGCTGGAGTGCAGTGGTGTGAACGTAGCTCATTGCAACCTCCAATTCCTGGCGCAAGTGATCCTCCTGCCACAGCCTCCTGAGTAGCTGAGACTACAGGCACACACCACTGCACCTGGCTAACTTTTAAACACTTTTTTGCAGAGACCGGTTCTTGCTTTGTTGCCCAGGCTGGTCTCAAACTCCTGGCCTCAAGCAATGCCATGTTGGCCTCCCAAAGTGTTGGGATTATGGGTGTGAACCACTATGCCTGGCCAACCTTGCCATGTTGGTGGCCTAGGTTAACACTGGCAGGAGAGAAGGTAGGGGCTTGTATAGGTGACCAAGTTCTTAGGTTTGCTGCTGTCATTGTGGGGTTCAGTGCTGTTTTCTTTTCTCTTTTTTTGAGACGGAGAGTCGCTCTGTCACCCAGGCTGGAGTGCAGTGGTGCGATCTCGGCTCACTGCAACCTCCACCTCCCGGGTTCAAGCGATTCTTCTGCCTCATCCTCCCTAGTAGGTGGAACTATAGGCGCCCACCACCACGCCCGGCTAATTTTTTTGTATTTTTAGTAGAGACGGGGTTTCACCGTGTTAGCCAAGATGGTCTCGAACTCCTGACCTCGTGATCCACCCGCCTCGGCCTCCCAAAGTGCTGGGATTACAGGCATGAGCCACCGCGCCTGGCCAGTTCAGGGCTGTTTTCTACGAGGCTGCATGAATATAAAGCCTTTTACCCGGGATCATGCCAGAAACTTAATTAAAGTAATAAGAAATAAGGCTTTTATAGCAAAGAGGTGGAGGGGGATGGGGGTGGAGGAAGATCATATTTCTTTTTCCCCTTGATGCCCTCCCTGGAGAATCATCCATTTATGAGTCGGTTATAGAAGCTTTTCCCAGGACACTGCTTTTCTGGTATTCATGTGGTTCTTGAACTTTCACAAAGCCCTGGGTACTTTAGAATCTAGGCAGACCCACCCTTGGTCCTGGCCACTGAAATTTACATCTAGGCAAGTCAGATAGAATTAGGACATCATAGGGCCCAGCAGATGAATAAATAGTGTAAAGACTATGACTGGCCAGGCGCAGTGCTTACCCCTGTAATCCCACCAGTTTGGGAGGCCAAGGGGGGCGAATTGCTTGAGCCTAGGAGTTCAAGACCACCCTGGGCAACATGGTGAAATCCTGTTTCTACAAAAAATACAAAAACTAGCCGGGCGTGCTGACGCATGCCTGTAGTCCCAGCTACCTGGGAGGCTGAGGTGGGAGGATCACATGAGCCTGGGAGGTTGAGGCTGCAGTGAGCTGTGATTTCGCCACTGCACTCCAGCCTGGACAACAGAGAGAGACTGTCACAAAAAAAAAATTAAAAAGACTATGACTGAGAGAGTGTGCCGTTTTACTTGACAAAGTAACACAGATATAACATAACTTGGATGCAATATCTGTAACTGACAGAAGCCAGACTCATGGAACAGCCTTCTCAGATGTCTTGCCTGGTTGACAGCTGACCTTCTGGGTATCTCAGTTAAGTATTTAACTTCTCCGAGTTTCCATCTTCCTGTTTTCCCAGATGAGACAATGCTTTGTGTCTCTGGAAAAGTATTTCGATATTCTCTTAAGAATGTGCTTTAGGCCCAGCACAGTGGCACGTGCCTGTCATGCTAGGTACTGAGGAGGCTGAGGTGGGAGAATCACTTATGCCCAGGAGTTTGAGACCAGTCTGGGCAACACAGAGAAACTCCAACTCTAAAAAAAGAAAAGAATGTGTACACCTTATTATAAGGATGATTTCTAGGTGGAAGATGACAGTGATTGTTATGTGAGGTGCAGGACTGGAGAACATTCTACCCACAGCTATTCCAACTGAGAAAAAAAATCCATCCTAGACCCCGCAGGGGCCTTCTAGCCTTGGTTCCTTTATCTCTGGACTATCCCTTTACCCTCCCACAATGGCTGTAACCAGCAAAGGCCTGGTTCCTCTATCTTGAAGAAAGACGAACAGATTGAGAGGATGACATTCAGTAGTTCTGAGGTTAAAACCCAAGTAGACCCATCGAGGAACTGTCACTGTCTACAAGATTACTTAGGAAGGAGGTCAGAGAGATTCACGTGTATTCAGGCTTCTTAATAACTTTTGAAATTAAAAAATATATACTATTTTCAGGACATTTTTGAGGAATTAAAGTATTATTGTAGGGTTACTGTAGGAATGTATGTACCTTAACATATCATGTGACAAATTTTGAGAGCAAACCTGTTCTCATACATTGGGCCTTGAGCCAATGGGGGAAGAGACTGTGTCTAAAGACACAGAGGCAAGGTCCTGAATGCTAATACTAAAATCTCTTGGCCAGGTGCGGTGGCTCATGCCTGTAATTCCAGCACTTTGGGAGGCTGAGGAGGGCGGATCACCTGAGGTCAGGAGTTCGAGACCAGCCTGGCCAACACGGTGAAACCCTGACTCTACTAAAAATACAGAAATTAGCCAGGCGTGGTGGTGGGTGCCTGTAATCCCAGCTACTCCAGAGGCTGAGGCAGGAGAATTGCTTGAACTCAGGAGGCGGAGGTTGCAGTGAGCCGAGATGGTGCCACTGCACTCCAGCCTGGGCAACAGAGTGAGACTCTGTCTCAAAAATGAATGAATGAATAAATAAATAAATAAAACTGTTTGTTCAAAACTTTCCAATGGCTTCGCATTTTATTTAGCATAAAATCCTAAGCCTTTACCATGGAACCTTTTCCATCTCCTCACTCCCCACCCCTGATGCTGCTCTTCAGATGGGCCGGGGACTCCTACCTCTGCCCTCAGTGCTGGCTGTATCCTCTGCTCTGGAGCCTGGTCCTCCCCATATCTCCTCCAGGGCAGGCAAGGCTTCGCCAGCACCCCACCTCAAGGTCGCCTTCCTGTCTCCCACTCACCCTGCTGTCTTTTTCTTCTCTGCTCCTCCCCTCTCCTCCCCTCCCCTCCCCTGGCCTTCCCTTCGCGTCTGACATAGACGCACCTGTTTGTGTGCGTTGGAATGCAGGAAAGAAATGTGTGATTTGTTTTGCTCACGTCTATGGCCCCACTTGGCACATAGTAGGCACTCAGTAAGTTGGGAGTAGGACAGACTGGAGTGGCTGTCCCTCAGAGCCTACTGTGGAGCAGGAGAGAGAAACAGGAAGAAAGATGCTGTGCGACGGCCCAGGGAGTGCCAGAGGAGGCAGCTGTCATCCTGGAGCAGGGCTGAAGGGGGTGGACAGCCTTGCCCAGTGCCAGCCGTACTAGGGAGTGGGTTGAAGGAGGGCATCTCTGTTTCTTTCCACCTCTCCTCTGATCAAATGTACTAGGTTTCTAGAATTAGGCTGAGTGGAGGCACTGAAATTCGGTTGCCTTTGGAAGATCCCTTTGGTGTGAATGTTTTATCTACTTTGATGTAATTCCCTGAAAACTCAAGTATCATTCTTTTATCAGTTTTAAAAGTAACTTCTTGTTCATGTGCTTTTTTTTTTGAGACAGGGTCTGGCTTTGTTACCCAGACTGGAGTGCAGTGGTATGATCATAGCTCACTGCAGCTTTGAACTCCTGGGCTCAAGTGATCCTCAGTCCCCAAGTAGATGGGACTATAGGTACACACCATCATGCCTGACTTTTTTTTGTGTGTGTGGAGATGGGGGTCTCACTATGTTGTCCAGGCTGGTCTTGAACTCCTGGGTTCAAGCAATCCTCCTTCCTCAGCCTCCCAAAGTGTTGGGATTGCAGGTGTGAGCCACCGCACCTGGCCTCTATTTTTGTTTCACTTCAGATATGGTTTATATTAATGAAGATGATGATGTTATCATTTGGGGGGTGTAGTGGTAACTGCTTGTAAAAAGCTTGTAAAATCCTCTCTCCTCTTCCTAGGTACATCCTTTCTTCTTCAGTGAACTTCTCCATTACTCTGTGGGGCACACAAGCTAATAAATTATTCTTGAGCCGGTCTCAATTGGGATTCTGTCACTTGCAAATGACAGACTAGTATGGGCACTATTATTTTGACAGTGGAGTCATACATTGATTGAATTAAGATAGCTATTTCTAACATTTATCTATGTCTTTCTCAACATTTAGTGTGACATTTTAGACAGAGTAGGTGATTGAAAAAATTAGAAAACTTGATACCCTTAACACATAAACACACAAAAGAAAGCAGAAAAATATATTCTGACAAAAGCCACAGCCAAGGCGGAATATTAATTAAGAATGTTTTGCCTCATACTGTGGTGTTACTATTAAAATCCACTGATGACCAGGTATGTATTCCTGAAAGAAGTGTTTTTCATTTTATATTGGCTAAGGCTATACTTTGGTTGTTTGCAAATAATTTTCTTACAAAAAAGCAAGAAAATATAACTTCATAAATGAATTCCCAACAGAGTTAAGATGATGCAATGTGATGGTTACAATAGTAACCGTAACACAGTAATTGCTGTGCAGCATTGACTATGTAAAGCTGGGTTTTAAATGCCTTATGTAATCTTCTGTCTTCACAATGACAGTGCTGTAGGAATTCTCATTCCCAAGTTACAGAAGAGAAAACAGAGGCTTAGAGAGATTACATGATCTTCCTGTCTGCCTTCCTTCCTCCCCTCCTTCTCTCTCTCTTTCTTTCCTTCCTTTTCTTCCCTCCCTCCCTCCCTCTTTCCTTTCCTTTCCTTCTTCCTTCCCTCCCTCCCTCCTTCTTCCCTCCTTCCCTCTTTCTTTCCCTCTCTTCCCTTTTCTTTTCTTTCTTTCTTCGCCTGCCTGCCTGCCTTCTTCCCTCCTCTCTTTTGTCCTTTCTTGTTTTCTGACCTAACTCCCATTCGCAGAAACCGACGTAAATAAAAACAAGTATTGGACCTGAAAGTGTCCAAGTTAAATTACAACTAGAATCTGCTTTCTAAGGATGAGGCCAACACTTTAGAAAAGAGAAACAGGAGAGATTACATGATTTAAATGAAAATTGAAGCTGGAGCTGGAGGAGGGCCTGGAGTTCCTGCTGGACTCCCCTCCAAGTTGTCTCTATTTGCTGGGGCAGGATAATTAACCTCTCGGGGACTTCTCTGTAGGTTTGGTATTGTTCTGTCCTCTTATGGTGAGACTGCGTGGCTTAAACAGATTTATTATTTATAATTATTTTCGAACTTCCTAGGCTCAAGGTGCCTGTGCAGAAAGTCAGGGGGCCCGATTCTTTCAACTCAAAATGGCAGAACAGCTTTGCAAATCTGAATCCAAAACACTTTATGTATAGGTTGAAACTATTCATGTCAGGGGTCTTCCTTGTGGAAATATGGTGTCTATTTTTTCGGTAATGAAGAAATTGCTTCTTAGACAGGAAAGAGCCATGTCAACGGAGCCCTGGGCCCTGCTACTAGGAGGGAGAGGAACACAGGAGCAGGCAGAGCTTCAGCTCCACATCAAGGGAAAAGCAGTTCCAGACGCAGAGCTTGGCAAACACACCTGCAAGTTGTAGGGATCGCTTTTGAAAACCAGCTGCAGCCACGCACGATGGCTCACACCTGTAATCCCAGCACTTTGGCAGGCTCATGTGGGAGGATCACTTGAGGTTAGGGGTTCGAGACAGGCCTGGGCAACACAGTGAGACCCCTATCTCTACAAAAAATTAAAAAATTACTGTAACTTCAGCACTTTGGGAGGCCGGGGTTGGCAGATTACTTACTGGAGGCCAGGAGTTCAAGACCAGCCTGGCCAACATGGTGAAACCCCATCTCTACTAAAAATACAAGAATTAGCCAGGTGTGGTAGCAGGCGCCTGTAATTTCAGCTACTCTGGAGGCTGAGGCAGGAGAATCACTTGAAGCTGGGAGGTGGAGGTTGCAGTGAGCCGAGATCTCCCCACTGCACTCCAGGCTGGGTGACTGAGCAAGAGTCCGTCTCAAAAAAAAGAAAAAAAAAATCAGCTGGCATGGTGGCATGTGCCTGTGGTCCCAGCTACTTAGGAAGTGGAAGTGGGAGAATAACTTGAGTCTGGGAAATTGAGGCTGCAATGAGTACGATCGCACCACTGCATCCCAGCCTGGGTGGCAGAACAAGGCCCTGTCTTCAAAAACAAAAACAAAACCCACAGTTGCTGGAGCTGGGTTCCAAGCAGGGGTTGATGTGGTAGCCATGAGCAGGCCCCGGTCAGGGCTGGTGGGTTTCTCCCCATACGGTCTGGAGAGATGTTGGGTGGAGCCTCCTGTGGCTGCCCGGCTGCTTTGTGGCTTCGCCCAGGAAGACCTGTGTCCAAGGCACATGGGGACACTGTGGATGTTCACTGTGATCAGTTACTTGCCACAGCTGCTGTTAGTGAAAATTTGCTCTCATAGCCCCTTGGTAGAGTTTCTTTTCTTTTTTTGAGATGAAGTTTCACTCTTGTCTTCCAGGCTGGAGTGCAATGGCATGATCTTGGCTCACTGCAACCTCCATCTCCCTGGTTCAAGTGATTCTGCTGCCTTAGCCTCCCAAGTAGCTGGGATTACAGGGATGCACCACCATGCCCAGCTAATTTGCAACCTGCTCCTCCCTGGTTCAAGTGATTCTCCTGCCTCAGCCTCCCAAAGAGCTGGGATTGCAGGGATGTGCCACCATGCCCAGCTAATTTTGTATTTTTAGTGGAGACAGGGTTTCACCATGTTGGTCAGGCAGGTCTCGAACTCCTGACTTCAGGTGATCCACCTGCCTCAGCCTCCCAAAGTGCTGAGATTAACAGGTGTGAGCCACTGTGCCTGGCTCCCTTGGAAGAGTTTTAATCCCAACTGGGGAGGAGGGGGAGAGCTGGAGGGAGGTGGGGAGACGCAGGTGCATTTTACCTGGGTTGGCAGGGGCAAGAAACAGAGGAGAAGGCAGAGGGCAGGGCGTGGCCGGAGCATGCCTGCACCTGCTTCCTGGTTATTTTCAGTTCCTGGTATCCTGGGCCTACCAGCTATTCTTCCTGTCTTTCCGCTACTCTTGTTTTTACTGTCTCCCGCTCACTGCATAGAAATATTTGGTCTTGGAAACACAGAATTATGAGATTGCCCCGAAAACACTTCGTTGATGGAGGCGTTTGTCCTGATGTCTGAACCAGTTGCGTGAGGGAGAAGAGCACATGCTTGCATTTTTGCCTCGTAAGCTCTGTGCCATTTGCTCTGAGCAGAGACCGGATGTAGCTCTTGGAAAAGGTGGATTTGTGAAAATAAATGCAACATGTTTGCTTCAATTTCAGTAAATGATCATTTCGTTTCAAAGATATAAAGCAGTGATTTTTTAATTTAAAAAATCAATATTAAACAATATTCCATAATGTAGAGGGAAAATTTAAGAGGGAGGGTGCGGGTGGGGAGTGTTTTATCATTCAAGGATCTCGTCTCAGGGAGGAGCTGAACTGCTCTGGGAAAAAGGTCTCACCTTTAACCTTACTTAAAGTCTCGGCTGCCTGTAATCCCAGCACTTTGGGAGGCCGAGATGGGCGGATCACCTGAGATCATGAGTTCGAGAACAGCCTGGCCAACATGGTGAAACCCTGTCTCTACTAAAAATACAAAAATTAGCCACGCATGATGGCAAGCGCCTGTAATCCCAGCTACTCGGGAGGCTGAGGCAGGAGAATCACTTGAACCTGGGATGCAGAGATTGCAGTGAGCCAAGATCACACCACTGTACTCCAGCTTTGGCGACAGAGTAAGACTCCGTCTCGGAAAAAAAAAAAAAAACACAAAAACAAAAAACCCAAAAAACAGTCATTGGCTTATCCTGGGCCCTCTTAGAAGGAACAAAGCCCATCACACTCCGTGTACCAGTTGCTTCTGGTAGAACAGAGACTGGGCATTCAGCCCCTGTGTCTACCTTAGGTAGCAGATTATAGAACACAGGCCCAGCTCAGCTTGCTTTACAAGACGAATGCCCCGATAAATGTGTTACTCATCAGAAAATACATCAAGCTTTTTTTCCTTCACCTTACAGTTCTGGAGGTCGTGATGGAAATGAATCCATAAAAGCCATGTGGACTTTAATATTGCTCTGCAACCAGACACTGCCCAGTATGATGTGACAGTCTGTGGTCACTTCTAGCCTCTTCTTGATTTCTCCAAGTACAGTATTTCCTTTTCTAAAATCGGCCAGCCTATTTTTCTTCCAGACCAAGTCAGGGGTGAATTATGTGACCTTATCTCCTGCCTTTAGTACCATGATGGGCAAATTTCACTGAACCCAACTCCTTTCTGAACTTTGAAATGGTCCAATGCTCCTCAGCATATCCATCTGCAAAAAGCCTCCCTGACTCGATGGTTGATGGTGAAAATGTACCAGGTGAAGCTGCTCTCCTCTTAGAAACCTAATCCGTTTTTGAGAAATTGACCTATGTATACTCAGTGTTGTTGTAAAGATGCTGTCTCTCTGTGCTGCTTGGAAATGCACAGTCCTCATCTTCTAAGGTAGAGAAACGAAAATGATGGCACATACATCCATTGTTAGTATCGAGTTCTTGAACCTATCAGCCCATCTGCGGCACCAAAGAAATCCCCAACTCAAACACAAATAAGGAAGCTATGGGCTATGGGCTATGGGCTCTTGTGTGACAAACTGGGTGTCAGTCACTGTTAATGGACCGTGGCCAATGGGAACTTTTCTGCCTCTTTTATCTTTACCCTGGAGGTTTTTTTTTCCCTAATGAAAATGTGCTGGGGGGAGGGGGGTGGTGGTGGAAAGAGTTGGATGATAATTTCCTTTCTTTGCCTCCTGTTTGCTTCACCTGGAAACTTCTCCTTTAATAACAAGAATGGTGGGCATAAGTGAGCGGCTACCTTGATGTCTGAGACAAACCCTCTCTGAGAATGCCAGACTTCCACCAGGGGAAATTGCAAACGAATTTCCTCCCCCAGCACCCCCAACAAGCAAGCCACCACCACTTAGCTGCACTCTTTCTCTTCTAAACCCAAACCCTTGAAAGCTGCAGATTTTCAAAGAAGTAGGGTGTGTCGCTGCAGCTGCTGCATCAAACAAAAGCAAACAGATTAAATTAATTTAGCCTTCAAAATCAGTCCCATTCTCTAATTCATGAAGTACTTCAAACACGGCAAGAAATGTCATTTCCCAGATGATTGGGACTAATTCACTTTATCTCTTTTTCCTCTTGCATCTGAATGCAAACTATGTAAGACATACCTCACCAGTCAAAATAAACCGCTTGTTCCAAATGCTTCTGCCAGTTTTTAATAAGAATCTTCTCTGCTCTGTACACCAAACTCAGTTTCTAACGCACTTCGAGAGAGCTATGTGCAAAAAAAAAAAAAAAACAAACAAACAAACAAACAAAAAAAGAGGAACAATGTACTCATTACAGTATGTTAAGTTGCCAGCACTAGGCAATTAAAAGGTACGGTCTGTAGGAACGCTGCAAAACAGAACAGTTAGCTTCTTTGTCTTCTCATTAACAAGATTGTTATTTTACCTCTCCAGGTAGGAAGCTTAAGAAACAAAACATTCTTGGCTTCTAAGGCACTCCAGGAAAATAAGGAGTTGTTGACAGCTTGGACTTGTGGAAAGAACCTTTTATACCATAAATAAATTTGCATATCCTTGTGGTTGTAATAAATATAATTCCATATCCATTCTATTGGACTAGATGCAGAAACCATTTAAAGAAACATCAAAGTCCTCCCAGAGCAAATGGCTCTTGTCCTGCTGACGCCGTCACCGCTGACACTGCTGAGTAATGCCTCCCCTTGGGACCCAGAAATCTGGAATTTTTCCTGCAACGTGCTATGTTGTTGACGCCACAGACTAGCGCTGGGAGGAACCGTGGAGACTCTTTTACTTGCTCTCTGCCTGGGCTCTTTAATGCTTGGCTGCCGTTTAAAAAATGATGACCCAAATCTTTGCCATTTGCCAAGTGTGAGTACTTTGTGGTAGAGAGGAATGCGGTTCTCTTTGATTCCGGAATTCCTCCTGGTTTCCCTGCGTGGGTGGAAAAAGAGCCAAGAATGTAAGTGATTCGGATTCTCTTATGTTCTAAAGAAACAAAATGAAACAATCTATCCTTATACAGATTTTTACATTTGATGCTGATGAGCTTTCCTTTCCCAAGATAGATACCTTCATCGTTTTTCTTATGCTTTTACTAGAAAATGTAAAACCTTGATTTCCTTTTAAGGGAAATAAAGGGAAAAAGTCCCTTTTAAAAGAATAGGCACAAGGGATGTTTTTCTTAATTATAAAGACAGTATTTACAGTAAGATAAAAGTATAATTGCAGTTGCTTAAGGCTTGAACAGTTTTCAGGAAAAAAAGTCCCGAATGTTACTTTCTCAGTAAATTTCAATAAATTTCTCAGGGGTCTAACATTTATTTCAACCCCAGCCATAAATTTTCTTCCTAAGTGATCTTTTGCACTGACAGTAGGTAGTGTGAGAGACTGATAAGATCATCATGCAATTCCAGTGATATGCTGGTTTGCCTATCATTTAATGATTATCAATTAATCATTTAATACCCTTTAATGGCCAACTTGATTTTCAGGATTTTGTTAGATAAGACCATACAGTGCTTTGTTAATTAAAACGTGATCTTGGGAAGCATGTAACTTTTATACAAAATAAACTTTTATACAAAGCAAAGCCTTAAATTAGCAGTTTTTGATGAAAGACTTCCTTGAAATATCCTCTTTGGAGAGAAAAAGAAACCACTTTCAGCTACAGAGACCCAAACTCCAAATACCTTGAAAATCAGATGTTTTGCTCCTTACTAAGACACATTTAAGAGGATTACAAAGTTATAGCTGGACTGTGTTTATACTTTTTTGGAAGAGAAACCAAGTCTGGGCATTAAACTTATAACAGCAATTATCATCTGCATATGGGTTTAATTGTAAAACAAATAAGGTTTTTCTTTTTCTTTTTTATTGTTTTTGAGACAGAATCTTGCACTGTTCCCCGGGCTGGAGTGCAGTGGCGTGATCTCAGCTCACTGCAACCTCCGCCTCCCGGGTTCAGGTGATTCTCCTGACTCAGCCTCTGGGATTACAGGCGTCCACCACCACGCCTGGCTAATTTTTTTGTATTTTTAGTAGAGATGGGGTTTCACTATGTTGGCCAGGTTGGTCTTGAACTCCTGATCTCTTGATCCGCCCTCCTTGGCCTCCCAAAGTGCTGGTATTACAGGCGTGAGCCACTGCGCCTGGTCTGGTTTTTTTTTTTCATAATTGCCATCTTCATGACCCAATTTTGGTGTCAAACCCAGTGCTGAGTAGGAAGGATAACATGTGACTTCTGACTCTTGTAGGCTTCTTCTTCTTCTTCTTCTTCTTCTTTTTTTTTTTAGACAGAGTCTTGCTCTGTCACCCAGGCTGGAGTGCAGTGGTGTGATATGGGCTCACTGCAACTCCTGCCTCCTGGGTTCAAGCAATTCTCCTGCCTCAGCCTCCTGAGTAGCTGAGATTACAGCCATGCACCACCACGCCTGGCTAATTTTTGTATTTTTGGTAGAGACAGGGTTTCACCACGTTGGCCAGGCTGGTCTCGAACTCCTGACCTCAAGTAATCTGCCTGCCTTGGCCTCCTAAAGTGATGGGATTATAGGTGTGAGCCACTGCGCCTGGCCTCTCTTAGCCTTTTTAGACCCTCTTAACTTCCCCCCACCCCATTGCACTCCTTTCTTCTCTTTGCCCAGTATTTCTTCTTTTAGGTGCCAGTGGGATCTACTAAAAACTGATTATTTAGAGGAATTAGCAAAGAAAGCTCTTAAAGACAGAAATAACTTTACTGAGGTCTAGGAGAGAGGAATCTCGAAGACCCATTACTGGCATCTGGTGTGGCTGTGGGGGTAAAGAGAATTTTCCCTTCCCCTCTGAAGGTTCCAGTCTGCTGAAATGAACTGACAATAGACAGATTAAAAGGAGAAAAGGCATGCAAATTTACTAACATGCATAAGCATGGGAACCATGCAAAACTATGAGACTCAAGGGAGGATCAGATGGTTGAGGCCTAAATATACTCTTCATAGAGGAGAGGGAAATGGGGGGTGTAGGTACTTTTAAGGGGTGGTAAATAATTTTCAAGGGAATTGGATGAGCCCAAATAATAGACAATGGCCTGGGACAAAGTTCTGAGCTCTGGGGGAGGTGGTGGTAAGGTGAGGGGCAGAACTGCACTGTGAACAAAGGTTGTCTTATTATGCAGATAAAATCTCCTAATAATCTTTTGGAGTTACCCTCAGAAGAACAGAAGAAAAGTTTGTCTGAACATTGTGATGATTTTAGTCTTTCTCTCCTCTGGTGGTTAATTTTTCTTGGTTATTTGATAAGATTCCTAGGAAGGGGGTATTAAGACAATCGTATTTTTTTTTGGAAGAAGTTTTCCTCAATCAGATAAAGAAACTTCCAGAGTGAACCTCTGCATGTGCTTGGCTTGTAGGGGCAGGGGTTGGAGAAAGAAACAAGAGAAGGTTAGAAAAATTGTCGATTCTGAGGTAGCTTCTAAGGTTTTCCAGTTTCCTTTAATTCAAAAATGCTCAGCATACCAGAGCACCATATTTTGCGGGGCTCTTTGCCCCAGCATTGGGATGGAGGATGGTTCTCTTTACTCTGACTACAACTCATGCAGTGGATAGACTGTCTGTGCTGACAGCAGGGAGAGTGGTTCCAATTTCCCACAGACATTTTAGTGTGGGTGTGTTTGGGTGTTGCTGAGGACCACACAGCATCACATGGCCCTCTTGGCCCTGCTTCCTTATTAGATTCTTTACAACCTGCTTTCTTCTAAAATGGATTTATAAAACACCCACAACGGGGTAAAGATCAAGAGAAAAAGTTAGAAAAAGGTAAGTCTAGAGAAGGGTTTGATGAATGTTTTCTGTACAGGGCCAGAGAGTAAAGAGTCTTAGCTTTTTGGGCTTTGGAGTTTCTGTTGCAATTATCTGCTGTTGTGCTACAAAAGCAGCCACAGACAACAGGCAAGTGAATAAGCATTTTCAACGGAACAATCAGCAGGCACCAGGCTGAGTTTGCCCTTTGACTGTAGTTTCTGACCCACTATCTAGCCTCAGAATATTAAAATTAAACTAAGGAAAATATATTTTCAGTGAACTGCATAATTGAAGTGTCCATATCATCATTCAAAGGGGCCCAAATTTAGTTATGAGTTTCCTAAAGCTCAAAGCAAAGAGTAAGACCAGGCTTACTTCCATGAGATTAACACACACTGGGTGCTCTGGAGAAGTCCTGACACTGTGGTTGTGATAATCTCTTAAAGGCCCTGAGAAAGGGGGCATTACACCAGTAAGGGACAAAGTCCACAGCATTACATTTTCAGTAGCCAGTTTCATATAGTTGCTGTTAAGCAACTGTTTAAGTGAGCCAAGGGCACAATTCCGAAGCATATTTTAGAAAAACAAATTTGAGGACACAAGGCACTTCAGTCCTATTGCTGCTGGTTTGGGTTGAACTTGACATCAAATGGAGACCATTTAGCTGAGCAATGAGCTGCATGCTTGTCTTCCAGACAGTCCTTCATGATCTCCGTGAATACTGAGTTGCTTCTCTCATACCCAGCTGGTGTCAGGATTCCCTTGTAGCTATAAGGCCCTCATTCGATCAGGTGCAATTATGTTCCTGCTTATTCTTTCCAGTTTGGGAACAACTGGGCTTAAGTCCTGATTCCTGCCCTATCATAAAATATAAAAAGGGCCGGGCGCAGTGGCTCACGCCTGTAATCTCAGCATTTTGGGAAGCCAAGGCAGGTGGATCACGAGGTCAGGGGTTCAAGGCCAGCCTGGCCAAGATGGTGAAGCCCTGTCTCTCTAAAAAATACAAAAATTAGCTGGGCCTGGTTGCAGGCACCTGTAATCCCAGCTACTCGTCAGGCTGAGGCAGAGAACTGCTTGAACCCAGGAGGCAGAGGTTGCAGTGAGCTGAGATCATGCCGCTGCACTCCAGCCTGGGTGACAGAGCAACACTCCATATCAAAAAAAAAAAAAAAAATTTATATATATGTCAGATGGCAATAATTTTCTTTTTTTCTCCTTTTTTTCTTTTTTTTTGCAACGGAGTCTCACTCTGTCACCCAGGCTGCAGTGCAGTGGCATGATTTCAGCTCACTGCAACCTCTGCCTCCCGGGCTTGAGCAATTCTCTGACTCAGCCTCGCAAGTAGCTGGGATTACAGGCATCTGCTAGCAGGCCTGGCTAATTTTTGTATTTTTAGTAGAGGTGGGGTTTCACCATTTTGGCCAGGCTGGTCCTGAACTCCTGACCTCGTGATCCACCCACCTCGGCCTCCCAAAGTTCTGGGATTACAGGTGTGAGCCACTGCGTCGGGCTTTTCCTTTTTTTTGAGACACAGGCTTACTGTGTCACCCAAGCTGGAGTGCAGTGGCACTATCTTGGCTCACTGCAAACTCTGACTCCTGCGTTCAAGTGATTCTCTGCCTCAGCCTCCCAAGTAGCTGGGACTACAGATGCCTGGCACCATGCCTGGCTAATTTTTGTATTTTTAGTAGAGACAGGGTTTCATTATGTTGGCTAGGCTGGTCTCGAACTCCTGACCTAGTGATCCGCCCGCCTTGGCCTCCCAAAGTGCTGGGATTACAGGTGTTAGCCACTATGCCCGCCTGGCAGCAATGATTTTCATGTCTTGTTATTACTTCACTCCTTTGATTACTGGTGTCATAATGATTACCATTTGTTTAATGGTTTCTAGGTACCAGGTACTTGGCTAAGCACTTTATATGCATTATCTCTTAATTCTCACAATCCTATGGGGATACATTGCATTATTCATTGCTTTTCAGATGAGAAAATTGAGACAGATTAATAGCTTGCCTGGAATAACTCACATAGTATATCGATATGAACGTATGCTCTGCCTATTTTTTTTCAGAGATGGTTTCATAATTTTTATTTTCTTACAGTTTTTTGCACTGGGATCCAAATAAGGTCTATACATTGCAGTTGGTTGACAGCTGTACCCTTTTTCCATCTCTTCCATTTTCTTTGCAATTTTTTTGTTGTTGTTGAGAGAATGTCATTATTTGTCTTCTAGATTTATTTTCAGTCTTGATTTTGCTGATTCAGTATGTACTAACATTTAACATTTCTTCTATCTCCTGTATTTCCTGTGAAGTGATATTTCTGGATTATAGGGGTTTGATTAGATTTTTAATGAATACTTGCAATGGTCTCCCATTATAATTTTAATTTTACTTGCATTTCTCTTATGGTATGTAGAGTTGAACATATTTTCAACCCTTTGACTCTTTTTCTTTTCCACGGAGTCTCACTCTGTCACCCAAGCTGAAGAGCAGTGGCGGAATGTTGGTTCACTGCAACCTCTACCTCCTGGGCTTAGGCTATTCTTTTGCCCCAGCCTCCCAAGTAGCTAGGACTACAGGCATATGCCACCCTGCCTGGCTAGTTTTTGTATTTTTGGGAGAGACGGGGTTTTACCATGTTGCCCAGGCTGGTACCAGACTGCTGACCTCAAGTGATCTGCCTGCCTCGGCCTCCCAAAATTCTGGGATCACAGGCATAACCACTGAGCCCAGCCTAACCCTCTGGCTCTTGACCAAGGCTCTTAGCTTCCACTTCTTTTAAGGGAGTTCTCATGACTTCCTGGATTCTTTCCCTTGACCTGCCACTGCTGACCTCCTGGTCTTTGTGATGGATGCCGGTACTTGCTTCTCTGTTAATGGTTGCTTCTGGTTGTGGCTTTTCAGCTTCTGGAACCCGTAACCAGCCTTGGTTCTTATTAGGGAATTCTGCTGAGATTCTCATCCTGATTACTTGGATCTTGACCTTTTTGAATAATTCTCTGGTCTGTATGTACCCTCTGCCTCCCCACCACCCTTTGTTGGTCACACTTATCACTACTGCCATCTCCACCCTGGTGTTAACAAAGGTCAAATTGTCTGTTCATGTATGATTTCTACAATCTTTATAGCTGTAGTCTGCTTTTTTTTTTTTTTTTTTTTTTTTGAGATGGATTCTTGCTCTTTCACCCAGGCTGGAGTGCAGTGGCACCATCTCTGCTCACTGCAACCTCCGCCTCCCAAGTTCACGTCACGCCATTCTCCTGCCTCAGCCTCCGGAGTAACTGGAACTACAGGCAACTGCCACCAAGCTCGGCTAATTTTTTTTGTGTTTTTTAGTAGAGACAGGGTTTCACCGTGTTAGCCAGGATGGTCTTGATCTCCTGACCTTGTGATCCGCCCGCCTTGGCCTCCCAAAGTGTTGGGATTACAGGCTTGAGCCACCATGCCTGGCTATAGCTGTAGTCTGAATCCAGTCTGCTAAAGGCCAAAAACAGGGGTAGAGGCATGTCAGCCTCATGGTGATACATGCAAGACAACATGTTTAGTAACAGAACATCTTTCTTAATATGGCAATTTTCTTCAGATAGGATATCAATGGAGACATAATAATGTTGGTAGCATTTCATTGGCCTGGCCGTGCCCCACAAATTGAGAATGTTAGTAATTTTCCAAGACCAGCTCTGGGCTACAAAGAATGTTATTAAATAAATCATTAAAGAAAAAAGATTCCTGAAATGGCAAGTATTTTCTGTCTTCAGTGATGAAAACCAAATATGCTGTTCACATTGCAGACATGTATAACTTATTAGACTGTTTCAAGAACACAATAGGATGAAATCAGTGACTAAGAGAAAATAGAAAATAAAATCCATTCATTCATCCAGTCACAGATAGGCTGAGAAAGAGCCAGGTCATAGTGAGGAAGAGAATCTGAAGGCCAAGTCTAAAGAGAGGGGGAGAAGCAGAGATGGAAGAATGAGCGGTGATGTAAAAAGCCAGAAGGCCTGAGCCCCGCATGGAATGTGGCCCGAGGAATGGGTCAGGGCGAGAAGTTCAAAATTAAGACCCTGGACAGCGGAGGCACTAAACTCTTACAGGGTGTGGGGTTCGGAGTGGCTGTTTAGAGCATAGCAGCCAAGCATGGCATGGCGATTCAGTGGCCCCTAAATGGGAAGATTCATGAGTCACAAGAGTGACTCCTTTGCTGTAGTGATTGATGCCTTATTTGATTCTTACAGGATCTGAAATCTCGTTGTAATAACGACTTTAGACACTTCCTGGAAGTAGAACAGCTTATCTTGAAAAATTTCAGTGAAGCCTGTGAAGCCCAAAAATTCGAGACAGGTGTCAGTTAATTTAGAAAGTTTATTTTGCCAAGGTTGAGGACATGCCCATGACACAGCCTCAGGAGGTCCTGACGACATGTGCCCAAGGTGGTTGGGGCATAGTTTAGTTTTATATATCTTAGAGAGACTTGAGACACCAATCAATATATGTAAGAAGCACTCTGATTCGGTCTGGAAAGGTGGGACAACTTGAAGCAAAGGCAGGAAGATGGGGAAGGGCTTCCAGGTAGGCGAGAGAGGAATGGTTGCATTCTTTTGAGTTTCTGATTAGCCTTTCCAAGGGAGGCCATCAGATATGCATCTATCTCAGTGAGCAGAGGGGTGACTTTGAATAGAATAGGAGGGACATTTGCCCTAAGCAGCTCCCAGCTTGACTTTTCCCTTTAGCTTAGTGATTTGGGGCCCCAAGACTTATTTTCCTTTCACAAGCCTTACAAGCTGTACCAATGATCTACTTGATAATGGCACTCTTCTGTAACCATGAATCTGTCCTTCAAAAAAGAGAAAATTAAAATAGTCTTTTCCACAATGCAAACTTAAACTTTAAACAATGTCATAGTGACCCAGTTAGGATGGTGCTTTTCTTATTTTCTTATTTTATAGAGGTGGAGTTTTGCTCTGTCACTCAGGGTGGAGTGCAGTGGTACCATGATAGCTCTGCAGCCTCAAATTCCTGGGCTCAAATGATCCTCCTGCCTCAGTCTTCCAAGTAGCTGGGATTACAGGCACAAACCACCATGCCCTGTGAATGGTGATTTTTCATACAAAATGCACAATCAGTTCACAAAAACAGGATGTGAAAAATCATGATCTAGTGTGAGATTTGTTAATTTTGATGCAAAACTCAGTAGACCAGTTGGCTTGAATGTGATGGGTTTTCGTCTTTTTATTAGTCCAGCTTTGAGGAAGCTGTGCAAGGGAGAGTGAGGAGACCTCCCTAACCCCTTTAGGGCAAAACTTCTTCATAGTAGAACCAAGTTTGGTAAGTCTCGGAGGTCTGGAGTGAAATACAATAAAATTTGCATTTATATAGCACTCCTTATGTTCTTCCTTTATATGTGCTATCCATATTAAATAAAAACACAATTAAGAGTTAGTTCTAAAATACCAGGTCAAACATATCAAACAAAATCAGGAATGGCAATTAGTGCTAGAATACCAGAACAAACAGATGGCTATTGAGTTTGGATTTAAGAAGAGAAATAGGATGTGCTTGCTGCATATCAATGGAGGAGTAATTCTGGAACTTGGGCTGACTTGGGCTGGGAGGGTGGGCTGCAGGGAGAGCCAAGTTGGGACAGTGATCAGGCCTGGGCATTGTAATGATTTGAAAGAATAAAAGCTCAGTGCAGCCGAAATTAGTGGACATGCACTATGTGCCAGGGAAATATCATCAGACTTGAATTCTGTCTTCAAGCCACTTCATTTTTTTTTTTTTTTTTGGAGACGGGGTCTTGCTCTGTCACCCACGCTGTAGTGCAGTGGTGTGATCTTGGCTCACTGCAACATCTGCCTCCTGGGTTCTACAGATTCTCCCACCTCAGCTTCCTGAGTAGCTGGGACTACAGGCGTGAGCCACCATATCCGGCTCTTTTTTTTTTTTTTTTTTAGTACAGATGAGGTTTTGCTATGTTGACCAGGCTGATCTCGAACTCCTGACCTTAAGTGATCCACCCGCCTGGGCCCCCCAGAGTGCTGGGATTACAGGCGTGAGCCACCGTGCCTGACTGGCCAAGCCACTTAGAGTCCGATGGAGGACCTTCATTATTTGTTGCAGTCTAAGACCTAAAATAAACCCATGCTGCTCTACCTAAGAGCTGAAAAGAAATTCAGCTCAGGTCCCTTATCTGTTCTGATGTCTCAGAAGCTCTGAAAACCCAAAAGATTTTCTTAAGGAGGAGCTGAAATTTTATAGTCTTTACCTATCCCACTTAGTATGAATATTCATATGATTCACTGCAGAAATACTAATGGGTTTGATTGCGGGGTCTTATCCCAGACTCTGCTGGGTGTGTTACATGGAATATAATAGAATATACGTATTCTATAACCTTTCTAAACCCAAAAATCATCCGAATTCTGGAATACCACAGACTCCAAAGTTATAGGGAAAGGATCCAGATCCAGACCCCAAGAGGGGGTTCTTGGATCTCACGCAACAAATAATTCAGGGCGAGTCTGTAGAGTAAAGTGAAAGCAAGTTTATTAGGAAAGTAAAGGAATAAAAGAATGGCTACTTTGTAGACAGAGCAGCCCCAGGGGCTGCTGGTTGCCCGTTTTTACGGTTATTTCTTGATGATATGCTAAACAAGGGGTGGATTATTCATGCCTCCCCTTTTTAGACCATACAGGGTAACTTCCTGTTGTTGCCATGGCATTTATTTGTAAACTGTCATGGCGCTAATGGGAATGTAGCAGTGAGGACAACCAGAGGTCACTCTTGTTGCTATTTTGGTTCTGGTGGGTTTTAGCTGGCTTCTTTACTGCAATTTTTTTATTTTATTTTATTTTATTTGAGACTGAGTCTTGCCCTGTCACCCAGGCTAGAGTGCAGTGGCATGATCTCTGCTCACTGCAACCTCTGCCTCCTGGGTTCAAGCTATTCTCCTGCCTCAGCCTCCCAAGTAGCTGGGCTTACAGGTGCGTGCCACCATGCCTGGCTAATTTTTAAAATTTTTTTGTATTTTCAGTAGAGAAGGGATTTCACCATGTTGGCCAGGCTGGTCTCGAACTCTTCACCTCAGATGATCTGCCTGCCTCGGCCTCCCAAAGTGCTGGGATTACAGGCGTGAGCCACTGCGCCCTGCCTATTGCAACCTTTTTTTAATCAGCAAGATCTTTTGACCTGTATCTTGTGCCGACCTCCTATCTCATCCTGTGACTTAGAATGCCTTAGCCGTCTGGGAATGCAGCCCAGTAGGTCTCAGCCTCATTTAACCCAGCTCCTATTCAACATGGAGTTGCTCAGAGGTTCACACGCCTCTGACAATATGACCTGTTGTAAAATGTTCTTTCTTCAGCCTCTAGTTCCTCACTGCACAGTCCCTATTAATTCAATGTATGGCTTTGTTCCTCAGGCTCCAGCTGAACTTTCTCTCATCAATGCTTCTTTTTGCTGCTTCTTCTTCTGTTTTCCCCCCCGCCTTTGGCCTTAACTTCTTGATCTGGTGGCAAAGGTATGTCTTCGTCCTTCCTGTGAGCTCTTTCCTTGGCATCATTCCCTGACACCACGGTAGCTGTCCCTCCCTTTTGCCTCCTGACCAAACCTCGGTTTTGTTTGTTTGCACCTTTCCTTAGGTTTGTGCTCCCTACGGAGCCTCTTGCATTGTAGGTACTAATAAATATTTGTAATGAAGGAATTCCCCAAGTCCTGGATTGCTGCTCTCTACCCACCCCGCCCCCTCCCCACAGAGAGCTCATCCATTCACAGTAGTTACTGGCTGGGGAGAGGTTCCTAAATCTGCATATTCAGGTCAGACCTGTCACTGGAATTCCTCTTCCATTGTTGCAGATGTTTACTGATCTCTTTAGCTAACTGTCTTGCTAGTACCTCATTTTCAACCTCTCCCTTCAAAAGTCTCACATACACATAAATCCCACACTTGCATCTATAGGAATGGGAAGAAGTTGGTAGGCTGGAGGAATGGTTGTGGGACAGAAGGAGGGAGACTTTGAAAACAATTGTATCTTTTGTTTGTTGTGCCTTCACATGTATTACTTAAAAAGAAAGTAATTTATTTTTCAAAAGGAAAAGTTACATGACATTCTGGAAAAGGCAAAACTATGGATACAGTAAGAAGACTGTTGGTGACTAGGGGCTTGAAGGGGAGGGAGGGATGAGAAGGGGGAGGACAGAGGACTTTTAGGGCAGTGAAATTATCCTGTAGGTTCCTTTAAATGGAGGATGTGCATCATTATGCATTTTTCCAAACCCATAGAATGCACAACACAGACAGAACCCCCAGAGTAAACTATGGACTCCGGGTGATCGTGATATGTTAATGTAGGTTTATGTAGGTAACAAATGTCCCACACTGGTGTGGGATGTCAGGATGTGGATGGTGGGGAGGATGAATGTGTGTTTGGGGAGGGGCTGTGTGGGAACTCTGCACATTTTACCCCATTTCATGTCAACCTAAAATGGCTCTAAAAATGTCTATTAATTATAAAAAAAAAAAAAAAAGAAAGAAGGAAAAGGAAAGACAAGCAGCCAATAGTGGTGGTGTGTACCTGTAATCCCTGCAAGTTGGGAGGCTGAGGCAGGAGGATTACTTGAGGCCAGGAGTTTGAGACCAGCCTGGGCAATATAGCAAGATCCCTTCTCTCTAAAAACACACACACACAAAACCCCAAAACCAAAAAACAAGGGCTTGCACTGGGCCAGAATGCTTGGGATTTTGTGCTGGAGGTTCACTGTATTTCAACTAATTAGAGTCAGTGCAGAAAAACGGATTATTCATAAAAGGAGGAAGTAGTTCACTCACTCAGGCTGGATTCACTAGATCCCTGTTGACAGCTCAGGCCTCCAGGTCTGGTGAATCCCAGGCATTCTGTCCTTCCTTTGGAAGAGCATTTGTGCTTGACCTCTGCCATGACTCTGTGGGTGGGGCCTCCTTTAGCTCATCCCTGGCATACTCTAACAGTCTTCTGAATATTTGAACATATCTGCCTATTTCTCTACCATCCTATACAATATCATCAGATTAAGATGCACTTCTTCATGTTACTTCTCACCTTAAAAAATCTACAATGCTTGGCTGGGTGAGGTGGCTCATGCCTGTAATCCCAGCACTTTGGGAAGCCAATGTGGGCAGATCACCTGAGGTCAGGAGTTTGAGACCAGCCTGGCCAACATGGTGAGACCCCGTCTCTACTAAAAATACAACAATTAGCCATGTGCGATGGTGTGTGCCTGTAATCCCACCTACTCGGGAGGCTGAGGCAGGAGCATCGCTTGAACCTGGGAGGTGGAGGTTACAGTGAGCAGTGAGCTAGGATTGCACCACTGCACTCCAGCCTGGGCAATAGGCAAAAAAAAAAAAAAAAGGAAAAAGAAAAATGAAAAATACCTACAATGTCCCTTACATGAAGTCTTGGCTCTTTCTTGACTCTGGGGGACCCCTGTTCACCATCCACACCTTCTAGGCCACTATCTTTTTCAGTCGCCCCAATACAACCTCCCACCTTCCTATCTGCCTTTTGTATCTCTCCGGGCTGGAATGCCTAGAATCTTTCTCCCCATTCATTGCTCTTTGCCCGAAATCCAACTCCTATAGGGACTTAGAATTATTTTGTTCTTCTGCTGCCTAGGGCAGTGCTATAAACTCATACATTTAACAGTTTGGTTTTTTTTGGTTGGTTATGTATGGGAGCATGTGGGTGATCCATTTCACGTGTAGAAACGGGAATTGCACCCCTGGAATAGATAGTCGTGTGACTTCGGCCCATGTGTTCTGGACCCCACGCTGGTTCCATTTTGCTATAGGGGCATTACGGGGATTTATGCTTGGACTGGAACGAACCCTGGAAAGACCCCAGGTGACCCTAATCTGCAAGATCCACTTGGGTTCTAGGCAGCCTCAATCAGAAGGTTATTTCAAAACTGGCTTTTTTTGGGTCTTTAGGGGACTTTTTTGCTTCTCTTGAGAGGCAGAGAAGCTTTAGAGTTTGGGCAATAAAGTATAAAATTAACCTCTGGGTTTTGGTCCATTTCTGTTTCTAAGAAGTAGATCTGATAGTTCCCTTGTCAGCTTTTATAACTCTTGCAAAGCTCAAGAGAGACAAGAATACCAATGAATCATATGAACCAGGTGGCAGCAAATGATGGCCCATGGGCCACATTTAGCCTGCTGCTTGTTTTTGTACAGCCCACAAACTAAGAATGGTTTTTACTTTTTTTTTTTTTGATATGGTTTCTGGCTCTGTCACCCGGG